>NC_091440.1:116265699-116593947 GCF_964237555.1 Oryctolagus cuniculus
TGATGCTATGCTCCAGTCATGAGTTTCCAAGGCTATGGAAGCCCTCTGAGTTCTCCGATTCTTATCTTGTTTAGACAAGGTCATAGTCAAAGTGGAGGTTCTCTCCTCCCTTCAGAGAAAAGTACCTCCTTCTTTGAAGACCTGTTCTTTCCACTGGGATCTCACTCACAGAGATCTTTTGCCAGAATGTCTTGGCTTTCCATGCCTGAAATACTCTCATGGGCTTTTCATCCAGATCCGAATGCCTTTAGGGCTGATTCTGAGGCCAGAGTGCTATTTAGGACATCTGCCATTCTATGAGTCTGCTGAGTATCTCACTTCCCATGTTGGATCACTCTCCCCTTTATTTATTCCATCGGTTAGTGTTAGCAGGTACTAGACTTGTTTATGTGCTCCCTTTGACTCTTAGTCCTTTCATTATGATCAATTGTGAACTGAAATTGATCACTTGGAATAGTGAGATGGCATTGGTACATGCCACCTTGATGGGATTGAATTGGAATCCCCTGGTATGTTTTTAACTCTACCATTTGGGGCAAGTCAGCTTGAGCATGTCCCAAATTATACATCTCTTCCCTCTCTTATTCCCACTCTTATGTTTAACAGGATCACATTTCAGTTAATTTTTAACACTTAAGAATAACTGTGTATTATTGACTACTATAGTTTTAATGATCTGTGTTTACTTTAAAATTTACTGTACATGGGTGAAATGGTCATTTTTCCATTCAATTATTGTTTATACCTGTTATGTGTGTTCTCACTAAACTAGGTTCTTTTTGCCTTTTACTTGTTAAACTTCTGATTCAGCGAAGTATTAAGCCTTTTTACTATAATGTAGAGGGAGAGAGGGGAAGAAAGAGAGGAAGGGAGTAAGGGAATATCATCATGTTCTTAGAATTGTATCTACATAGCACAATGAATCTGTTAAGAACTAATTAAAAATTAAAAGAAAAAATAAAAAAATAAATTTAGAAAAAAAAGAAAAGTTCTTTTCTGGGGCAGGTATTTGGTGCCAGGGTTGAGACGCTACTGGAGATGTTCATGTGTCCGTGCCCCGTGCTAGAGTGCCTGGGTTCACATTCCAGCTCCACTTCCACTCCCTTAGAAGGCAGCAGCTGATGGTTCAAGTACTCGGCTCCCTGCCTCTCACATGGGAGTCCGGGACTGGGTTCCAGGGTCATGGCTTCAGCGTGACCTAGCCTGGCTCTTGTGTTTATTTGGGGAAGGAACCAACAGATGCTAGATCTCTGTCTGCCTCCTCTCTGACTCTGCCTTTCAAATAAATAAATAAAAATACAAGCTTGCTTCTAAGGAGCATGTCACAGTAATGTTAGCCTGAAAATCATTAAAGACAAATAAAGCCAGAGTCCTGCCAAAGAAAAATAAACTCTTAACAAACCAACCTCATTTGTCCACTTTTCAGTCATGCTCTTTCCTTGTGTTTCTTCCAGAATAGCTATAGCCAAATGTGTAACAGAATAACATTCATTTTAAATAGAATTGGTATTCATTGCCCAGTTAAAAATTAAGGATCAAGTATGAAAAAAAGACACTTTAGTTTTAGAAAAAAAGAATGAGATGTCCTTTTCTGACATAATTAACTAGCCAGGTCATGCACTCAGCACATTTTAAAAAATATCCTTTTTTCTTTCATAGCAGGCATATGCCTCTAGCCTAGGCAAAACTGGCACTAGAAGATGAACATACAAATTCACAACAAGGAGGAGGCAGTGAAGGAGTGAACAATAGACAAAATGCAGCCATATGCCGGCAATTTTCTAACTCCCGTGTCTGGGAGCAGCCATTCATCACTGTGAATCCCAGAGAAGTATCACACTTCTGAATATCTATCTAAGCCACAAATGACCCAATATTGCTCCTGATTTACTAGGTGCGGAGTAGCTATCTATAAAACCTGACTCACATACAATACTGGCCTGAGAATCTCAGACTTTTAAGCAAGTAGCTGATTTGGATGGAATACACAGCGTACTAACAGAACTATAATTTAGAAAGGCTAATAAATTATCTTTTTAAATATGGAATTCTCTAAACTCTGGCTTCAGTAGAAGAAGAGTTGATTTTTTAACTTCAAATATACCAATTGGGTTTCAAGGTAAGTCCCCCAGGCACTGGAGCTTCATATAATACGTTTGCTGTACACCAGGGTTTTATAAAAACCATCACTCCATATAAACAATTGTAAGCCTTTTGTTTTTCTTTCCAGAAAGAGCTTGTTTTTGACTAAGGACGAGTCATGCAAAAATCAATAAATCTCAGAAAATTTTCCCCAAGTGAGGCGACTGCCCAGACTAGGATTTATTTCTTGTTGCTGGTCTTCATTTCACTAAATTGGCTGTTACTCCTGGAGAGTTGCCACTTGCATACCATGTCCTCTAATCTATGTACATGATTTCTCTAACTTATTTACATCTTTAATTTCACTCAACCTTGTTTTCCAGGGGCTGCTATGTGGCACAGTGAGGTAAGCTGCTGCCTGCAATACCAGCATTCCAAGTGAGCAGCAGTCGAGTCCCTGATGCTCTGCTTCTAATCCAGCTCCCTGCTAACATGCCTGGGAAAGCAGCAGATGACCCAAGTCCTTGGGCCCCAGCAACCCACATGGGAGACCCAGATGGAGATCTAAGATCCTGGCTTCAGCCTTGCTCACCCCAGCCTGTTGAAGGCATTTGGGGAGTGAACCAATGGATAGAAGATTCGCTCTGTCTCTCTATTTCTATCTCCCTCTGCCTTTCAAATCAATAAATAAATCTTTAAAAAGAGAAAAGAGTATTTTGCAGTTTTCTGTGTATAGGTTTTATAAATCTCCTGTTAAATTCACTGCTTGCTATTTTAAGGTTGTTTATGTTATTGTAAATTTTATCTTTATTTCATTTTCTTTTTTTTCTAGTATACAGAAATATAATTACTTTAAATATATCAATCTAGTAAAGTACAGCCTGGCTAAATTCACTTACTAGTTATATGGTTGTTCTGTGGAATCCTTAGAACTTTCTACATGAAATAAGTAGAATAAATAATTTTGATTCTTTCCCATCTTGACCTTTTTCTGGCCTTATTGACCTGTTAATTGGCCCAACAAAATGTAGAATAGAAATAATTAGAACAGATATCCTTCCTTGCCTTGTTCCTGATCTGCGGGGGTCAACATTCAGTCTTGCATAATCAAACACGTTGTTAGCTATAGGCCTCCATCAATAACCAGCTGATTTTTTTTTTTTTTCAAAATAAAAATTAGATCAGGTCACTTCTTTGCCCCAGATCATCCAGTTGTTTTCCAAACCACACAAAATAACTTCCTGAACCCTGCAAATGGCCTGACTTCCTGTTCTCTCTGAGTTCACACCCAGCACCCTTCCCCACTGTCAGTCACCACAGTGACCCTTCTGTTTCCAGCACTCCCAACATGCCCATCTCAGCATTCGCTGTTCCTGCAGCCCCACGTGCTCTTCCCCAGAGAGCCACAGAACTCCCTTCCTTCTAGTCTCTGCTCAAATTTCACCATATTAATGAGACTTTTCCTGATCACCTTGTATGAAATGGAAACCTCCCACCTTACCTAAGAACTCTCCATATCCTGCTTCACGTGTCTTCATAGAACTTACTGTCTGACGTATCGCACATTTCTTTCTTCATGGAGTCATAGACTTTCTCACCATCACGGAAGATCCCTGAGAATGGGGACTTTTTCTGTGACCGAACTGGACACGTGGTTTGTGTTCGAGAAGCATCGAAGGGAAACATAAATATTCTGAGTGTGAATGAGGCTCATCCTGCCAGCGACTATCTGATAGGGACAATGTGAAGTAAAATCTGCATCATCACCCTCATCGCCCAAAGATTTACCAGGTAGGGGTGGGGGTGGGGTGGAGGGTGCAGGCCTTTGGTGCAGCAGTTAAGATGCTATCTAGGATTCCTACATCCCATATCAGGTCGCCTGACCTCACTTCCAATTCCCGCTTCCTACTAGTGTACACTGCAGGAGGCTGCAGGGGATGGTTCAAGGAATTAGACACCTGCCATCCATGTTGGAGACTTGTTCTGAGTTCTGGGCTCCTGATTTTGGCTTGACCCAGCTACAGCTGTTAGAAGCATTTGAGAAATCAATCCACAGATAAGAGATACCTCTCTCTCTCTCTCTCTCCCCCCCGCCCCCCCCCCCCCCATTCTCTCTTTTCCGCCACCCTGTCTCTCTGCCTTTTAAATACATTATAATTGTTTCCGGAACCAGCTCTGTGGCTCAGTGTGTTAAGTGCCTTCTTGCAGCACCGGCATCTCATGTAGGCACCAGTTTGATTCCCAGATGCTAAGCACCACTTCCTATCCAGCTCCCTGCTAACGCTCCTGGGAAAGCAGTGGAAGATGGCCCAGGTCCTGGGGTCCCCGCACCCATGTGGGAGACCCAGAAGAAGCTCCTGGCTCCAGGCCCAGCCCTGGATGATACAGCCATTTGGGGAATGAACCAGCAGATGAAAGATTCTCTCTCTCTCCTCCTCCTCCTCCTCTTCCTCCTCGCTGTAACTCTGCCTTTCAAATAAATAAACAAATCTTTTAAAAATTGTTTTCAAAAGAATTCAGAAAGTACAGAAAATCTTCTGTAATTTAAATTGGACATCATGTTAGTATTCTAATATAAGGATCTTAGTTTGGCAAATTAAATTAGGGATTGAAATCAGATTCTGAGACATAATTAACCATGGCATGATTGTCATAACTGAGGTCATGGAAAACATCTCAATTGGCATCTGAGAGACAGACTTACCTCCCTTTAATAATGCAACAAATACCACCCCAAACTTTAAGAATTCCAGATCTCCTTCTAGTTGATCACTGACTACAGTTTTATTTAAGCTCATCTGATTGAAAAACTTACATTAAAGAAATTTTTCATGCATAGCCCATTCTGACCAATACATAACAATTTATTAACCCTTATGAATTCCAGAACTCTGTTCTCATCTGTATGGATTTAGAATACACTTAACAATATTTTTAAAAATGATCTAGTATTATAATGTTATTATTAGTTCATTGGATATGAGTTCTACATTCTGTTACTGGCTTGTAGGAGATGTTATGAGAATTCTCAAAGTCTTGGAAGAAATAACATTACCCCTAGATGAATATGAGCATATAGCAAGGGGGCTGGGAGCAGTTAAGAAATCTTTGGGGACAGCCATATCTATATTAGAATGGCTGGATTTGAGTCTGGGCTCCACTTCCACGTGTAGCTTTCTGCTAATATGCACCCTGGTAAGCAGCAGGTGATGATGGCTCAAGTACTTGGGTCCCTGCCACCCATGTAGGAGACCTGGACTGAGTTCCTAACCCAGGCCTTTTGCTCAGGCCCAGATGTTGCTGGCATTTAGGGAGTGAATCTGTAGATGGGATCTCTCTAGCTCCAGCTCTCCCTCTCTTTCTCTCTCATTTTCAAGTAAATTAAGTAAATAAATAAAAATTAAAAGGAGGAAGAAGGGGCAGGGAGGGACTTGTCAGCTATCGGAGAAGAAAAAAAGGAAGGTTACAAGGGTTAACATCATACCTCATACAGAAGAAATTTCCGTCTTAGCAATCAGATCCGCCTTGTCCCAGAATTACGAACAATCCATTCACAGTGGAAACAAAAGCATCAGGCCATCTGAGACTGATATAACTAAATATTAAATTTGAGGCAATGAAACTTTTTATGATAATATTGTGCAAGACAGAATAAACTATCTAGAGAATATAAGTGGTTTTCCTTGATACTGTTTCCCTCTTTCATTTTTTTTTCTCACATAAACTTAGAGGCATTTGCAATCATAGCAACAGCATGGGAGTCAAGTTATAGATAAGTAACATCTACATCTCAAATGAGCATTCTGAACAAGGCTTTTATATGATAATGAAATATCTTATTCCACTGAAACACAGCCAGCTTTATAGAATTTAGGGGTTTGGGACTGGTGCTGTGGCTCAGCGGGTTAACGCCCTGGCCTGCAGTGCCGGCATCCCATATGGGCATCAGTTCAAGTCCTGTTTGCTCCACTTCCGATCCAGCTCTCTGCTATGGCCTGAAAAAGCAGTAGAAGATGGTCCAAGTCCTTAGGCCCCTGCACCCACGTGGAAGACCTGGAGGAAGCTCCTGGCTCCTGGCTTCAGATCAGCACAGCTCCGGCTGTTGCGGCCAATTGGGGAGTGAACCATTGGATAGAGGACCTTTCTTTCTGTCTGTCTGTCTCTCTCTCTCTCTGCCTCTCCTCTATATGTGTAACTCTGAGTTTCAAATAAATAAAAAAATCTTTTAAAAAAAGAATTCAGGGTCTTATAAAGATACAATGTCATCTTATGTATAGTGTCTTATGAACAAACTGAATTTATAAGGTCTTCCCCCAGAAAGTGGAGATCTACTCATGGCCATGGTCACAGCACTGCTACTGGCTACTGAATGTTTGAAGTTCCACAGAAAATAGACCCTTCTTCAAGCAAGACCTAACAACCATCAATGTGCACATTAATGGGCTGGTGTTGTGGCATAGCTGGTAAAGCCATCACCTGTAATGCCAGCATCCCATAGCAGCACTGGTTCAGGTTCCAGCTGTTCCATATCTGATCCAGCTCTCTGCTAATATACCTGGGAAAGCAGTGGACAAGGTCCCAAGCATTCCATTCATGTGGGAGATACAAATGAAGGTCCTGGCTCCTGGCTTCAGCCTGGCCCAGTATTGGCTATTGTGACCATATAAAGAATGAACCAGCAAATGGAAGATGTTTATCTTTCTTTTTCTCTCTCCCCACATCCCTCTAACTCTGATTTTCAAAATAAATCCATTTATCTTTAAAATACACATATACATATTAAACTATTTGATATATTTTCCACTGAAAACTTATTTTAAAGAACTATTAACAATTACTCTTAATTGCCAGTCCGTGCAGCTGGATTAATTTTGTCAGTCTTCTAAGAATATCACCTAACAGAGAAGACTGTAATTTTGTTTCAACCCCTGGTAACATAGTAAATCACCACAGTTATTCTCTTCAAGTATAGCATGATTGCCCAAAAAACATCCTTTACTATCTTCTTTGTTATTTTTTCAAGTTATCAAATTAAGAAATATCAATGCTCAATTGACTATGTGGAATTTAATATATGAAATAATAATCACGATGTGTAACCCTGCATTTAAAGCAATACTGAACAAGTGCTCCCACATGATTAAGAAAAAGTATTTAGAAAGCATTTTCTATTTAACCATATATAAACAGTAGATACAGACGCGATACTAACCAACCCTGAAGTATTATTTCTCCACATTTCTTCAGAAGAAAACGTGTCTAAGAAAAATGAAACATTGCCTAATTATAAAACACTTTTTAGATAGTTCTAGGCTCTAATTTTATCATAAAAGACAAAGTTTAGTCACTTACTTATGACTGAAGATTTATCTCATGCCAATTTTCTTTCAACAGAAATAGAACTTATAAAGAATAAAGATACAGCCAAAGAATTTTCAGGAGAATTTGAAAATAGACAATTTGATGGGAAGGATACAATTTATGTGTAAATAGAATTTGGACTTGTCTACATATTTTATATACAGACACACACACACATACACACACACACTATACAATCATACTTTTCTTCAGCAGGAAAATTAATGCCCCAATAATAACTGACTATTGAACTATATTTCTCTAAATAAAAAATAAATATGAATATATTATTTCTATGTAATAAATAGTGATTTTGCATTTTTATCATTATTCCTGTATTCATTTTCATCCTCTTTTACTCCATTCTGCAAAGAAGTTGAGGCAGAGGAGGAAGCTGCCGCACATGATGTAATAACAGACTCTTAAGGAGGTTCTATATTTGAGAATGTTCATGTTTACTTTAAAAATTAATCTAGTAATCTTGAGTACATCAAAGTCAAATTAAGTTCAAAATGTGTTGTAAGCCTCAGAACATAATGAGTAAAGACCAATGTCTTAGATTCTAGTCTAAAGTTAGAAATCCTCAAACATCTATCTTTATCCAGTCAGAAAATAGCATAAACTCTAATCAAGTACACTTTTCTTGATTTGATTTTAAAACTTTATAGACAGAATGAGTTCTATCATCAGATGTGTCTTTAATGATTATTATTTACATGAATTTTCTCTCAGCTGTCATTGCATAAATTTCTTACTTTATCTTTTATGCTTTGCTGTGGTCCAGCATATCTGTACTTTTTCCCAAATTTATCAATGTGAATTTATAGAGATAAAGGAAAAGCAACACACCAACAGAACACTGTTTTAACCCAAAGACCATAAGTTTGTTGTGCTAGTTATTTAGTTAGTGCTGGGGAATAACCTCCAAGTCTAATAAATTATAAATATCAGGACACTTGAAACAGAATCAGAATCCTAATTTAACCTCATTTTGTGTTCATACAATAACTAAAGAGCTAAAAATTAATCTAAAAGTTGTGCATCCATTATTCATATCCAGTTAGTGTTCTGCTAGTGTGCCCAGAAGAAAGTGATTAATGCATGCGAAGCACCAAGGTCAAATTTATTTTGGGGACAACATAACGTACCTCTGTATTTCAGGCTGCTGCCACGACATGAATTCTTAATGTATTCATAACCCTAACTTCATATTCCACCACTATTTAGAATGAATTATTGCTTAGGGTATGTTAAGATGTAGAATTGTAAGATGCTGCAGAACAAAAAAAAAAATGGAGGCGGGAGGATCAGCTAGTTATATTTCAAATACTGTGTGGGAAAAAGGATTAGACATTTGTTTTTTGAAAAATATTTCAAATGCATTGTAGCTTTTCTCTGCCTCAGGAGCCCAGTCTGGAACAAAAAACACTGTCACTTCCACTTCTAATCTTCTGTTTTCAAACAACCTTAGAACAACACAGCTTTATCTCATTAACTACAGATATCCATCACTTTTCAAATTAAATATGCTTCATTGAATCTGGCTGCAGTGTGGATTTTAGACAGAGTTAAGCCCTATATTTTTCACTGACCTCACAAATTCAACAGCAAATGTGATATCATTGGCAAGTTCCCTTTGTAAACCCTCAAAACACAGCTAGGAGAGGCTCCCTTGGCATGGAGCTCTGTGTTGCTCTGACAGAGCTCTTGGCCTTACACCTCCTTGAGTGACAACCACAGCTCCTAACGCTAAGTCCTGCTTAGGACAGTTTCAGATAGGACTGCACAGAGGCCTTGGACAGGGACAGCACGGCCAGAAAACTCATCTTCTCATCCAGGCCCCAATCAACATTTCCTGCGGGGACCAGGCAGGCTGATGATCAACGGCCCAACTCCCAGATCCCAAATGTTCTTTCTGAAGCCTAAAAGTTTTTTTGGCAGTGAAACAGAACTGACCTGAATCATTTGGCTGAAAAAAAGCTGACCTAACCTGGTGTGTGGCTATTTATAGACATCATTTATCCCACTTCAGGTGAATATTCATGTTTCTTTGCCAAAATGTGAATCTGTTTGATTACAGGGAGCCCCAGACCTTGCTGGGACTGTTTATATAATACATGATATTTGCACTCTGTTACCGTCTAAATTCTGATCATTGGAATACCTCGGGCACCAAGGGATTTGGACAAAGGCTAGGAAAATAATGTCTTCTGAAATTATATGAGCATGAATTAAATCCAGGATCCACTGCAAGTCCCGAACTATGCGACTCCGTCAGTTATTTAACCTCCCTGTACTTGTACTTCATCTATTAAAGTGGAGTAGTGCCAGATATGCTTTGATAGCATTGCCTAACTCAGGAACCACTTGTTTCAACACGATCTTTCTATAAACAAGTCACTTTGTTTGTCCTGCAAGTGCCTTCTTTAAAGATCAAAACTTGATGACTTTCTTAGAGATCTCTGCTTTTGCTGGGTCCCAAACACTGCTTTTGTCTTGGCCATGTCGGGTATCGCTAAGCCACAACAAAATATTCACTTGGTGGTGTGACAATCTGGGTATATAGTCCTCAAGAACAAGAAACATGACTTTCTGTTTCCTGGAAATACCCGCTCCTGTTGTAGGAGAACAAGGAAGCACAAAAGCATAATCTGAGATAGGAGTAAGACTGTCATAAATGAAGATTAAATGACAGAGAAGCAGCGAAGTTCAGACCTGCCAATTCTTTTACTCACTAGGATTATAAATTTTCCTCTACTGTGACTTCAGCCTAAATTCGCTCCATCCCATTTTCTTGATGTCAGCAGGGGAAAGAAGGTTCTGTGGAACTCAGCTAGGGGAAAAGAACCTTCTGTAGATGTGCAAGAGAAAAGCCTCAAGAAGAAGTTTTCTTTATTGTAAATATTTGTTTATTTATCTGAAAGAGAGAAGGAGAGAGAAAGTGAGAGAGAGAGAAAGATCAATCTTCCAGACACTGGTTCACTTCCTGAATCGCCACATGGACAGGGATATGCCAGCAGCTTCTTCCAGGTCTCCCACGTGGGTGCAGGGGTCCAAGTATGTGGGCCATCTTCCTCTGCTTTCCCAGGTGTATTAGCAGGGAGCGGGATCAGAAGTGGAGCACCTGGAACTTGAACCAGTGCCCATATGGGATGCTGGCACTGCAGGCCGAAGACTAACTTGTTGTGCCACAGAGCTGGCCCCAAGAAGAGGTTTTCATAGTTGACCACAGAAATGTTCAGCATCCATAGAAGTTCAGGGTTCTGTCCAGGGTAGTCAAGCATTATGGATTTACTTTATGTTTGCTTCAGATCATTTTTAATTCTTTTGTCATTTTTTGTGTGTTGTTTATTTATATAAAGGGAATAGATTTCACATATGTTTTATATACAGTTTTGGGGTTTTTTTGACAGGCAGAGTGGACAGTGAGAGAGAGAGAGAGACAGAGAGAAAGGTCTTCCTTTGCCGTTGGTTCACACTCCAATGGCCACCGCAGCCAGCGCGCTGCAGCCAGCGCACCGCGCTGATCCGAAGGCAGGAGCCAGGTGCTTCTCCTGGTCTCCCATGGGGTGCAGGGCCCAAGGACTTGGACCATCCTCCACTGCACTCCCGGGCCACAGCAGAGAGCTGGCATGGAAGAGGGGCAACCGGGACAGAATCCGGCGCCCCGACCAGGACTAGAACCCGGTGTGCTGGCGCCGCAAGGCAGAGGATTAGCCTAGTGAGCCACGGCGCCGGCTATATACACAGTTTTAAGAACAGGCTGATTTCTTCACTACACACTAACAGGAAGATGTCCTGGAAATTCTAATGCATGAAATTCATATACCTTAAGTAAAAGGTTCCAGAAAAAAAAAAGAAAAAAAAAATATGTCCCCACTTTGACTATGACCTTGTCTAAATAAGATCAGAGTCAGTGAACTCAAAAGGCTTCTATAGCCTTTGCAACTCATGGCAAGAGCCTAGGGTGATTACTGATGCCATTAACAAAACAAGAGTGTCAATTTGCTAAGTCAACAACAGGAGTCACTGTGCACTTACTCCTCATGTAGGATCTCTGTCCTTAATGTGTTGTACAATGTGAATTAACACTATAACTAGTACTCAAATAGTATTTTACGCTTTGTGTTTCAATGTGGGTGAAAACTGTTGAAATCTTTGATTAATTTATACTAAATTGATCTTCTGTATTTAAAGAGAATTGAAAATGAATCTTGATGTGAATGGAATGGGAGAGGGAGTGGGAGATGGGAGGATTGCGGGTTGGGGGGAGGCCATGGGGGGAAAAAGCCATTGTAATCCATAAGTTGTACTTTGGAAATTTATATTTATTAAATAAAGTTAAAAAAAAAGAAATATGTCCTTGTTGGGATGAAAAAAATAATTCTCAGATATTGCATGGAACACATTCACTAGTGAAAAGCATAGCATAAAATCAGAATCTCAGTGTTTGTAGAGGCCAGAGAGAGTGATCTGATACTCTGATCATTTTACAAATGAAAAACAAGATCAAAGCACTTTGGTGACTTGATTAAATTTACACAGCTGATAAAAGGCAGGACCAGAAGGACTAACATCCTATATCTATTAAGAAAATACTAAATAGATGACTGACTGTGTCTCCTTCGGAGGTATTTGTATTAAAGGTATCAGGGCAGGAGTCTGGGGTAGTGGTTAAGATGCCACTTGAGACGCCTGCACGCCATATCAGCGCGCCTAGGTTCAAGTAGCAGCCCTGCTTCCAATTGCAGCTGCCTGAAACTGCACAGCCTGGGAAGCAGCAGGTAATGACTCAAGTGCTTGGATCCCTACCGCCCACCTGGGAGACCCAGATTGAGCCAAGCCCAGCCCAACTGTTGTGAGCCTTGGGGGAGTGAGTCAGTAATTTGATCTCCTTCTCCCTCTCTTTCTCTTTCTCCCTTTCTCAGCTTCTCAAGACAATAAGTAAATAAATAATTCAAAGAACTCTAGCATAATATGAAAACAAATAAAAGCAAGTGGACATGGAATAGCACAGTTGCAGAAAGAGGAGGGGAGGTGACAGTTGAAGAATTAATTTTATAGGTGGCTTTGCCACCAAGTTGGACCAAGCAACCCAGAACCTGAGGCCCTGCCAATTGTGAGGTGTGACAAGGATCTTGTTCTTACTAAGTAACATGAATGAAATGTAATCTCCAAAGAAAAGAATCAAAGAGAACACTGGATCCTGTGAGAATCTGATCCAATAGTATTAAATATTTAATCAGATATTTAAAAAAAAAAAAAAAGAGCTTGATCTATTTGCTCAGAATTTAAATGTGGTATATTTAAACACATGGCCAAGCATACTTAAAAATTATAAAACATGGTGTTTTCTCTTTTGGAAGCTATTGGAAATTTTAATTTTATGCATATGCAAGTCCTCAACTCCTTGTGCCTATTCCAAAGCAAGTGTGCTTAGTTTCTCTGTCAATGACCCCTAATCAGAGAAGCTTCTATATGCTCCACATAAATCGGTGATGACAGCAGGGAAAAGGCATTGCTATTGGTTGCAACACTTAACATTTAGTGTGACAGTGTGAGATGCGAGCCCCTTGGGAGAGGGGAAATCACTAAGTAAATGGACTCAGAATACTTTATGAAATTCCACCCTCTGGCTTTTATTTTTTATTTTTATTTTAAATATTAGACTCACCATGTTTGGGGAAGCTCGTTCCCATTTTTCTTGCTGATGTCAAATGGATTCTTTCTTCTTTCCCTCGACTTGTGCTTCCTTCTGTGAAACTGACAAGCTACAATTCTTGTAGGTATCGATTCTCAGTAGAAATATTTCAATATTACTGAAGTTGGTGTATTTGCTTCTTTGAACTTTGTTATTTTTCCTCCTACATATAGTTTACCTCAAACCATGTAAGACAGTTTAAAACATGGACTCACATTATCTTTTGGGAAAAGTACTCTTACCCCACTGCACAGTGTACAGTATAACAGCCAGCTTCCCTCAAAAACTCCTTTAAAACCTTAGGGGGTGATTTCTTTAGATTGCAAAGGACTTTAAAAGCAACTCCCTTGGTGCACTGAAGTGTTTATTTACTCAACCTTTGAACCTCTTATAAGGGGAGTGGTTTAAGTATCACTGTCAAATGAAGGTCAATGCTAAGAGATGTGGCAGCCAGGACAATTCAGCATAACCAGTATGAAAGTACTATTCCACAGCAGTTACTATTCATCTCATCATTTAGACAAAGCAAAAATCCTTTTCTAAAGATATCATAATCCAGTTCACATGAAAGAATGAAAACTACACTACCCACAGGTATAAAAAAATATGTGCTATTTCTGGTTAATTAAGCATCATCCATTAAATGTAGCTAAATTATTACCAAGGATCAGAAAAAGATCCTTTAAAAATCTATAGGACATTATAGTATATTTTATATATTAAAATTATAGTTCCTTTCAATATGGTTAATGATTCAACCTATATTAAGTTTTATTGAGGCAACTATAATAAAATACTACTCCATAAACTGAGTAATAACTATAGCTGCCTTCTATAGTGCATTATTTATCTCTTACAGAATTAAAGACTTACTCTAAATGGTGAATCTGTTTTATTCCAGGGTAACAATATTTATCAGAAAAAGATATGCTAGGTAATACATGTAGCACATGAATATATTATACTTGAATTTGAGGAAAAGAGGTCTCCCTGAAATACATGATTGGCCCCCTCATGTTAAAAATAATTTATTTGGGTGATGTACTTTGTAGCAAGTTCTTAGAACAACATGATAAATCAGAGGGACATTGAGGAGATTGTGCTGAGTTGGGAAATGCAATGGGAGAAAACATGATTTAAAAATGGATGACCTGGGTGAAAACCCGAATCCAGCAGCATTATATGAATTTACTAAAATAAAAATATATAAAAAGTTCACTCACAAGGTTGCACGTTGAATATTAGTTTCTAATCCAGCCTCAATTTATACTTACTACTTCTGAGGAGTTAGAATTATTTTTCACAGGAGAAAGATCAGACATGATTGGACTAGCTCCAATTCATCTCTCTGATTTACCAACGGGGTCCCCTGGGGACTTGGTGGCTGGTCCTTCAATTGGTCCACATTGCCTCTACACTGAGGCGATTATAAGAAGAGAAGCAGAGAAATATTTAGATGGCACCATCTCAGAGTCATTTGAGTTATGATGGGCAAACACCATTGAAAAAGCTGAAAGATACTATCAACTGATAACACAGGAGGATTGAGGAAGAGTGTACAAGACTCAGCTTTTAAGTTTCAAAAAAAGACTAGACTGTTCCCTGCCCTGAGAAGCTTGCATAGCCAGCTATAAAGGAACAAAAATTTGATAGTGGAATTCATGACTAAACATCAAAATTGGAAGAAACGTTCCATTTTGTGTTTCCCATCAAGGGACTGGTACAGTGAACCAGCTACCAAGGGGCATCAGAACTGATTAGTTCAATCCTCCAAAATGTGACTTTTATCTAGCAGCTATTCAAAAGCTCAAGTTTGGGGCCTGTATTTTGCTGCAATAGGTTATGCCCTTATAATGCTGGAATCCCATGTCAGAGCAACTGGTCAAATCCTGGCTGCTCTGCTTCTGATATAGCTTCTTCCTAAAGAGACTGGGAAGAGAAGCAGATTACAGTTCAAGTATTTGGGTCCTGGACACCCTTGCTGGAGACCAGGCTCCTAGTTTCGACCTGGCCCAGCCCTGGCTGTTGCAGCCATTTAGGAGAGTGAACCCAAGAATGAAAGATGGATCTCTCACTCTCTCCCTTTCACTCTCCACTCCCCTCCTCCTAACCCTCTCCTTCTCTGTTACTCAGCCTTTCATAAATAAATGATTTTTTTTTTTAATTCTGAGTTTCATTATGAAAGTGATGAAGCTTTGAGGCCTGAATTGATGCTAGGGGCCTTTTAGGGAGCAGGGCCAAATGGTAGATTTCAAATCTCGGTTACCAAAGTGCACTGGACAAAAGAGGGCAAAACAGACCCCGAAACAAAGATTTGCATTAATGAGACGGTGTTTCAATATGTGCCCTGAGCGCATAACTTTGAGGCAAGAGAGATGTGTTACTTACCTATTGCCACAGCCATGCGACATAACTATTTATGCCAAAGCTCATAACTTAAAAACAATAGGCATTCATTTAGCTTACAAGTCTATGGGTAATCAAGTAGATAGAGGCTGCCTTGGCAGCTACTGTCTTGCTGGACTCACTCACATGTCTGGCAATCAGCTGCAAGTCAGTTGATCTTGGACTGCAATTCAGAACTGGATCTCCATTCTGGTAAGCTGGCCTTTCTCATACCAAAATCAGAAGCAAGAGAGAAAGCAAAAATACAAGAGCATTTCAAAACTTCTATTTGCATAGTACCCACTAACTTTCCATTATCTGAAACAAATCTGACTTCCACTTGGTATATCTGTTCTTGGACTATGTTTTGAAGTCAGTCCCAGAGCCAAATTCAGAATCAATAGAAGGTACATGGACTATGCTTCATGATTAAGTGAAAGTACAAAACCAAATGCCAAGGACATTATCCACGGCTTCATTAAAAGCCAAGCCAAAATGTAATGACACAAAACAAGGAAAACAATGGACCATTTAATGTGCTCACTATTCAGGGTGAGTCTTCTACAAGTCTTTCCTTGGTTCAATCAACAGTTTAGCAAAGGCTGCATAATCTTAATAATCTTACACATATTCTGCGAATTGGTGCTAGCTCTCAGCTGGGCCACGTATTGTCAGGATTTCTCATTGTAGGCTCATTTAAAAAAACAATAAGATGGGGCCAGCGCTATGGCACAGCGGGTTAATGCCCTGGCCTGAAGCGACAGCATCCCATATGGGCGCAGGTTTGAGACCCGGCTGCTCCACTTCAGATCCAACTCTCTGCTATGGCCTGGGAAAGCAGTAGAAGATGTCCTAAGACCTTGGGCCCCTGCACCCGCGTGGGAGACCTGGAGGAAGCTCCTGACTCCTGGCTTCAGATCCACACAGCTCTGGCCGTTGCAGCTATCTGGGGAGTGAACCAGCAGATGGAAGACCTTTCTCTCTCTCTGCCTCTGCCTCTGTCTCCCTGTAACTCTATTGTTCAAATAAATAAATAAATCTTAAAAAAAAAAAAAAAAACAAGAGAGGGCAAGCGCTGATGCACAATTCCACTGTTTCACGATTGCTAATGTCCTATCAGCCAAAGACAGTTATGTGGTCAAAGAAAATCTAGAACCAAGTCCAGGATAAGTGCAAAAGGAGGTTCCATAGGGGGGAAGTTGTTATTGAAGACTCTTATTGTAACAAACAATAGCACTGACCATAACTCAGATGTTGAAAGAGAAATGTAAGAGACTTTTGGAGTAATATGACATTTTACCATGGCATCATCACAATTACTAATAGCAAAACTTTCTTAAAGTTTGGATTGGTTTTCTATCTAATATAGTTTTCTATCCCTCCACTGTATTTTTCAATACTAGTAGTAATCAAGATTTGAAATACTTCTAAACAATCCCTTTAGAGGGGCTGATGTTGTGGCATAGAGGGTAAAGCTACTGATTGTGTAACTGGCATCCCATATGGGCACCGGTTCAAGGCCTGGCTGCTCCACTTCTAATCCAGGTCCTTTCTAATGTACCTGGGAAAAGAGCGGAGGATGGCTCAATTGCTTGGCCTCCTGCATCCACGTGGAAGATCCAGAGGAAGCTGCTGACTGCTGGATAGTCTCTCTCTTTCTCTTTCTCTCTCTCTCTCTCTCTCTCTCTCTCTCTCTTTCTCTCTTCTCTCTGAGTAACTCTGACTTTCAAATATATAAATAAATCTTAAAAATATTTTCCATTTAGCTATAAATTCTTAGCTATAGAAAATATTTTTTTAGATTGCAATTCATGTAGGCCTAGGCTAGAAGCACCTGGTTTTATTTAGATTACATTAAGACAACTTCATTTATCTATACCAAAATCATTATAATGTATAATAAAGTAAAAAAAATGCAGCTTTAAAAATCTAGAAATTTTATGTTTTCATAAAAAAGAAAGGAAAATAGTGACTAAACATATTTTAGGTTGGCTACTAGATTCACAGTGAATTCCCCTGAGCTGAGTACAGTTTCCTTGGATAAGGAGTGTTTTCTAGGATGTATTCATTGATTTAGGTAGGACACCCAGCCAAAACTGTGCCACAGCCTTTTCTATCCTAGGAAGCTTGAGAGTGAAAAATTCAATTCAAAATTAGGTTCTGTTGAATTGAATCAAATTAACAATAGTACTTCTTTTATCTGAAGTCCCTCCAGCCAGTCTGACTCCTACCCTTTTTTTCTGATGTTCAATACATACTTCATTTCTATGAGTCATTCCAAAATTCTTTCAATAAATTCCCCTTTCTTTATTTTTTATTAACTTCAGCCAACTAGATTTGTAATGAAAACTACAGTGTGCCACACAGAATACCCAGCAGAACTGAAATACTCATTCCTCCAGCCACCCAGAACAAAGGTATATACCATGCACATGTTAGCCTTGGATGAAGGGAGTCGCCTTGTCCCTCCTGGAGGGCACCCTTGGTATGTCACCTTTTCTAGCCAAGATCAAATCAACCATTTGGTGGCATTTTAATTTCACTAGACTTCTCCCCATAATAACAAAGGGCCAGCACTGTGGCATAGCACATTAAGCTGCCACCTGCAGTGCCAGCATCCCATATGAGCAGTTTCAAGTCCCATGTGCTCTGCTTCTGATCCAGCTCCCTATTGATGCACCTGTGAAAGCAGTGGAAGATGGCCCAAGTGGTAGGGCCCCTGCACCCATGTGGGAGAAGGAAGAAGTGCCAGGCTCCTGGCTGTGGCCTGGCCTACTCCTGGCTATTGCAGTCATCAGGAAGTAAGCCAGCAGATGGAAGATATCTTCCAATCTCTCAATCTCTGTCTGTCTGTCTCTCTCTCTCTCCCTGTGTGTGTGTGTGTATGTGTGTATCTGCCTTTCAAAGAAATACATACATCTCTTTAAAAAAAAATATAGGATTAAGACATGTTCCAAGTATGGCTGCTCACCAAGGATGGAGATGTTGAGCATTAATTGCAACTCAGAGAATAGTAGCCACAGTGGGCTGTCAAGAGGGCTGGCTGCTGACACATGAAAGCTGTGCCACTTTATGGGACATAACCTCAGTCAGGAGGAACCACCTCGCCCAAGCACATGAGCCTCCCCCTGCAAAGCCTACATCGAATCCCTGCTCAATTCAGATCATGGACTCCATTTAGACAGCTCTGCCTGACTATCTCAGCTCCAATCACTCTTTGGGGTTTCCAGAGGCCTCCACTGCAGGTACATCACAGACAACTCTTCCCTCCACCTAGTCCTGACTCCCTGTTTCCTTTCAGGTACTGTCATGAGTGAGAAAGTAATCCTTGGTACAATACCTACTCAGAAATATATTTTTCCAAAAACTCAAGATACTCTCAATTCCAGGAAGAAGAATACAACAGCTAAGTTTGGAAAAAGGTTTCATAAGATGAAGGCTTTGGAGGTAGACAGAAATGCTCAAGAAAATTCTACAAACTGGACATTTTAATTGTATTTTACAGACAAGAACATGGAAGCTTAAATAACTTGAGAGATTTCTCTAAGGTCACAGATCATGGCTAATTCTCTGTGACTCAACAACCTATATTTTGCTACTTCATTTTCATAAATAGCTCATTTTCTCTTGTGTTGCTCTTTACCAGACTGGAGATGCCAAAAAAAAAAAAAAAAAAAGAATATCCCTGTTTTTTCTCCCAGAAATATTCCATGAGTTAAATCTGTGCTAATACCAAGGTTAAGATACTCCACCATGAGAGTAGCCACTTTAATAAAAGGACACTTCAAAACATTCAAGGAAAAATGGAATTAGAAGATAAATTTATTGAGGAGATCCAAGAAGGCTGAACAGGGTATAGCCACACTAACTTAAACTGCTCTGGGGTATGAAAAGGACAAATGAAGGGCTACGCTTCCAGGGGTCTAACAGAAATTTTCAGGAAAGGAGTGTAAAAACAACAACAACAAAGACTCCATGGGATGCGAGGAGAGAAGATGGAGACACTAACAGAGCCAGCCGCCGGCTGTGAGCTCTTACCATGTCAAGGCAGGAAGAAATCGCTGCACGACCCCGTGCTTGCAGTTTTAACAGAGAGGGAAGTCCACGGTCACCCAGTGACTTTTACTATGGCATGGAGAGCTGACTGGGGTCTAAGCAATTGCCAGGGTTGGAGCAAGGAAGCTGCCCTGCTTTTTCCCCTCCCTCACCACCGCAGAGTGCCATACTTGGCACCAAAAATGTATGTAGTGTGCCTCTGTTCTCCTACGAGCATCAGAGTTAGATTCAGGGCAACATGTGGAGCAAAGGACAGAGTCCCTGCATCCTGCAACTGTGCGAGTTTTGGGCCACTAGCCCCAGAGCTACACTCATGCATTCTATGTGAGCAAAGGGGATTTACCTTAGCTTCTGGGGGCTAAAACCAGAAACAGACCATAAAAACTACCTTCTCTCAACCTGTGACATCTGGATAAAGACTCCACTATACACTGCAATACCAGGACTGTAAACAGTTTGTTCGAAATTTCATGGTGCCACTGGAATCTACCTGGTGGACATAAGGAAGAACCTACCTTCAATCTACCTCTCTGGATTCATACCCTCCAGAGTAAAATCCCTTGTATACCTTGTGGTCGCCCTGTAGGACTAGAACAGGGTCTGGCTCACATCCCCTAGTCCTAGGTCTAGAGCTGTTGGTATTATAAGCCACAGCACTGTTTGGATTCCACTAGCAGGAAGGGTCCAACTCTATCACACAGTCTTAGAGCCAGAGCAATTGGTGCCACAAACACTGGCAGCACTCAGGCTTGCCAAGAGGATAAGGAGGAAGCCAACTTTGTCTCCCTAGGCAACAACAAGGTTCTGGCCATCACATTGGCCAGGGAGACTGAAGCCAAACTCTCTGTGGACCAAAGATACACACCCAAGGAAGCCCTTATTTATCTCAGTCACATTTCAATCGCTAAAGAACTGTAGCTGATTAGACCACTGTGTCACTTATAGATGAAGCTGACATTAATTAAGACAAAAGAAATCACTCAGAGACTATACTCCAAGTGATACCCTGCATTCCAGCTAAGCCATAAACTCTTTTATAATAAAATCTACTCCATAAAGAAAAAGGGACATCCACATAGGGACACGGGAGACATGAAGAAGCAAGGTAGTATGACGCCTCTGAAAAACATTAACACCCCTCCAGAAATAGGTCCTGAACTGAAGGAAATCTATGAAATGACAGATACAGAATTCAAAATAATGATGGTAAGGAAAATCAACAGGATGCAGGATAATATAGATAGATTATACAAATGAGGAAAACAATGAATGACATGAGTAAAAATATTACTAAGGAGATAGAACTCACTCACCAAGAAAACCAAATAGACATTGTGTAAATGAAATCTTCAATTAGTGAAATAAAAAAAAAAATACAATTTAGAACTTTGACAGCAGAATAGACCAAATGGAGGAAAGAATCTCTGGCCTCAAGCACAAGAGTTCTGAAATGTTCTGATCATACAAAAATAGAAAAGAAATAAAAAGAATGAAGATATGAAATATGGGATATCATTAAATGACCAGATATTCATATTATAAATATTCTTGAGGAAGAAGAAAAGGAAAAAGGCATTGAGAACCTGCTAAATCAAATATTAGTTGAAAAATTCCCAGGTGTTGAAAGAGACATGAACATCCAGATATAAGAAGTTCAAAGGGCTGGCACCGCGGCTCACTAGGCTAATCCTCCACCTTGCGGCGCCAGCACACCGGGTTCTAGTCCCGGTCAGGGCGCTGGATTCTGTTCTGGTTGCCCCTCTTCCAGGCCAGCTCTCTGCTGTGGCCAGGGAGTGCAGTGGAGGATGGCCCAAGTGCTTGGGCCCTGCACCCCATGGGAGACCAGGAAAAGTACCTGGCTCCTGCCATCAGATCAGCGCGGTGTGCTGGCCGCAGCGTGCCAGCCGTGGCGGCCATTGGAGTGTGAACCAACGGCAAAGGAAGACCTTTCTCTCTGTCTCTCTCTCTCACTGTCCACTCTGCCTGTCAAAAAAAAAAAAAAAAAAAAAAAAGAAGTTCAAAGAACCCTAAGCAGACTCAAACAAACAAACCTTTACCAAGGCATATTGTAATCAAATTGTCAAAAGTTAGACAGATAATCCAAAAGACAGTAAGAGAAAAGCTTCAAGTTACAAATAAAGGAAAACCAAAATAAATAAATAAGTCTTTAGAGTAAAAGAAAAGAAAAAGAACAAATCAAATTCAAACCAACAGGAGATAGAAATACTAAGGATCAGCACAGAAATAAATGCAATTGAAACTAAAAAAAATGCAAAACATCAACAAAACAAAAGGTAGAGTCTTACAAAGATAAGTAAAATAGATAAACGTCTAGCCAATCTAACAAAGGAAAAAGAGAAAAAACTAAAATAAATAAAATTAGAGAAGAAATAGGAGACATTACAACTGATACCACTAAAACACAAAGAATCATAAAAAAAAAAGTAGGAACTATATATTAATAAACCGGAAAACCTTGAAGAAATGGAAATTTGTGGATTCATAATCTACCAAGATTAAATCAAGAAGATATAGACAATCTAAACAGACCAAAATAATAAGCAATGACATTAAAGCAATAATCAAAAGTCTTCCAACAACAATTTAAAAAGTCTTCCATCAAGCAAAAGTTTGGTACCTGTTGGCTTTACTATTGAATTCTATAGGCCGGCGCCGCGGCTCAATAGGCTAATCCTCCACCTGCGGCACCAGCACACCAGGTTCTAGTGC
The DNA here is from genome assembly GCF_964237555.1 of Oryctolagus cuniculus. Taxonomy (NCBI): domain Eukaryota; kingdom Metazoa; phylum Chordata; class Mammalia; order Lagomorpha; family Leporidae; genus Oryctolagus; species Oryctolagus cuniculus. The sequence goes on from NC_091440.1 coordinate 116,288,015, forward strand.
TGGTCGGGACGCCAGATTCTGTCCCGGTTGCCCCTCTTCCAGGCCAGCTCTCTGCTGTGGCCCAGGAGTGCAGTGGAGGATGGCCCAAGTCCTTGGGCCCTGTACCTCATGGGAAACCAGGATAAGCACCTGGCTCCTGCCTTCGGATCAGCACGGTGCGCCAGCCGCAGCACGCTGGCTGCGGCGGCCATTGGAGGGTGAATCAACGGCAAAAAGGAGGACCTTTCTCTCTGTCTCTCTCTCTCACTGTCCACTCTGCCCGTCAAAAAAAAAAAAAAAAAAAAAAAGAAAGAAAGAAAAAAATTAATTCTATGAAACGTTCAAAGAGGAAGTAACTTCAAACTTTTCAAAATATTTCAAAATATTGAACAGGACAGAAATCTGCCAAACTCTTTTTATGAGGTAAGCACTGCTTTGATACCAAAATCAAAGACACAACACAAAAAGAAAATTACACATCTATATCCTTAACGAACATAGATGCAAATATTCTCAACAAAATACTAAGATGCAAAGATTCTCAACAAAATATTAACAAACCGACTCAAAATCAACATCAAAAAGATCATACAATATGACCAAGTCAGATGTATACCAGAAATGTAAGAGTAGTTCAACATTTGCAAATCAATAAACAACATCAATCACATCAGTGGAATGAAGAACCAAAACCATATAGTCATCTCAGTAAACACGGATAAAGCATTTGATAAGATATAACACATCTTTATGATAAAAACCCTCCACAAATTAGAGATACAAGGAATATTTCTCAAAATTAACAAGGCTATATATCACAATCCAACAGTCAATATCGTAGTGAACGGAGAAAAACTGAATTTCCCTTCAGATCTGGAACAAGACATGGACATCTATTTTCCCCACTCTTATTCAATACAGTACTGGAAGTTTTAGCAAGAGTAATTAGGGAGGAGAAAGAAATAGAGGACATCAACATTGGAAAAGAGGAAGTGATATTATCCATGTTTGTAGATGACCTGATGTTGTAAGTGGAAAAACCTAAACACCATATCGTAAAGCTATTAGAATCGATACACCAATTCAGTGAAGTTGCAGCTTTTAAAATAAACCTACAAAAAACAGTAGCTTTTCAATGTTCTAATGATGAACTCACAGAAAGAGAAATCAAGAAAGAAATGACATTCACAAGAGCCACAAAAAGTCAAATATTTAGAAATAAGTTTGACCAGCACCACGGCTCACTAGGCTAATCCTCTGCCTGCAGCACCGGCACCCCAGGTTCTAGTCCCAGTTGGGGTGCCGGATTCTGTCCTGGTTGCTCCTCTTCCTGTCCAGCTCTCTGCAGTGGCCCGGGAGGGCAGTGGAGGATGGCCCAAGTGCTTGGGCCCTGCACCAATATGGGAGACCAGGAGGAAGCACCTGGCTCCTAGCTTCAGATTAGCACAGTGCACCAGCTGTAGCAGCCATTTGGGGGATGAACCAATGGCAGGAAGACCTTTCTCTCTCACTGTCTAATTCTGCCTGTCAAAAAAAAAAAAAAGAAGAAGAAGAAGAAAAGAAGAGGAGGAGGAGGAGGAGGAGGAGGAGTAGGAAGAGGAGGAAGAGGAGGAAGAAGAGGAGGAGGAAGAGGAGGAGGAAGAGGAGGAGGAGGAGGAGGAAGAAGAAGAAGAAGAAGAAATAAGTTTAACCAAAAAAATAAGTTTAACCAAAGAAGTGAAAGATCCCTACAATGAAAAGTATCAAACACTGGGTCCAGCGCCATGGCTCACTTAGCTAATCCTCCGCTTCCAGCACCGGCATTCCATATGGGCGCTGGGTTCTAGTCCCGGTTGCTCCTCTTCCAGTCCAGCTCTCTGCTGTGGCCCGTGAGGGCAGTGGAGGATGGCCCAAGTGTGTGGGCCCTGCACCCACATGGGAGACCAGGAGGAAGCTCCTGGTTCCTGGCTTCAGATTGGCGTGGTGCCAGACATAGCAGCCATCGGGGAGGAGGGGTGAACCAACGGAAGGAAGACTTCTCTCTCTGTCTCCCTCTCTCTCTCTCTCTGTCTTTCTCACTGTCTGTAACTCTACCTGTCAAATAAATAAATAAATAAAATCTTTAAAAATAAAAAAGAAAAGTATCAAACAAAGAAATCATCAAGAACAAAAGTAAAGATACTCCTTGCTCCTGGATCAGAAGAGTCAATATCATTAAAATGACTAAATTACCTATAGTAATGTACAGATTCAATGCAATCCTTATCAAAATACCATGTTTACAGCGTCACTGTTCACAGCTGTCAAGATTTGCAATCATCTAAGGTGTCCAACATCATGTGTGGAATAAACATACAATGTAATACTATTCAGCTATAAAGAATGAAATTCTACTCTTTGTAGCAAAATGGGTGAAACTGTAGGATGTTATGCTAAATGAAATAAGCCCACCAGAAAGACTAATACCACATGTTCTCCACTATGTGAGGGAGCTAAAATTAAAAAAAAAAAAAGAAAGAAAAAAGTGTCCCTGCATATCAATATTGCTGCAAATATAGTTTGACAAAACTTTGTTTTATAACTTTGTAAAACCAATGGTTAAGAATGTTATATTACTATAGTTTTAGTGATCTGTGATTACTTTGAAATGTACTGTATATGGGTGAAATGGTCATGTTTCCATCCATTATTGTTTACTGCCTTTCTCTATATTCCCACTAAACCAGCTTCTTTTTGCTTTTTACTTATTAAACTTCTTATTCAGTGAAGTATTAAGCCTTTTTACTGCAACGTAAAATTAAAATGTTATCTCAAAACAAAAATAAAGGGAGAAGGAGGAGGATGGGAGGGAAGGATGGAGGAAGGGAATATCATTATGTTCTTAGAATTGTACCTACATGGGCCGGCACTGTGGCACAGTAGGTTAAGCCTCAGCCTACAGTGCCAGCATCCCATATGGGTGCCAGTTCATGTCCTAGCTGCTCCTCTTCCAACCCAGCTCTCTGCTTATGGCCTGGGAAAGCAGTGGAAGATGGCCCAAGCACTTGGGCCCCCGCACCCACATGGGAGACCTGGAAGAAGCTCCTGGCTCCTGGCTTCGGATTGGCCCTGCTACAGCTATTGTGGTCATTTGAGGAGTGAACCAGAAGATGGAATACTTTTCTGTCTCTCCTTCTCTCCTTCTATATCTCTACCTCTCAAATAGAGAAATAAAATCTTAATAAAAGAAGTACATTTATAAATCACATTGAATATGTTAAAATGTAATTAAAATTAAATAAAAATAGTAAAAAGTATAAATTTGGGGTTCAAAAAGTATTTTGAAGTCTATGCATCATTTTTTCACAAATTGTATTTTCCATTAACTTTTTGAAGACCATCTGTATATACTCTTTTTTTTTTTTTTTTTTTTTTTTTTTTTGACAGGCAGAGTGGACAGTGAGAGAGAGAGACAGAGAGAAAGGTCTTCCTTTGCCGTTGGTTCACCCTCCAATGGCCGCCGCTGCAGCCGGCGCACCGCGCTGATCCGATGGCAGGAGCCAGGATCCAGGTGCTTTTCCTGGTCTCCCATGGGGTGCAGGGCCCAAGCACCTGGGCCATCCTCCACTGCACTCCCTGGCCATAGCAGAGAGCTGGCCTGGAAGAGGGGCAACCGGGACAGAATCCGGCACCCTGACTGGGACTAGAACCCGGTGTGCCGGCGCCGCAAGGTGGAGGATTAGCCTATTGAGCCACGGCGCCGGCTGTATATACTCTTATGCCTGTTATATGTCAGACTCCATGAAAGTACTTGTAAGTACCTAAGGAGATCATTAGCTGTACCCCAAATATTAAACAAACGCTTTTGTATACCTAAGCACTTGATGGACTGAAATGATCAGGTGGAGATTCCGCCCCAAATGATCAATTCTCTGATGATTATGTAGAGATTGTCCTTTTCTCAATGAATTGATTCAACCTGAGAGAAAGGAAAGGTAAAATGGGAAAGAAAATAAGAGTTAGGAAGAAAGAGACGAGACCAAACTGGTCAAATTATTTTTTCCTGGATTTGGAATTATAAATATTTTCTCCATTTTCTATAATTAACAGAGTTATACAGAATTATGAAGTAAAATATGAAAATTTACAGTGGGTGGCACTCTTCAAAAGGATAGAGGGAATACTGTTGGGGATGTGTGGGAAAGAAACAAGGCTGGATGGTTTTTTGAGGTCCCAAGATCCCCTAAAAAGCTTCAGATCTGATATAGGCTCTTCCCAACTAGGGACAGAACAGACTGCAGGATTGTGGTCCTCATCATCACCCAGGAAACTCAGTGTGACCCCTTCTTGCCAGCCGTAGGTCAAATGATACACACACAAATTGGCAGAACTTTATATATTCACGAACATGAACAGAAAAGCAGCAGGAATGTGAACTCTTACCCTCTTATCAGAAGCAGTAAATGTGTTCAAACTTTTCAACAAAGATAAAGATTATTAATAACCAAGTTAATGCTGTTATTCTCTTAGAAGACAAGATTGGAAAGTCAATTTGTATGAAGGTCTTTACAAAGCTTTTCAAAGAAAAAATAATCATCGGTTGTAATGTCTGACCATTTTCACTATAATGCCTCTACTAGGTTTATTTTGCTAAACTACATGCTCAAATAGCACATCTATTTGTGGAATGTTGCTTTTTTAGTCTGTCATTGGAGTAACCTTTTTAAATGAACTGACTATTTAATTGTCTTATCATGGGACCCACTAGTCACAGCAACAGGAAGGTAATCTGTACAAGGAATCAGAGAAACAAAATCATTATTTTATTTTATATCACCTGCAATTTATCCCTCCACAGTGTACTCTAGAATACAATTTCTCATATAATTCAGAAAGGAATATTGGAAACAAGCTCAAGCCTGTCAAATAAAATTCTAAGCAACGAGCTTGCCTGGTGCTCTTCTATTAAAATGTTCTACACTTCGAGATGTCCTTATTTCTGAAGGGCAAGTGAACTCAGCAGGTGACTGAGTAATTATGGCTTCTGATTCAGAGCTCATTTTGAAAAGCATGAGCTGTTTAATGCCTACTGATTGCCATCGCCAGCATTCCCTTGTTTTCAATACACTCTTCCTCTTACTCGCTGTCTGAATCCTGCCCTGCATCCGGAGAACCCACTTAAGAATAATCTGAGGCAAAGTTTCAATTCCCAGGATGGCAGGAAGAGTTATGATAAAATTAATTTTCGAAGACACATTTAGAATCCTCTGTTTTCCTATTCCAGATGTAAATTTTAAGAAATGGCTGGAAGAAAAGGATTCTTAATAATAGACTGAAATGAAAGGGAGTTGCTGTCAATGAGAGCCAGTACTTCACCTAAAATATGCTCCATATGGGTATCCTGGGGAAAAGCTACCGCAGTAGAAACAATTACTCTGCTCTTCTGGAAGGTTATAAAAACAAACCCAAACAAAGTAGCAGTAGCAAAACAGTCCACAAACAAATCAACTCTCTCAGCACTGCCTCCTTTATTGATACTTCTGGGATATGTCTGAAATTCTGAATATACTGTGTTTTGAGTATAAAAGTGAAATCTCAGATTTACTGGTTTATAACCTAAATGTAAAGATAAAAACAATAATGTTTTATACTATACAGTCTCCTAAAATTTTTAAATACCCTGTACATATTCTGATCTTCATTTGACTAAAGCATATAATGGTGCTTGAGAATAGTTCTTTTGCAAAAAAAAAGGGTGCCTATCCCAAATTCTAATCTCTTGAAGGATGTACATTTTAACCCATGTTTGAAAAGATATTCTTATAGTAACTAGGAAATTCAGAAAAGCATCCAGGAATGATACGATATCTGCCTATCCACTGAACTTCAAGTGTATCTCACTTTAATTTTGAAGATGATCGTTAATCAGAACGCTTCTTACTCAAGCCAAATTGTAACCTATGGGCTTTTTACAAACCTCACAAGTTACATCAATAAAATGCAGCTGTTGTGAAGTGAAATGATGCTGTTCATCATAATATGAGTGGCAGTCTAAAGTAGGAAGACAAAGATGACACTATATCCAGATGAAACTACTGGTATCAGTTTTTCCTTCCTAAATTCTACTCTCAAGTATCAGGTGTACAGGGAATAAATATTCAAGAGCCACTGTTGAAAAATACAAATAAATGCTTGTCAAAAACGTGATATATAAAAGTTAGCATGCACATTGTATTGAATGGCCAAATTTGTAACTATTTAGCACAATCCTGAATGGTGCTTCATTTTGGTTACTAGTTATAGAAATCCACTCATGGCCATATTGGTTGGACTCCCATGGACACGAGTCATTAAATCTCACAGCAAGCTGGAAGCTGGACTTCATACTTGGAAATATTCCAAGTATCTAAACACAATCTAGCCCTTCAATGTATTATCCACAAGCAAAAATGTAGGGGTGTGTGTGTGTGTTTGTGCACACGCGCACGCATGAGTGTGTTACCTCTGAAAGTCTCTGGGAAGATAGCAAAGAGAGATTATATCCCTTACACTGTAGTTTCCATTATTTCCAAAAAATTCTCTCTTAATACAAAAGTCTACCTCTTTTCTTCATGTTCAGCCCTTCTATCCAGCTAAGCTCTAGGACCTAGGCCTGGATCCCTTTTCCCATGAAAAGAAATTAAAGTCTCTAAATACTTCAGTCTTGTATACTTCACCCATGCGATGAGATATGCACATCCTTGGAAGGCAGAGAAGTTTGTAAATAATAAATATTTCCCTTTTCATACTTTTAAGGATATGAAAGCAGCTCAAGAACAGGAATGTTGACTTAGCCTTTAAAAGAGCCTGGATCACAGCAGGCTTCTGGTGCAGCAGTTAAGGCACTGGTTAGGATGCCCACAATTGCATATCAGAGTGCCTGGATTCAAGTCCCGATGCCATTTCTGGTTCCACTTCCTGATAATTTGCACTCTAGGAGGCAGCCGGTGATAGCTCAAGTAGTTGGTTGCCTGGACTCACGCACAGACACGCACTGAGTCCTGTGCTCCTGGTTTCAGTATGGCCCATGCCTGGACGTTGCAGGCATTTGTGGAATAAAGCAACAGACAAAGATTCATTCATATGCTCATTCATATCCATTCATTTTCATTCTCTCTCTCTCTCTCTTTCCTTCTCTCTCTCTTCCCCTCTCTCTCTTCTTTCTGTCTTTCAAATATATAATATTCTTTAAAAAGGATTGAGTCTAAAGTTAGGAACTTCATGAGAAACACCTGGAAACTTCAGTCTTCTCAATTTTTCTTGATTCATTTCTCCAGTCTCCTAATTTTTCTGCTCTTCTATATTTCTTGTTTTATAAAAAGTGGAGGCTTCCAGAGAAAGAGGTCTTTGTTGGATCTATTGAGATAATCATATGGTTTTTATTCTTCAATTTACTTATGTGATGCGTCACATTTATTTATGTGATATGTCACATTTATTTATGTGATTTGTGTATACTGAATCATCCCAGCAAACCAGGGATAAATCCCATATGGTCTGATTGAATGATCTTTCTGATGTGTTACTGGATTATATTAGCTGGTATTTTGTTGAGGATTTTTGCATTTATGTTCTTCACTGATGCTGATCTACGGCTCTCTCTTTCTTTGCTTTATCTTTTTCTGGTTTTTGAAATTATCTCAATAAGCCCTTTGATAAAATCCACCATGTATTCCTAATAAAAACTCAGTAAAATAAACAGAATTTTTTTTGACAGGCAGAGTGGACAGTGAGAGAGAGAGACAGAGAGAAAGGTCTTCCTTTTGCCATTGGTTCACCCTCCAATGGCCGCAGCAGCTAGCACGCTGCGGCCGGCGCACCACGCTGATCCGATGGCAGGAGCCAGGTACTTATCCTGGTCTCCCATGGGGTGCAGGGCCCAAGCACTTGGGCCATCCTCCACTGCACTCCCTGGCCACAGCAGAGAGCTGGCCTGGAAGAGGGGCAACCAGGACAGAATCCGGCGCCCCGACCGGGACTAGAACCCTGTGTGCTGGCGCCGCAAGGCGGAGGATTAGCCTAGTGAGCCACGGCGCTGGCCAGAATTTTTTTAATCTGATAAAAGACATTTTAAAAAAAAATCACAAACATCATCACATGTGATAATAAAGACTGATCATTTTTGTCCGAAGGTCAAGAATGAGTATGAATACCACTTTCCCCACTTTTATTCAATATTGTAGTGGTGTCTTTGACTTGGATCTTCATAGCTTAACAGTGTTTTTGAAAAGTGTCAATTTTGAAATTTGATGAAATTCAATTTGTCAACTTGCTGTGTACAGATTTTTAATGAAAATGCTTTTACATTGAAAACTTTGCCCAATTCAAAGTCAATATTCTATTTTTCTGATTTATAATTTTAAATTGTATATTTATAAATATAAATAAGGATTTATAATCCATTTTGAGTTCAATTTTTAGTGATAGTGGGAGTTAAAGATTGTTGTTACTTTTTCTTGCCGGCCTATGTTCAATTATTCTATCGTGACTTGTTGAATAGACTATCATCTCTCTAGACTCCAAAAAAAAAGAAGTAACTTTTCTTACCTTACAATGGTGTATGTATCAAAGCCAGACTTTAAACTCAGCTTCACCCGAGTCCAAAGTACATCCTCTTTCCTTTCTGTCACAGTTAACCTGTTGCACCTCATTTTCCTGTAAGTGAGATAAAATAGTTACCACCATGAGTTGTCAGGGTTAAACAAGCTAATTTACAGGTGCTGTATGAAGTCTCAACATAAATAAAAGTCATGTTTTTTTCTTTTGTACACACAGAACTTGAAACTCATTTGCCACCACAGACCGGTGTTTGAGTTCTTTTCCAGCTGTGTGATGGATTTGCACTTAATTATTCACAATCTCTAGTTCTGTCTGTCGTGATATATGGCACCCATTTGTGAGATGACAGTTCAGAGTCAACCTGTGTCCATGGGGCTGAGTAAAGCCAACTGGCCCAGATGGGAAGTGAATTAATGACCTGGAACAGACAGGCGCTGCACTGAGATGAGCTGAAGTAACTAGAGAAGGACTGTCATACGATGACATGGACCAAAGATAATAAGACTCCGCAAGTAGCTATCTCTCTGTGTTCCTCTCATAAGTCCATTCATTAAAAGCTTGTGAATAAAATCAGCTGTTTTTCCAGCAAGTTCCCCATCATCACAAATAAAATTAAGGATCTCAGCACGTTTTTCCTTTCATATCCCAGTCATTGCACTATTGAGGCTACATTATCTTTTGCGGAAGCTGAAACCCCAAGCCTGCACCAAGGTTGCAGAAAAGCCAAGGCCAAAATGAGATGTCACACAAGGTAAAACACACATACCCCTCCCAAATCATTCCTACTCAACTCCTCTCCTCACAAATAGAAATGCACACTGTTATTGCCCAATGGTTTTTATAACACTTTTAAATATAAATATATATGGAGGGGTGGTGCTGTGGTGTAGTGGGTAAAGTAGTGGGTGTCAGTTTGAGTCCCGGCTGCTCCTCTTCTGATCCAATTCTCTGCTGTGGCCTGGGAAAGCAGTGGAGGATAGCCCAAGTTCTTGGGTCCCTAGAGCCACATAGAATACCCAGAAAAACTCCTGCCTCTTGGCTTCAAATTGGTGCAGCCCCAGCCATTGCAACCATCTGGGGAGTGAACCAGTGGATGGAAGACACCTCTCTCTCTCTCTCTCTCTCTCTCTCTCTCTCTAACTCCGCCTTTCAAATAAATGAATAAATATTTTAATAAATAAATATATAAAAAGTAGGGTATTACTTTTCTGTAGAATAAAATCATTGTCTTTTAAAATCAAGACAGAAAGTCTGATCAATAGGGTCTTAAGTCTCTGAAAAAATTCCAGACTAACAAACACCACTCAAATCTCCTTAGATCCTTAGATTCTCCCTATGTCCTCTACCATGAGCACCCAGGAACTGGATCTGGATTTCCTCGATTTTTAATTCTCCATTAGTTTATTAACCTGCCTATAGAAAGTATTATTTTCTCTCCACTTATGAAGGAAAGCATCCATCATATTTAAGAAGCAGGAGTTTGAGGACAGACATTTCGTGCCGCTCATATCAGAATGCCTGGTTTCTGGCCAGTGCCCCGGCTCACTAGGTTAATTCTCTGCCTCTGGTGACGGAACTCTGTGATCTAGTCCCAGTTGGGGCACTGGTTCTGTCCCGGTTGCTCCTCATCCAGTCCAGCTCTCTGCTGTGGCCCGGGAAGGCAGTGGAAGATGGCCCAGGTGCTTGGGCCCTGCACCTGCATGGGAGACCAGGGGGAGGCACCTGGCTCCTGGCTTCAGATCGGCGCAGCACACCAGCTATGGTGGCCATTTGGGGGGTGAACCAATGGAAGGAAGACCTTTCTCTCTGTCTCTCTCACTGTCTAATTCTGCCTGTCAAAAAATAAAAATAATAATAAAAAAAAAAGAATGCCTGGTTTCTAATCCTGACTCTGCCTCCTGTTCCAACTTCCTGCTAATGCACACCTAGGAACCTGCAGCTGATGGCACAGATAAAAACCCAGACTGAGTTCCAACCTGTAGGCTTCAGTATGACCCAACCCGCTACTATAACTCTGCATTTCCTCCCCAATTCTAAGTAGAGTAGTGTCCTTTAGCAACAAACCAACTTTATGTGTATGATGGGTCTGCAAGAAATTCATGGAAAACACATATTATGAAAAACTCTAAGGATTTTTAATTTTTTACTCCAAAATAGACTTATTTTTTAAACTCCATTTTTCCATGAACTTTTTTTAAAAAAGATGTATTTATTTTGAAAATCAAAGTTACAGATAGGAAGAGATAGAGAGAAGAATTTCCATCCACTGGTTCACTCCCCAGATGGCTGTAACAGCCATCACTGGGCCAGACCAAAGCTAGGATCCAGGAGCTTCACTGGGTCTACTATCTGGGTAATAGCAGCTCTAACACTTGAGTCATCTTCCACTGCTTCTCCAAGCCATCAGAAGGGAGCTGAACTGGAAGTGCTGCAGCTGGGACACAAACCAATGCACAAATGCGATGTCCGCATCACTGGTGGCGGCTTTACCTGCTATACCACAATGCTGGTCCTTTCCATGAACTTTTTAATGTACCATCATCTATAACAGGAAGGAAAATGGAGAGAAAACTCATTTTCCCCTAGTTCAAATAATCTCTCTAAAAAAGAAATCTCTCTTCCCAAAATGAGACTACTACTTTTATATACTTCCCCTGAAATCTCTCTCATTTCAGATGACCTGATAACCCAACTGAGAAAAAAATTAATTGATTAAACCAGAAACAAGTATACGCATTTAGAGAATCTAAAAATTCAAGTTCAACAGAAAGTTGTCTTCTCACTTTAACTGGATAAAAATCCTCTATAACAGACTGTGAATATGGGCGATGAAAATCTTTCCTTTTCTTACTGGTTACAAACAGAGCAGATCCAGAACTTACTGGTATTTTAATTTTAATGGACCTTGTTAGAATGATTTAAAATTGGAATTTTTTGGCTGAACCACACATACGGATATATGCCATGCAGCATCTGTTATATTAGCTGCTTACCCACTCATTTTTGGATCCAGCTTTAAATATTGAGATTAAACTATGAAACTAAGGGAGTTAAGAAATTTTCCAGCTTATGAAACAGAACACAGAGCAATAACTATGTTCCCTGAAGCTGTAACTAAATCACCTCCGTGACTTGTGGTCCTTCTAAGTCTATTCAATTGGCTAAGCTGAGAAACAAATGATTATGTCTCCTTGAGAACACAAAGGGCACCAGGATCCTGCTGTCTAGCCAGAAAGAAAATCGGTGATCCTCAGCACTGCTGCATATACACTAAATCCCAGGAAACTAGAATTACAGGTTTTTCATGGAAATTACTAAGGTATCAAGGAATGTTTACAAGTATGCAAATCTCTTCAGCAAAAATAAGAACTTTTTACCTAGGATATGAAAAAACCAAAATGACTCGAGTTCTTTAACAAAGATTGAGTTTTTACACAAATTTTTTATACAAAATAATAAAACAGGTTGAGAACTAGGGCTCTTAGTCACAAAAAATATACTAGATCAAATACAGGATTTTTTAAAAAAATATTATTTGTTTATTTTTACTTGAAAGACAGAGAGACAGAAACAAAGACAGACCTCCAGTTCATTGGTATATTTCTCAAATGCCCATAGCACCTGAGATTGGGGCAGGCCAAACCCAAGAGACTGGAACTCAGTTTGGATCTCCAATGTGGGTAGCAGGTTCCCAACCACTTGACTCATCACTTGCAGGAAGGGTCCGGCACATTAGCAGGAAGCTGTATTGGAAGCTGAGATAACACATTAGCAAGCCGGCGCCACGGCTCACTAGGCTAATCCTCCGCCTTGCGGGGCTGGCACACCGGGTTCTAGTCCCGGTTGGGGCATCGGATTCTATCCCGGTTGCCCCTCTTCCAGGCCAGCTCTCTGCTGTGGCCAGGGAGTGCAGTGGAGGATGGCCCAAGTACTTGGTCCCTGCACCCCATGGGAGACCAGGATAAGCACCTGGCTCCTGCCATCGGATCAGTGTGGTGCGCCGGCTGCAGCGTGCCGGCCACGGCGGCCATTGGAGGGTGAACCAACGGCAAAGGAAGACCTTTCTGTCTCTCTCTCACTGTCCACTCTGCCTGTCACTGTCAAAAAAAAAAAAAAATAAAATAAAATAACACATTAGCAAGCATCTCCAGTATGGGATGCGGGCATCCCCAGAGGCATCTTAAGCACTACACCAAATGCCCACACCCAAGGCCAGAATTTGATGCTATACAGATCTGCATTCCACCATCTATCTAGAGCCTGTGTGGCGTTGATTGCTGCTTACTCTAAATTTCAGGTTCTTCCTCTATTAAATGTAGACAATACCTAAATTTCTAGAGAATTAGCAATATAATATAAAAGTACCTTGGAAAAAGCAGGCGTTCATTTACTAATAGCTACTGCATTTAGTATAAGTAAGAAGGCAATGGTTTTGCTGGGAATTTTAAGCCCAAAATAAAACTCTCTAAAGAGAATCCCTTCACTGCGGAAAATATAAGCACTCTACCTATGGAATTCCTTTCTCCAACAATGCTGAGGTTACTGGATGGTGTTTAACAGTAGGAAAATTAAAAATGATCCTTCCAAATGTGACCACACCAGCTGAATAATTATGGAAAAGTAAGATAACAAAACCCTACCCTCTAATCCAGGAATTCTTGAACTTGGCAATCTTTGGCATTTGGGTGGCACAAGTGGGAGTGTTGTTCTATACACTACAGAATATCTAGCGGCATCCCTGGCCTCTACCCTGTAGATGTCCTTCCCAATGGTGACAATGTCCCCTAGAGGGCAGAAATCACCTCTACTCAGCACCCACTTTGTTAAAATGGGTTCCATATGCACATGCTCTCTTTTGTGCTGCTCTGAAATCTCTGATAGCAATCAGAGCTGGGGCATTTTATGTGACTCAATATTCAATTATATAGAGAAGATAATGAAAAATGAGTCAAACAATTAGTTTAGGTGTTGATTTAGGAGAAAAAGATCAGTCCTTAAAGGCATTGGTTTTAGCATCGTGAAGTGGTCCTGAAACCAAGCTCATATATTTGAATAGGAAAAGTGGGAGTGGGACTCTTAAAAGAATGATTGCTCTGCTGTCATTGGGTAAAACATTGTTTATGTCTGCTCGGTTCATTTAGCCTAAAGTGTTGTTCATTTCTGCTATCTCCCTATTGATTTTCTGTCTGGATGATCTATCATTATAGACAGCTGGATAATGAAGTCTCCCACAATTATGACATTGCTGTCCGGTTCTCTTTTCCTATCTGTCAGTGCTTGCTATATATGTTTAGATGCTTTGATGTCGGGTGCATATATATTTATAATTGTTATAGCTTCCTATTGAATTAATCTTTATATCACCATCTAAAGATCTTGTTTGTGTCATGTGGTAATTTTTCCCTTAAACTCTATTTTTTCCATTGTGAGTATACACACCCCTACTCTCTTTTGGTTAGCATTGCATGGAATAGCTTCACATTTATGAGTACTTACATCTAAGGTGAGCCCTTTGTAAGCCACACATAGCTGAACCTTGTTTTCCATCCATTCTGTCAATCCATTTCATTTTATTGTAGAGATATGCACTTAAAGTGATTATGATAAGGACTTACTATCATCATTTTGTTAATTGCTTTCTGTTGTTTTGTAATTCTCTTGTTCCTCTATTCTTGTTCATCTTATCTTTCTTTGTGGTTTGATTACTTTTTGGTAGTGTAGTCTTTGATTCTTTCAACTTTATCTTTTTTGTATCTAAAGTACATTTTTTGCAGCATCCACAGGGCTTGCATTGAACACTTTATTGCTATTACAGTAGTCTATTTTAAGCTGATGGCAACTTGACTTCAAATATTTCTAAAGTTGCATTTATGGAAAAAAACTGTTATACATTCAAAAAATGAAAAACTATAAAGAACAAAACCCTGAAAAAAATACACACAGAAACTCTGAATTTTACACTCCCAACTGAAAATATTGTATGTAATTGATATCAGATTTTTTTCTATATTGTGCTTCCATTAAATTTTTTCTCTAGTTATTAATATTTTTCTTTTAATTTTTATATGTTACTAATATTAAAAGTGATTGATGTGCCACTATTACACTATTACCATATTTTGTGTTTGTCTTTATATTAACCTTTGGCAATGAGATTTCTGTTTTTGAGGGCTGTTGTGATGTTTAGTGTCTTCTCATTTCAACGTAAAGAATTTCTTCTGGCCTTTCTTCTAACCCAGAATGATAAACTTCCTTAGTTTGGGAAAGTCTGATTGCTTCTTCATTCTTAAAAGACAACTCTGGGGCAGACACTTAGTCTAGTCTTTGGAACAATAGATGGGATGCCCACAGCCAGTAAATGGTGGAATATATATAGCAGGTCATGAAATCTGATATTATGATGCTTCTAGCTTTCTTTTCAATGTTTAATACTGGTTTAGCTATTTGGGATCTTTTATATTTCCATATGAATTTAGGGTTGTTTTTTCTAGTTCTGTGAATAATGAAAGAATGTGCTTAGAATTTTGATGGAGATTGCAACGAAAGCAATTGTATTGCTTTGGGTGGTAAGGATATTTCAAAAATATTTATTTTTTCAATCCATGAATATGGAAGAGTTTTCCTTTTATTTTGTCATCTTCTATTTCTTCCATGAATATTCTGTAATTTTCATTATATAGATCTTTCATATCTTTGGTTGAATTTATACCAAGGTATTTAAAATTTTTGTAGCCATTGTAGATGGGATTGATTCTTATAAGTTCCTTCTCAGCCTCATCATTTTTGGTGTATAAGAACACTATTGATAGGGCTGGCACCATGGCGCAGTAGGTTAATCATCCGCATGTGGTACCAGCATCCCATATGGGCGCCGGTTCTAGTCCTGGCTGCTCCTCTTCCAGTCCTCTGCTATGGCCTGAGAAAGCAGTAGAAGATGGCCCAAGTCCTTGGGCCCCTGCACCCACACGGGAAACCTGCAAGGAGCACCTGGCTCCTGGTTTCGGATTGGCACAGTTCCAGCTGTTGTGGCCATCTGGGGAGTGAACCAGCAGATGGAAGACCTTTCTCTCTGTCTCTCACTCTCACTGTATTTAACTCTGTCAAATAAATAAATCAATAAATCTTTAAAAAAAAACTACTGATTTTTATGTGTTGATGTTATATTATTCAATGTTGCTGTATTCTCTTATCAATTCTAATAGCCTCCCAGTGGTGTCCTTTGGTTCCCCCATACAAAGAATTATGTCCTCTGTTAACAAGGATAACTTGACTTCCGTTTTTCCAATTTGTATCCTCTTGATTTCTTTTTTAAAGATTTATTTATTTATTTGAAAGTCAGAGTTATACAGAGAGGAGAGGCAGCTAGAGAGAGAAACAGAAAGGTCTTCCATCCACTGGTTCACTCTCCAATTGGCCACAATGATTGGAGCTGCACCGATCTGAAGCTAGCAACTTCCTCCAGGTCTCCCATGCAGGTGCAGGGGCCCAAGGACTTATGCCATCTTCTACTGCTTTCCCAGACCATAGCAGAGAGCTGGATCGGAAATGGAGCAGCCAGGACTCAAATGGGCACCCATATAGGATGCCAGCACTGCAGGCGGCTGCTTTACCCACTACACCACAGCGCTGGCTCCCTTGATTTATTTTTATTACATAATACCTCTGGCTAGAACTTCCAGAACTATATTGAATAAATGAAATGAGAGTGGATCTCCTTCTCTGATTCCAGATCTTAGTGGTGAAGCTTTTCCCTATTCAGTATGACACTGACTGTAGACTTGTCATATATTACCCTTTAAAAAAAATTTACAGATCTATTTATTTATTTGAAAGTCAGTTACACAGAAAGGGGTGGGGGGGATTGTCTTCCATCCACTGGCTCACTCCCCAGTTGGCTGCAATGGCTGGAGCTGTGCCAAGCCAAAGCCAGGAGCCAGGAGCTTCTTCTGGGTCTCCCACACAGCTGCAGGGGCCCAAGGACCTGGTCCATCTTCTACTGCTTTCCCAGCACATAGCAGAGTACTTGATCAGAAGAGGAGCAGCCAGGACTAGAACTGGCACCCATATGGGATGCTGGTGCTGCAGGCAGCGGTTTTACTTGCCACGCCACAGCACCAGCTCCTCATATATTACCTTTATTATTTTGAGGTTTGTTCCTTTCATATTCAATTTTTTAAGGTTTCTAGTCATGAAATGATTTTGTATTTTATTAAATATTTTCTCTGCGTCAATCGAGATAATCATGATTTCTATCCTTAATTTTGTTGATGTAATTTATCATACCTTTTTACCAGCATACATTAAACCACCCCTGCATCTCTGGGATAAATCCCACTGGTTTAGGATGTAGGTTCTTTTTCATGTATTTTCAGATTCAATTTACTAGTATTTTGTAAAGGATTTTCTCATCTACATTCATCAGAGATATTGGTCTATGGTTCTCTTTTTCTGTTGTATCCTTGTCTGCTTTTGGAAACAAGGTAATGTTCAAATCACAGAATGAATTTGGAAGTGTTGGCTCCCTTTAACTGGCTTGGAATAGTTTGAGGAGAGTTGGTGTTAGTTCTTCATTAAAAACATAATCCAGCCATGAAGCTAACTGTCCTGGACTTTTGTTGGGAGACTGTTACTGATGCAATCTCAACGTTGGTTCTTGGTCTATAGAAGTTTTCTGTGTCTTCATGACTCAATTTTGGTAAATTATATGTATCCAGAGATCTATCCAGTTCTAGATTTTCCAATTTGGTGGTATATGTTTCTTCATATAGTTCCTAATGATTCTTCGCATTACTGTGGTATCAGTTACATTGCCTTTTTTTTTTTAACTTGATTTGAATCTTCTTTTTAGCTTTCTTAGGCCAAGCACTTTCCAAGTCCCCATTTTTTAAAGCATCACTTTGTTTCAGTGATCTTTTGCATTGTGTTTCCAATTTCTATTTCGTTTATTTCTTCTCTGAGGAAATATTATTTCTTTCCTTCTGCTAATTTTTTATTTTCCTCTTGCTTTGTTTTGTGACCCATTGTTATTTTAGGAGCATATTGTTCAGTTTCCATGTATCTGTACAATTTACTTAATTCCACTGTGGCCAGAAAAGATACACTATATGATTTATTTTTTTTATTTTATTGGACTGGTTTTATGGTTTAGTATATGGTTTACTGTAGACAATGTTCCATGCAGTGATGAAAAAAAAAAAAAAACTGTATCATGAATCTGTGAGACAAAATGTTCTGTAGATGTCTGTTACATCAATTTGATCTATAACTCTGTTGTTTTATTTTTTTCTGTGATTTTGTGTGGTTGTGTGGTTGTTGATAGGGTGGTATTGAAGTACACCAGTACTTTCTATTAGAGCTTATGTCTCCCTGTAGATCTACTATCATTTTTTTATAGAATTGGGTGCCCTAGCATTAGGTGCATAAACATTTACAATAGTCCTATCTTCTTGTGAAATGTATCCCTTGATCATTACATAATGACCCTATGTTTTTTACAGTTTTTATCTTAAAGTCTATTGAGTTTATACGAGAATAGCTACTCCTGCCCAATTTTGATACCCATTTGCTTGGAATATCATTTTACATCCTTTCACTTTTGGTCTGTGTTTTCGTTAGTGAAATGTGTTTCTTGGCAGTGTTTAACTGGTTCCTTTTTTATTATTGATTCAGCTAGTCTGCATCTTCTAAGTGGACAATTTAGTCCATTTAATTTTTTAAGGTAAACAAATTGTATGTATTTCATATGTACAGATTTAGGAACATAGTTATACTTTCCACCCTACCCTCTCTCCTGCCCACACTCCCACCCTTCCTCCTTCTTCTTATCTTATTTCCTCTCTTAGTTTTTACAATAGTCTACTTTCAGTTTACTTGATACTCATAGATTAACCCTACACTAAGTAAAGAGTTCAGCAAACACTAAGAAGAAAAAAAAAATTATTACTCAACAGTAGAGACAAGGGCTGTAAACAATAATCAAATCTCAAAATGCCAATTTTACTCCTATACATATTTTTGTACTCTATTAGTTACCATAGATCAGGAAAAAATGTGTTATTTGCCTTTTTGGGACTGATTTATTTCACTAAGTGTAATCGTTTCCAGTTGTATCCATTTTGTTGTAAAAGATAGGATTTAATTCATTCTTATGGCTGAGAAGTATTCCATACTATATACATATATATATCATAATTTCTTTATCCAGTCAACAGGTGATAGACATCTGGGTTGATTCCATATTTCAGCTATTGTGAATAAAGCTATAATAAACATGGGAGTAAGATAACTCTTTCCTATGCTGATTTCATTTCCCTAGGGTAAATTCCTAGGAGTGGGATTGCTGAATCATATGGCAGATTTATTATCAGCTTTCTGAGGTTTTGCCATGCTATATTCCACAATGGCTATACTAGTTTACATTCCCATCAACAGTGGATTAGGGTACCTTTTTTTTCCCACATCCTTGCCAGCATTTATTGTTGGTTGATTTCTGTATGAGAGCCATTCTAATTAGGGTGAGGTATAACCTCATTGTGGTTTTGATTTTCATTTCACTGATGGTGAACAATCCTGAGCATTTTTTTCGTGTGTCTTGGCCATTTGAATTTCCTCTTTTTAAAAATGCCTTTCAAGTATTTTGCCCATTTCTTACCTGGATTGTTTGTGTTGTTGTTTTTGAGATCCTTACGATTCTGGATATTAGCCCTTTATCAGTTTCATAGTTTGCAAATATTTTTCCCATTCTGTTGGTTGCCTTTTCACTTTCCTGAGTGTTTCTTTTGTATTACAGAAACTACTCAACTTGATGTAATTCCATTTGTGTATTTTATCTTTGATTATCTATGCTTCTGGGGTCTTTTCCAAGAAGTCTTTGCCTATGCCAATGTCTTGCAGAATTTCCCCAGTGTTCTCCTCCAGCAATTTGATGGAATCAGGTCATAGATTAAGATTCTTTATCCATTTTGAGTTGATTGTTGTATAAATTATGAGGTAGGGGTCTTATTTCATACTTCCATGGTTGGAGATCCAATTTTCCCAGCACCATTGTTGAAGAGACTTCCTTTATCAAGGGATTGATTTTAGCTCCCTGGTCAAAGATTAGTAGGTTCTAGAAGCATTAATTGATTTCTGGAGTTTTTATTCTATTCTATTGGTCTACATGCTTATTTTGTGCTATATATAGAATAACCAAAAGACTCCACTAAGAGACTATTGGAAGCCAGCGCCACGGCTCACTAGGCTAATCCTCCACCTTGCAGCGCTGGCACACCGGGTTCTAGTCCTGGTCGGGGCGCCGGATTCTGTTCTGGTTGCCCCTCTTCCAGGCCAGCTCTCTGCTGTGGCCAGGGAGTGCAGTGGAGGATGACCCAAGTGCTTGGGCCCTGCACCCCATGGGAGACCAGGATAAGTACCTGGCTCCTGCCATTGGATCAGCGCAGTGCGCCGGCTGCAGCGCGCCATCCGCGGTGGCCATTGGAGGGTGAACCAATGGCAAAGGAAGACCTTTCTCTCTGTCTCTCTCTCTCACTGTCCACTCTGCCTGTCAAAAAATAAAAATAAAAAAAGAGACTATTGGAACTCATAAAAGAATTTGGTAAAGTGGCAGGATACACAATTAATGTAAAAAAAAAATCAGTAACATTTGTACACACAGACAATGCCATGGCTGAAAAAGAACTTCTAAGATCAATGTCATTCACAACGGCTACAAAAAAAAAAAAAAAAAATACCTTGTGTCGCTCCCCCTCTTCGTGGAGGAACGACACAGGACCCTGCGCTGTTCTTTCGTCTGCTCGGCCCTCCCCGGGTTTGCTGCTGGTTCTTCCCGGGTTGGCTGCTGGTCCTTCCCGGGTTGGCTGCTGGTCCTTCCCGGGTTGGCTACCGACCCTTCCACCTCTGTGGAAGGGCGGTTCCCCCTGCCACATTCCCCACTTCCGCGGGGGAGCGGCACACCGCCGGCCGGCTCTCTCGGGGGCTGCACAGGTGTTCCCCTTAGATGTTCCTGGTGAATGCCATCTCTCTCCTCCTTTATAGTCCTCCTCCGCCAATCCCAACTCGGCTGCCCACACGCCGAGCACGCTGCTCTCCTCCAATCAGGAGCAAGTCCTACAGTTTATTGGCTGAACTGGAGGCAGCTGTGTAGAAGCTGTTTTCTTCTCTCCCAGCGCCATATTGTGGGAGAGCAGATGCATAGAATAAGTCTTAATTCCAGTAACTCAGTCTAGTCCGGGTTGCTCCCAGTTGCTCCCCACAGATCCCCCTTTCTTTTTATTTTTGGCATTGATACATGCCTGTCTTCGGTGCCCCGCGGCACACACTCTGCTCTGCTTGCTAGAGTTGCCACAGGTTCTTACAAGTCCTATCAATCAGGCAAACCGAATCCGGGTCCTCTCTTCGCCATGTTGTAAGGAGGTTTTTAGGCGCTGATGCGTGCCTGTGTTCGGTGCCCTGCAGCGCATGCTCTGGTCGAGCCGCCTGTTGGTGCTTACCGCCCTAATCAGGCAGGCCGAATCCAAGCTTTCTCATTGCCGTATTGTGGGGGAGACTTATTAGTGTTGGTTCGTGCCTATCTTCGGTGACCTGCAGCTCATACTCTGGTCGAGCTGCTTGCTGGTGCTTACCGCCTTAATCAGGCAGACCGAATCCAAGCCTTCTAATTGCGGTATTGTGGGGAGGCCTTACTGATGTTAATTCGTGCCTGTCTTTGGTGACCTGTGGCGCATAAGCTGCTAGCCGCCCGCAGGTGCTCACCGCCTCCCTAATCAGGCAGACCGAATCCAAGCTTTCTTATTGCCATGTTGAGGGGAGGCCTTTCTATTTCTCTATTTCTCTATCTCCGGGCATTCCTATTTCTCCCATTTTACTTCTATCTTCCAGCATTCCTATTTCTCTCATTTTACTTCTAAACTTCTGTTTCTCTTATCCCTGTGGCTTCCCGGCGGCGCCCGCCCCGAGGCTGCTTCACGGCTCTGTGCGGCTTCCCGGCGCCTCGCCCCGCCGGCGGGTTCCCGGCTCTGCGCGCACGCTCCGCGGTCTCCACACACTTTGCGCCCGCACCACGGCCTCGCGCCAGCCCTGCGTTCCCTATCTATTCACGCCCCGTGCTCTCTCTGCACGCGGCGGCTTCCGCGAATGTTTCCGCCACCACCGGCATTCAGTCCAAGTTCCCCGGACTAACCTGGCGAATTCCAACCTGGCGGCCCACGTCTCTGCCTCTGGTTCCAGATCTTCGCCTCTTGCTCCCCGGGGTGACTTGAAGAATTCCAAGGTGGCTTATGTCTCCGCCTCGGCCTGCACTCGCGGCTTCATCCTCCCTAACATTTTTCTCTACCCGGTATGTTTCCTTAAGTTTTCTTCCAACAATATTCCTCTCATTTCTCCTGGCTACTCCCCACAGTCCGTATCCGAGTCCAAGCCTCCTCCAGGTTTCACTTTCGCTTTCAATCTCCTAGTTTCCCCGCCATAGTCCGCATCCGAGTCTATGAAAGCTTTCACTTTCGCTTTCAATCCTAACTTCTTTCCCACAGTCCATATCCGAGTCTATGCCTAGGCTTTCAATAGCTTCTTCTGGCACCTAGGCTCTTTGCTAGTCTCTCTCTCCGGTATTTTCCCACTTCTTCCCGTTTCTTCCCTCCTAAGTTTCCTTATCCGAGTCACGGCACCATTATGTCGCTCCCCCTCTTCGTGGAGGAACGACACAGAGTCCTGCCTAGGCTTCATATCCGAGTCACGGCACCATTATGTCGCTCCCCCTCTTCATGGAGGAACGACACTAAGCCCTGCCTAGGCTTCATATCCGAGTCACGGCACCATTATGTCGCTCCCCCTCTTCGTGGAGGAACGACACAGGACCCTGCGCTGTTCTTTCGTCTGCTCGGCCCTCCCCGGGTTTGCTGCTGGTTCTTCCCGGGTTGGCTGCTGGTCCTTCCCGGGTTGGCTGCTGGTCCTTCCCGGGTTGGCTACCGACCCTTCCACCTCTGTGGAAGGGTGGTTCCCCCTGCCACATTCCCCACTTCCGCGGGGGAGCGGCACACCGCTGGCCGGCTCTCTCGGGGGCTGCACAGGTGTTCCCCTTAGATGTTCCTGGTGAATGCCGTCTCTCTCCTCCTTTATAGTCCTCCTCCGCCAATCCCAACTCAACTGCCCACACGCCGAGCACGCTGCTCTCCTCCAATCAGGAGCAAGTCCTACAGTTTATTGGCTGAACTGGAGGCAGCTGTGTAGAAGCTGTTTTCTTCTCTCCCAGCGCCATATTGTGGGAGAGCAGATGCATAGAATAAGTCTTAATTCCAGTAACTCAGTCTAGTCCGGGTTGCTCCCAGTTGCTCCCCACACCTTGGAATACATTTAACCAAGGAAGTGAAAGATCTCTACAATGAAAATTACAAAACAAAAAAGAAATAGAAAAAGACACAAAAAATGGAAAAATCTTCCATGCTTGTGGATTTTAAGAATATTAAAATGTCCATACTACCAAAAGCAATTCACAGATTCAATGCAATCCTAATCAAAATACCAATGACATTTTTTCTCAGATCTAGAAAAAAATTATGCTAAAATTCTATGGAAACACAAGAGACCCAAATAGCTAAAACCTCTTAAATAACAAAAAACAAATCCAGAGGCATCACAACACCAGATTTCAAGACATACTACATTTATTTTCAAGATTATTTCAAGGTTATTATTGATAAGTAGAAATTCTGAATACTGTCCTCAAAGCTGTCATTCAATATATCTCTTTCTTCAACTTCATCTATTCTACTATTAAGTAGTCTATTATGATTTTTAGTTTAATAACCATATCTCCTACTTGTATAGTGTTTACTTGGGTAATTTTCACTATCACTGCATTATTTATAATGTTCCCATATTTAACAGAACTATCATTTGCAAAGCTCCACATGACCTATGTGATACACATTTAACCAATGGCTCAAACTTATCATTCCTTCTGAAAAACTCCTTTAAAGTTCATTGGTTCAAGAACAGTTTTTATGACATTCTTAGATCCATATTTTTGCACTACTTAAGTAGTGAATTTTGGCTGCCCACTAATATATATCATGGGCCAGGATGGGAGGATTAGGAAATCTGGGCCATTTTTGAGGGACAGGGTATCCTCCACCCCAACCAGGGACCTTCAGTGGGGTTTCATGCTTCATTAGTAGGAGTTTAACATCTTCCTGCTATTTTTTCTTTGTGTTTATACTTCTACTGGAGTCTTTAAAAAGTAATTTTGTGACTAGAAAATATTTGTATATATTCTGATCTTGCACCTAGGATTAATATCATCTTTCTCAAGCACTATTTTCACTGACTAGGACATTCTGATGGAACTATCCAATGGGAACTGCAAATAAGAAAGCTCAGAGAGCAAGTCAAGAGTTAGACCAAAGTATTACGTGACTGTAAATGATTAATGAATTACTTGGAGCTATTTATCCTTTTGCCAGCACCCAAAAACATAATTACTGTTGGCTTGAAAAATTGGAAAACAATACAAGTAACAAACAAAGCAAATCTCTTCAGTTATTTTTTGTTGTCAAAATTCCAAAAATCACTCATTACTAGTCATTTATTAACAGCCTATTGTAGGTAAAGTGCTCTTTGCACTTGTTAGTGTGACAACCATTCCTGCATATTAATGCAGTCTGAGCATTAATGTATAAAAGAGAAAATCAGAGAGTAAAAGAGCTCAGTCTCCAAACAGTGAGAACAATCATAGTTTTCTGGATAATAAGTTATCATACTTTTATTAATATATTCAGACCAGTGCTGTGGCACAGGTTAAAGCCCCAGTCTGCAGCACTGGCATCCCATATAAGCTCCGGTTTGAGTCTCAGCTGCTCCACTTCTAATCCAGCTCCCTGCTAATGCCCCTGTGGAAGCAGTGGAGAATGGCCTAAGTCCATGGGCCCCTGAACCCATGTAGGAGACCCAGAAGAAGCTTCTGGCTCCTGGCTTCGGATGGGCCCAGCTCTGACCATAGCTGCCATTTAGGGAATCAATCAGTGATGCAAGACTCTCTCTGTCTCTACCTCTCTCTGTAACTGTCTTTCAAATAAATAAAATAAATCTTTAAAAAAAATACTTGTATTACATGTTGTCTTTCATATGTAAAATTGAAATTACTTAACTTCATTATTTATTTTGGCTATTTACTTACTATTAGTGATGGATTTGCTTGGTCCATTTCCTCTCTAACTCAGTTAATGTTGTGAATCACATCATGTATTCATAAGGTTTAGGAAGAGTGGGTGACTGAAGAATGGTCCAAAGCTGACTGATTGTTTCAAAATTGTATTTCTTGATCTAGTCAACTGAGCTAACTGTAAACAGGAAGTTTTATAAGGACAAAGCTTATTGTGTTGTAGCAAATTTAAGGAAGGCTTTAAGGACCCTTAGCAGATTTTGATGATTCCATAAAAAAAAAAAACTATATTCAAATTCTGTATAGTTGTAAAAATTCCAGGAAGTTGGCCACTAAACCTGTTTCATGAAGGAAAGATTTTTAGGGGATGAAGACATGAGAGACAGTAAGGCAAATACTGTAAGTCACTAATGGTATTTGTTTAGGAAAACTTACCAATGTCACGGCATACATTTTTACATAAGAGTTACTGGTATCATTTTCTTTCTTAACAAATCTTTTTAAGAATTTCAAGAAAAGGGGCCACCGGCATTATGGCACAATTATGGCATTAAGGCCTCTTGAGCCATCTGCATCCCACATGGGAGTGCCTGTTAAAGATCTGGCTGTTTTAGGCCGGCGCCGCGGCTCACTAGGCTAATCCTCCGCCTTGCGGCGCCGGCACACCGGGTTCTAGTCCCGGTCGGGGCGCCGGATTCTGTCCCGGTTGCCCCTCTTCCAGGCCAGCTCTCTGCTGTGGCCAGGGAGTGCAGTGGAGGATGGCCCAGGTGCTTGGGCCCTGCACCCCGTGGGAGACCAGGAGAAGCACCTGGCTCCTGGCTCCTGGCTCCTGCCTTCGGATTGGCGCAGTGCACCAGCCGCGGCGGCCATTGGAGGGTGAACCAATGGCAAAGGAAGACCTTTCTCTCTGTCTCTCTCTCACTGTCCACTCTGCCTGTCAAAAAATAAAAATTAAAAAAAAAAAAAAAAAAAGATCTGGCTGTTCTGCCTCTAATCCAGCTTCCCACTAATGTACCGGCAAGGCAGTTAAAGATTGTCCAAGTGCTTCGGCCCCTACCACTCATGTGGGAGACCTAGATGGAGTTCCATTTTCCTGGCTTCAGCCTTGCCCACCATTGGCTGTTATAGCAATGTGGGGAGTGAACCAGGAGATGAAACATCTCTCTCTTGTTCCCACTCTCACACTCTATCTGATGTTCTTCCTTTCAAATTAATCTTAAAAAATAAACAAAAAAAAGAATTTGGATTACTTGTATCTGAAACTTACACAAAAACAAAAAGCCAGGTTGAACAGAACCATGTCTTTCTCTATCATAGATCAGCCTTTAATGTTAAATTTAACAGCCAAAATAAAGACCCACTAAAAGTTTAGCATCCCTAATCCAAATATCCGAAATCCAAAATGTTCCAAAATGTTTTGAGGACAAAGATGGCGTCATAAATGAAATTTTAACAACTGACTTCAGAGTGCCTGGTCACAGTTAAAATACAGGTGCATCAGTGCATCAAAATTAGTGTAAAAGGGGGCTGGCATTATGGCATAGCAGGTAAAGCCACCCCTGTGATGACAGCATCTCATATGGGTGCTGGTTCATGTCTCGGCTGTTCCACTTCCAATCTCATTCACTGATAATGGCCGGGATAATGTTAGAGGATGGTCCAAGTTTTTGGGCCCCCACCACCGATTTCGGAGACCTGGAAGAAGCTACTGACTCCTGGCTTTGACCTGGTTCTGTCCTGGCCATTGCAGCCATTTGGGGAGTGAGCCAGCAGATGGAAGATCTCTCTCCTTCCTTCTCTGCGGCTCTGCCTTTCAGATAAATAACCCTTTTTAAAAAAAATAACAGTGTATAGAATGATCTTTTTTTGCTATGTGTAATAAGGTATATGTGAAGTGTAAGTGGATTTTATACTTAGACTTGTATCCCATCCATAATGTATCTCATTACATACATGCAAATATTACATATTCAAAAATATCTGAAATCTCAAACATTTCTGGTCCCAAGATTTCAGATAAAAGATATAACTCGTATATGCAACAGAGCTATCAAATTCAAACTTCTTTTGTTTTCCACTCTCAAGTCAATATTAGTATGTAGCTATTTGTTAAAATTGCCAGAATGATAGTCCATTGCTTCCTAAGTTACATGAAAATTTATTATGAAATTGTATAATAACCAAATATTACATATTCAAAAATATCTGAAATCTCAAACATTTCTAGTCCCAAGATTTCAGATAAAAGATATAACTCGTATATGCAACAGAGCTATCAAATTCAAACTTCTTTGTTTTCCACTCTCATGTCCTGTAAAAACTCTCTAATAATTGACGCTGGGGTTGCAAAAAATTTGTTAAATACATCCTATCCCTGAGGCTAAAGCAAATATGCACTATTTTCAACTCTTCAAACTTTTTCAGAGTTAAAGTGAAAAGGACTGTCTTGTTATTAGAAGACAATTAGAATTTTATTATTATTTCAGTCATCATAGGCAGAAGAAAGAGCAAAGTTCTTAGCCTTTTCTAGTTAAAGCTCTCTTTCATCATCCAGAGCAGAGATCCAGAATTCCCTCACACAGTAGTTGGAGAACTTAGTGCATAGAATAGTTTTCTCTTTATTTTTCCCCTGTATTATGCTTAGGACTTAGTTATAAATAAAGTATGATGGACTATTTTGGTTTGATGTGTGATTATACTGTGGTCTGCATTTTATTCTATAATTCATGAACATTATTTTGGGAAAAGATTTTAACATGATATGTAGGGGAGAGTTGCTAAAATTTGCTATTAAAATGGCTGGATTTCATGCAGTAGATATTTGACCTAGTGGTTAAGCCATCAATTGATAGGGACACCCCAGGCCCACATAAGAGTGCCGAGGATTGATGTGTGGTTTGAACTCCTGATTCCAGTCTCCTCCAGGAGAGACAGTGGTGAGGACTCAAGTAGTAGGGTTTCTGTCACCCACCTGGGAGATCCAGATTGAGTTCCAGTTTCCTGGCATCAGCAGGGCCCAGCCCTGGCTGTTATAGTCACTTGGGGAGTAAACCAATGGATGAGTTGATAGTAGATTTGTACAACATGCAAGAGTGCTCACTCGTTCTTACTCACTCACTCACTCACTCTCACTCTTCCTCTCCCTTTCCCCTCAAATAAATAAGAAAAAAATCTATTAAAATAATAAATGAATATATTCTTATAATATGAATGATAATACTATTGTGAAAAACTATCAGCCTGAAGCAGTTCAAACTGCTTTAGAAATTGTTGACTTTGGGGCCAGCATTGTGGTGTAGCAGGTAAAGCCACTGCCTGCTAGGCCACCATCCCACCCTATGGGTGACCGTTGGTGGCCCATTTGCTCCTCTTCTGATCCAGATCCTTGCTAAGCTCCCTGCTAATGTTCCTGGGAAAACAGCAGAAGATGGCACAAGTCCTTGATCCCCTGCCACCCACATGAGAGACCTGGAAGAAGCTCTGGGATGCCGGCTTCAGACCAGCCCAGCTCAGTCACTGCAATCATTGAGGGGAGTGAATCAGTGAATAGATAATCTCCCTCTCTGGGGGCTGGCGCTGTCGCCCAGTAGGTTAATTATCTGCCTGTGGCACTGGCATCCCATAGGAGCACCAGTTCTAGTCCCAGCTGCTCTTCTTCCAATCCAGCTCTCTGCTACTACCTGGGAAAGCAGTGGAAAATGGCCCAAGTGCGTGGGCTCCGGTACCCATGTGGGATGCCCAGAAGAAGTTTCTGGCTCCTGGCTTCGGATTGGTTCAGCTCCAACCATTGTGGCCATTTAGGGAGTAAACCAGCGAATGGAAGACCTTTCTCTCTGTCTCTCCCTCTCACTGTCTATAACTCTACCTCCCAAATATATACATAAAATCTTTATTAAAAAAAAACTCAATCTCTCTCTGTAACTCTGCCTTTAAACAAATAAATATTTGAAAAAAATAAATTTTTGACTTTTACTTTGATATAGTCATAAATTATTTTTATTCTATCACTGTCAATACCTTTAAATATATATAATAAAACAAAAGTTCATAAAACATATAGTCTATCTTGAGGAATATTCATAAATAAGTCCTTAAAAAACCCACTGACATAATATTCCTTCAAAGACAAAACACTAAGTAAATGTAAATAGAGAAAAAATTGGTTTCCTAAATAAAAACAATAAATAAGACCTGAAAACTACAAACCAACAAAATGTCCTAGCACTCCTATGTACACGTATCTCTGTGTGTGTGTATGTGTAAACATGCATATTCTCTGTTTATAGAGAAAGAGATTTACTGTGTCACAGATATAAATATAATTTGGGATATTAAGTTGCTCAGTACCTTCTGCCAATGAGTCACTGCTTAACTTCTCACACAACTGTTCTCTGACCACCATTTCAAATGGATCACAGCAGAAAGTAAAACATATTAAATATCAAGGCCATAAATATCCATTAGTGACAAGAGTCACTGTGCACTTACTCCTCATGTAGGATCTCTGTCCTTAATGTGCTGTACATTGTGATTTAATGCTATAACTAGTACTCAAACAGTATTTTTCACTTTGTGTTTCTATGTGGGTGCAAACTGTTGAAATCTTTACTTAATATATGCTAAACTGATCTTCTGTATATAAAGAGAAATGAAAATGAATCTTGATGTGAATGGAAGGGGGAGGGAGAGGGAAAGGGGAGGGTTGCGGGTGGGAGGGAAGTTATGGTGGGGGGGAAGCCATTGTAATCCATAAGCTGTACTTTGGAAATTTATATTCATTAAATAAAAGTTTAAAAAAAAAGAAAAAAAACTTATTTTTATCTATTAAATACTAATAAAGTTAATTAAGGTCCTATTGCACTAAGCTTTGGGGGATCCCACTGAGAACAAAAGGCTCTATCACAATGGCTGAGACAACTTTTAGGATTGAACCATCAGTGATAAACTTTCCCTGTAGAACTCAAAAGAAGCAAGAACATATAAAATCTGTGCTGGCTCTGATTTTTCCCCCTCTACCATCAACACAAGTATTAGCCTTATATAATGATATAACAAAGAATTTGATAACCTAGCCATCACTCCATGGAATTTTATAATTCAATAGAAAAAGGATAATGATAATCATATTTATGTGCTATTTTATAATCCAAAGAGTACTTCACACATAATACCACATTTAATGGATGTGGACTACAAGAACCTCTATACGTAGAGATCTCATTATAAATTGATAAAATGACCACCAAACTCAACATTATAGGATCCCTAAGTAACGCATCAAGCATAGCAAGGCGTAGGTCCGGTACAATTCAAAGTTGAATGAAGATGAGCGAATGCCCCCTAAGTATACAACTCTACAGTACAATCAGTACTGGAAGACTTTGAAAAAAGAGATGAGATTTCAGGATCCATTTAACTGACATAAAAGTTTCACTTAATAGGTTACAATAAAGGAAGTACAGGAAGATATTCCAAGGACAAAGTGCTTCTTTGGAAAGAATTTTATAATAAAAATGTATGCTAAGGTTCACAACCACGAAGCTTGTCTCATGGTAGAGTGCCTGCAAAATTGCTGTTGGGATCAATACCAGATTCAATAAACAAACAATATATAATTCATCCAGTATTTCCATCTCACTTCTTTCATTTCAGAACTTTAAATATTTTAAGTGTATTTGAAAGAAGCTGACAAGCAAATCCATCCAAGCATTCCTGTAACAAATCTTGCGTCCCAACATGTGATGTAAGACCGATGAATCATAGTAACTAACTCAAATGAGTGACCCAGCACCATTCTTATTATGAGAACGGGCCATCTGTTCTTTGTCCTCGAAAGCTAAACACTCCCTGGCTTAACTTTTTTACAGCAGTGATTATTCACTTTGGCAAGCTTTGCCTGTATTGTTTGTTTCATCACCATAAAGATTCTATTTGGACATCCAAATGCTATATATATCCTTCTCTGGCGTTATATGGTCTTTCATTTCCCTTCATAATAGGAGAGATTCATTCAGAGTCCATTAGAGGAACACACTGCAAAGTGATAATGGCTCTGTTACTTTAGATTTCATACACAAACTAGTTTCTTCCTGTTATTAACCAATTACAGAGAAATTTCTTGAATTTAATCTTTCTCAAATTACAAATAATTATTAAGTTAAACCATACAAAATTTCCAATATTCAGTTGTTTGGCTTACAGAAATGGCAATTTTGTATCATTTTGCCTAAAGCAATGAAACAGATGGCTCATACTTTTATGAGTATGAGAATGGTATGGTTTGGGTATAGTTGGAGTGTGCCCACCAAGGATTCTTGTGTTGAAATTTTTTTTTTTGACAGGCAGAGTGGACAATGAGAGAGAGAGACAGAGAGAAAGGTCTTCCTTTTCCGGTGGTTCACCCTCCAATGGCCGCTGCGACACCGCACTGATCTGAAGCCAGGAGCCAGGTGCTTCTCCTGGTCGCCCATGTGGGTGCAGGGCCCAAGGACCTGGGCCATCCTCCACTGCACTCCCAGGCCACAGCAGAGAGCTGGCCTGGAAGAGGGGCAACCAGGACAGAATCCGGCACCCCGACCGGGACTAGAATCCGGTGTGCCGGCACCACAGGTGGAAGATTAGCCTAGTGAGCTGCAGCGCTGGCCCTGTGTTGAAATTTAATTTCCATTGTGAGGTAGGAAAAGAGCGGAAACTTAATCAGACTAAGGTTCAGAGGTGGGGCCTCTGAGTGGTGATCAGCATCAGAAAAGTCTTCAGTCTGCTAAGCACTTAGGGTGATGATTTGCATTCCCAGATCCCATATTGGAATACCTGGCTCTGAATCCTCGCTCCACTGCTGATTCAAGATGGAGTCACATAATTGAAGACTGATAGCTATGTAAGAGAAAAGAGAAAAACCAGAGAACATAGACAGGTACACACAAACACACACACATACCACACACACACACACACACTGAATCTTAATTTGTGATGCCCTGCACAGCCAGTAAGAAGGCCATCAACAGATGCGGGCCCATGAAACTCTTAAACTGTGAGCTACCTAAATTGTTTTTATTTCTAAACATCCAGTCTTGGGTATTTCATCAGAGTAACTAAAAACAGACAATACACAATTTAATTAAAAATAAACCTTCTAAGGGCAGCACTGCAGTGCAGCAGGTTAAGTTGCCACATGCAATGTCAGCATCCTTATCAGAGTGCCAGTTCGAGTCCCAGCTGCTCTGCTTCCAATCTAGCTCTCACCTAATACACCTGGAAAAGCAACAGAACAAAGCCCAAATACTTGGACCCCTGCTATCCTTGTGGAAGACCAAGATGGAGTTCCTGGCTCTTGGCTTTGACCTGGCCCAGCCCTGGCTGTTGCAACTATTTGGGGAGTGAAACAGCAGATTGAAAATCTCCCTCCTTCCCTTTCTCTTCCCCTCCCTTTCCTTCATTCTCCCTCTCTGTCACTCTGTCTGTCAAATAAACAATTTTTTAAAAAAAATAGCCATCTCAAGAGATACAATACAATAAGGAAATGAGTCATGTCACACCTCTATTTTCTAGCTATTTCAGATCTCAGAAAGCTAAACCACAAAATACTCTATGTGGCTTTTGTCTACAAAGCCAACGTTTTCAAAAAGGTAAAAAAAAAAAATCTCCCCTACAAATGCAAATGAACACATCTCAAAAAGGTATTAACTCATTAATGAAGAGTCCAGTAAGATCTTACAGGTGGTTAAAAGAATATGTGGGGGAACTGGCATTTATAGGGATGCTTGGAAAGAAATGAAAGAATAATCAGATCTCTAAGTAAGATACAAACTTGCTTAGTGCCTTACAGGGCAATAAAATCATAACCTTTGCACTTCTTTCTTATCTTCTCTTTTACTGAAATAAAATAGTTGAGTTACAATGTGTCTAAGCAAACAGAAACTAGAAAAGTCAAACACAGATACATTTCTCATAATGAAAACATCCTTAGGCAAGCTCACCAAATGATGCCTCAGTATGCAATGAATAAACCCACTTCCTTTCTGCATCTTGGCTTTGATTCCAAACTTCGGGTATTTCTCAACATAATATGAAAGGGGGAAGTTATTATACAATAACATTGGAATTGCTGCCTTGAATGAAACTTTTGTTTGTACAATCTGTTTATCTCCACTATCTTCTTTGCCTAGTTTTTGATCCTGGGATCTTAGGGCTCACATACTATTCTAAAATAGCCATCCCACAGGTCGAGCCTTTGATGTCATGTGATTAACACAATGTCTGGAAGGCCTGCATTCCATATTGGGATGTCTGAGTATGAGTCCTAGCTCCACTCATGATTCCAGCTTCCTGCCAATGCATGTGCTGGGAAGCACCAAGTGATAGCTTGCATGGTTTACATGCTACCCATATGGGAGATCTGGATTGAGTTGCTAGTTCTTAGCTTCAGCCTGACGCAGGCCCTGGCCCATGACAAGCATTTACAGAGTGAACTCACAGACTGGTGTATCTCTCTCTCTCTCTCTCTCTCTCTCTCTCTCTCTCTCTCTCTCTCACACACACACACACACACACACATAAATAAAATAAATCTGTATGCTTTCCAAGGTTGGTTGTTATGTGGCCTCTTATGCCTCATTCTTTTTTTTTTTTTAACAGGCAGAGTGAACAGTGAGAGAGAGAGACAGAGAGAAAGGTCTTCCTTTGCCGTTGGTTCACCCTCCAATGGCCGCCATGGCCAGTGCGCTGCGGCTGGCGCACCGCGCGGATCCAAAGGCAAGAGCCAGGTGCTTCTCCTGGTCTCCCATGGGGTGCAGGGCCCAAGCACTTGGGCCATCCTCCACTGCACTCCCGGGGCACAGCAGAGAGCTGGACTGGAAGAGGGGCAACCTGGACAGAATCCGGCACCCTGATCAACAAGCAGACAGTAGATTTAAACAGCACTATAGCCCAAATGGATCTAACAGATATATACAGAACTTTCAATCCTACAGCTAAAGATTTTACATTCTTCTCAGCAGTACATGGAAGCTTCTCTAGGATTGACCACATACTAGGCCATAAAGCAAGTCTCAGCAAATTCAAAAGAATTAGAATCATACCATGCAGCTTCTCAGACCATAAAGGAATGAAGTTGGAAATTACCAACTCAGGAATCCCTAGAGCATACGCAAACACATGGAGATTGAACAACATGCTCCTGAATGAACAATGGGTCATAGAAGAAATCAAAAGAGAAATCAAAAACTTTCTGGAAGTAAATGAGGATAACAGCACAACATGCCAAAACTTATGGGACACAGCAAAAGCAGTGTTAAGAGGAAAGTTTATATCAATAGGTGCCTACATCAAGAAATTGGAAAGACACCAAATAGATGAGCTTTCAATTCACCTCAAGGATCTAGAAAACCTACAGCAAATCAGACCCAAATCTAGTAGGAGAAGAGAAATAATTAAAATCAGAGAAGAAATCAACAGGATTGAATCAAGAAAAACATTACAAAAAATCAGCCAAATGAAGAGCTGGTTTTTTGAAAAAATAAACTAAATTGACACCCCATTGGCCCAACTAACTAAAAAAAGAAGAGAAAAGACCCAAATCAATAAAATCAGAGATGAAAAAGGAAATGTAACAACAGACACCACAGAAATAAAAAGAATCATCAGAAATTACTACAAGGACTTGTATGCCAGCAAACAGGGAAACCTATCAGAAATGGATAGATTCCTGGACACATGCAACCTACCTAAATTGAACCAGGAAGACATCGAAAACCTAAACAGACCCATAACTGAGACAGAAATTGAAACAGTAATAAAGGCCCTCCCAACAAAGAAAAGCCCAGGACCAGATGGATTCACTGCTGAATTCTACCAGACATTTAAAGAAGAACTAACTCCAATTCTTCTCAAACTATTCAGAACAATCGAAGAAGAGGGAGTCCTCCCAAATGCTTTCTATGAAGCCAGCATCACCTTAATTCCTAAGCCGGAAAAAGATGCAGCACTGAAAGAGAATTACAGACCAATATCCCTGATGAACATAGATGCAAAAATCCTCAATAAAATTCTCGCCAATAGAATGCAACAACACATCAGAAAGATCATCCACCCAGACCAAGTGGGATTTATCCCTGGTATGCAGGGATGGTTTAATGTGCGCAAGACAATCAATGTGATACACCACATTAACAGACTGCAGAAGAAAAACCATATGATTATCTCAATAGATGCCGAGAAAGCATTTGATAAAATACAACACCCGTTCATGATGAAAACTCTAAGCAAACTGGGTTTGGAAGGAACATTCCTCAATACAATCAAAGCAATCTATGAAAAACCCACAGCCAACATCCTATTGAATGGGGAAAAGTTGGAAGCATTTCCACTGAGATCTGGAACCAGACAGGGATGCCCACTCTCACCACTGCTATTCAATATAGTTCTGGAGGTTCTAGCCAGAGCTATTAGGCAAGAAAAAGAAATTAAAGGGATACAAATTGGGAAGGAAGAACTCAAACTATCCCTCTTTGCAGATGACATGATTCTGTATTTAGGGGACCCAAAGAACTCTACTAAGAGACTATTGGAACTCATAGAAGAGTTTGGCAAAGTAGCAGGGTATAAAATCAATGCACAAAAATCAACAGCCTTTGTATACACAGACAATGCCATGGCTGAGGAAGAACTTCTAAGATCAATCCCATTCACAATAGCTACAAAAACAATCAAATACCTTGGAATAAACTTAACCAAAGACGTTAAAGATCTCTACGATGAAAATTACAAAACCTTAAAGAAAGAAATAGAAGAGGATACCAAGAAATGGAAAAATCTTCCATGCTCATGGATTGGAAGAATCAATATCATCAAAATGTCCATTCTACCAAAAGCAATTTACAGATTCAATGCAATACCAATCAAGATACCGAAGACCTTCTTTCAGATCTGGAAAAAATGGTGCTGAAATTTATATGGAGGCACAAGAGACCTCGAATAGCTAAAGCAATCTTGTACAACAAAAACAAAGCCGGAGGCATCACAATACCAGATTTCAGGACATACTACAGGGCAGTTGTAATCAAAACAGCATGGTACTGGTACAGAAACAGATGGATAGACCAATGGAACAGAATTGAAACACCAGAAATCAACCCAAACATCTACAGCCAACTTATATTTGATCAAGGATCTAAAACTAATTCCTGGAGCAAGGACAGTCTATTCAATAAATGGTGCTGGGAAAATTGGATTTCCACGTGCAGAATCATGAAGCAAGACCCCTACCTTACACCTTACACAAAAATCCACTCAACATGGATTAAAGACCTAAATCTACGACCTGACACCATCAAGTTACTAGAGAACATTGGAGAAACCCTTCAAGATATTGGCACAGGCAAAGAATTTCTGGAAAAGACCCAGGAGGCACAGGCAGTCAAAGCCAAAATCAACTATTGGGATTGCATCAAATTGAGAAGTTTCTGTACTGCAAAAGAAACAGTCAGGAGAGTGAAAAGACAACCGACAGAATGGGAAAAAATATTTGCAAACTATGCAACAGACAAAGGGTTAATAACCAGAATCTACAAAGAGATCAAGAAACTCCACAAAAACAAAACCAACAACCCACTTAAGAGATGGGCCAAGGACCTCAATAGACATTTTTCAAAAGAGGAAATCCAAATGGCCAACAGGCACATGAAAAAATGTTCAAGGTCATTAGCAATCAGGGAAATGCAAATCAAAACCACAATGAGGTTTCACCTCACCCCGGTTAGAATGGCTCACATGCAGAAATCTACCAACAACAGATGCTGGCAAGGATGTGGGGAAAAAGGGACACTAACACACTGTTGGTGGGAATGCAAACTGGTCAAGCCACTATGGAAGTCAGTCTGGAGATTCCTCAGAAACCTGAAGATAACCCTACCGTTCGACCCAGCCATCCCACTCCTTGGAATTTACCCAAAGGAATTTAAATTGGCAAACAAAAAAGAGGTCTGCAGCCTAATGTTTATTGCAGCTCAATTCACAATAGCTAAGACCTGGAACCAACCTAAATGCCCATCAACGGTAGACTGGATAAAGAAATTATGGGATATGTACTCTTTAGAATACTATACCGCAGTAAGAAACAACGAAATCCAGTCATTTGCAACAAAATGGAGGAATCTGGAACACATCATGCTGAGTGAAATAAGCCAGTCCCAAAGGGACAAATACCATATGTTCTCCCTGATCGGTGACGACTGACTGAACACCAAAAAGGAAACCTCCTGAAGTGAAATGGACACTATGGGAAATGGTGGCTTGATCAGCATAGCCCCGACTGTTAATGAACAACTTAATACATTATCCCTCTTAGTAGTTTTTTCATCTGTTCTACTTAATATGACTGGTTTAGATCTGTAATTGATACACAGTTATTCTTAAGTGTTGAAAATTAACTGAAATGTGATCCCTGTTGAACATGGTGGTGGGAATGGGAGAGGGAAGAGATGTATAATTTGGGACATGCTCAGGCTGACTTGCCCCAAGTGGTGGAGTTGGAAGCATACCAGGGGATTCCAATTCAATCCCATCGAGGTGGCATGTACCAATGCCATCTCACTGTTCCAGGTGATCAGTTTCAGTTCACAGTTGGTCATGGTGAAGGGACTGGGAGTCAAAGGGAGCACATA
The DNA here is from genome assembly GCF_964237555.1 of Oryctolagus cuniculus. Classification (NCBI taxonomy): domain Eukaryota; kingdom Metazoa; phylum Chordata; class Mammalia; order Lagomorpha; family Leporidae; genus Oryctolagus; species Oryctolagus cuniculus. The sequence continues at coordinate 116,325,365 of NC_091440.1, forward strand.
GACAAGTCTAGTACCTGCTAACGCTAACTGATGGAGTAAATAAAGGGGAGAGTGATCCAACATGGGAAGTGAGATACTCAGCAGACTCATAGAATGGCAGATGTCCTAAATAGCACTCTGGCCTCAGAATCAGCCCTAAAGGCATTCGGAGCTGGCTGAAAAGCTCATGAGAGTATTTCAGGCATGGAAAGCCAAGACACTCTGGCAAAAGATCTCTGCGAGTGAGATCCCAGTGGAAAGAACAGATCTTCAAAGAAGGAGGTACCTTTCTCTGAAGGGAGGAGAGAACCTCCACTTTGACTATGACCTTGTCTAAACAAGATAAGAGTCGGAGAACTCAGAGGGCTTCCATAGCCTTGGAAACTCATGACTGGAGCATAGGGAGATTACTGATGCCATAGACAGGAGTGTCAATTGGTAAAGTCAACAACAGGAGTCACTGTGCACTTACTCCTCATGTAGGATCTCTATCCTTAATGTGCTGTACATTGAGATTTAATGCTATAACGAGTACTCAAACAATATATTTCACTTTGTGTTTCTATGGGGGTGCAAACTGTTGAAATCGTTACTTAATGCATACTAAACTGATCCTCTGTAAAAAAAAAAAAAAGAAAAAGAAATTATCAATTCCCAACTTGACTCTCACTGGGATTAAACATGACAATAGGTCTGCTCTGATTTCATCATCATTTAAAAAAATCATCTATTATTTTTCACTTTATGTTTCTGTGTGGGAGCAAACTGTTGAAATCCATACTTAATGTATACTAAGCTGATCTTCTGTATATTAAGATAATCGAAAATGAATCTTGATGTGAATGGAAGGGGAGAGGGAGTGGGAAAGGGGAGGGTTGTGGGTGGGAGGGACGGTATGGGGGGGAAGCCATTGTAATCCATAAGTCGTACTTTGGAAATTTATATGCATTAAATAAAAGTTTAAAAAAAAATGAATCTCAATGAAGAATGGGATAGGAAAGGAAGTAGGAGGTGGGATGGTAGCTGGGGGTGGGAGGGCAGGCATGAGGGGAAGAACCACTATATTCCTAAAGTTCTACCTATGAATTCTGCATTAATTAAATAAAAGCCTTAAAAAGATAAAGTTTTTCTCTTGATTTGGAAAAGAATCTATTAATTATAAAAACTAAAATGTTCATTGTTTGCATCTCATGCTAAAAGAATGAGCTGTGATTCAATGGTATTTACAAATGCCATAAGTAAGAACATCAATAAAATGACATCTAAAATAAGGGGTTGTATTTTCTGTGACTCTAAGTATCATTTTAGTAGCTGATGGTAGGGGTGAACATTTGGTACAGTGGATAAGCTACCACTTGGAAAGCCCACAGCCTGTATCTGACTGCTGGAATTCAACTCCCGTCTCTCTGCTTGAGTTCCACCTTCCTTCTAAGGCATATACTGAGAGGCACCAGGTGATGGCACAAGTACTTGGGTGCCTGTACCGACATGGGATCCCTGGATTGAGTCCCTGGCTTCAGCCTGACTTGGTCCTGGCTGTGGTGGACATTTGAGAAGTGAACTAGCCAATAGGAAATCAAACTCTGTCTCTCTCCATGTGTTTGTCTGCCTTTCAAAGAAACAAATAAGTAGATTTTCTCAAAATTAAAATATCGAATGGACTTTATACTGTTCTTAAGTATCTTTTTTAAAGATTTATTTATTTATGCAAAATCAGAGTTTACAGACAGAGAAGGAGGGAGGGAGAGAGAGAGATAAAATTTTCCATCTGCTGGTTCACTCCCCAAATAGGTACAATTGCCCTAGTTGGGCCAGTTCAAAGCCAGGAGCCAAGACCTTCATCCGGGTCTCCCACATGAGTGCAAGGGCCCAAGCACTTGGGCCACCTTCTGCTGCTTTCTCAGGTACACTTGCAGGGAGCTGGTTGGGAAATGGTGCCGCCAGGTCTTGAACCTGAACTCAAATGGGATGTGTTGCAACTGGCAATTTATCCACTACACCATAGTGCAGGTCCCAATTAAATATCTTATCAAGCTACACATAAATCATAAAATTAAGCTGAAAACTGAAGAATTACCTTTTTTTACAGGGTTATATAATTTGACATATCAGGTTATACAGTAGATATCAGGTATCTGGACTTCATCAACTGAAAGTCTTTGACAATGTCTTTTTAATACCCTTGTGAAAAAGAAAGAGAAAGATCAAAAAATGCGAATACAACTGGATGGATTTAAAACGAATTGAAAAGCCCTATCTTGAAGATGCTGATTAATGAAATGATGCCACTGCCAGTGGGCTTTGCCCTCAGCCCTGCCTTGCACAACGATTTTATCAATGACTTCAATGAAGACAGAAAATATTATGTGTATTACATTTGCTGACGATACAAAGCTTGAAAGGATAAGAGAATCTTCTGGATAACAGTATGCCAGTGTTGTTAGTCAAAAAGATTTTGACAGGCTAGCATGATGAGCCAAACCTGACAAGATGGAATTTAATAAGGATAAATGTAAGGTCAGTGCGACAACAACAACAAGCAAGAGAAAAATGAAAAGAAGCCTGCGACGTAAGCACAGGCCGAGGGAGCCACGACTCGGAGGCAGCGGTAAAATGAGGTCTGAGGAATCCAGCTGAGGTCACAGCAAGTCCACAGCGAGCTGTCTGGATTGTGATTGGGAGCTTGCTCTCCAGCGTGCAAAGGAAAGGAAATGGACGTTGTGGATCTAGCGTGAGTGTTAGAGAGCAACCTTGTTAATTTACTTAATCTCTCCAAACTTAGTTTCCCTATACATAAAATGATAATGCTAATAGCAGAATCTTCAGCGCATTACTGTTACTTTTTTAAAACTTAAGTGCAGAGCCTCAATTCTGGCATTTTTAATTACTTTCCTTGAGCATACAATAGCTTGTCTCTCCCATGTTTCAGAGGCGGGGAGAGGCGGCAAGGAAGATATGAGGGTAGAGGAAGCCGACGGGAAAGAAAACAACGGCTGGGAGAAGCGTGCCAGCATCCATGGAGCTACTGCTTTGGCACTCTATAAGGCATTCTGTGCATCTGAACTCATTTAATTCTCATAGCTATTATTTCCATATTACACAGAAGAAAATTGAGATTTGGAGTAATTTACTCCAAAGTTAAAACACAGCAAATGGCAAAACGAGACTCCAAGGCCATCTCTGGACTCCAAGGTCGAGACTCTCACCACAACCTTTCACCCGCCTGAAAACAGTCCTCCATGATCTCCTAGACGACAAGCATCCTCAGCATCCCTGCTTTCTACTCATTTGGCCGAAATTCAACTTACAATAGGATTCTGTTACTGTATTTATGCTATTTGGTTTGCTTCTATCTGCAAGAATTTATTTTAACGTATTAAATTATGTCTATGACTCAACTTGCCTATATAAAGCAATTCAGTAGGCACAATAACATTCCTGATTGTCACCCCATTTCTTTAATAGTAACCCTTCCCAGAACTTGTCTCTGAAAAGCTTTCTTCCCTGGGCCTTCTTTATGTAAGAATGCTTCTTTGCACTTTTAAGTCATTTTTTTCTACCGTTTCACTTTCCACCAACTGCACATTAACAAATCTTGAAGCAAGTCAGCAGTAGCAACAGAATTACTTGGTATATAAGCTGAAAGAAAAAAAAAAAAGTCCACCTAATACAAAAAGGCAATGCAATGCACTGGTATTAAATTCTGAAGTAATTAGGAATGAGGCCAGTAAAAGACATGTGGATAGCTATAGGGAGAACATTATGTGCCAAACACTGTCCGAAACCCATGCCACCCGCTCGCCGCCACCCTTTAAGATCCAGATTAAGTGCACTATTTCCTGTGAAGTTCTGTCGGACCACATTTCCACCCCAGACAGGATTCGATCACTCCTTCCTCTGCTGCAGGCTTTCTTAAACTTCTTATACAATACTCACTGCTTGTATTACAAGTATCTGCTGATGTGATAGCATGTTAAATTACAAATTTCAATGGAAGCACCAACACAATAGAAGCAATGCTCCAAAGGAGATGTTAGGCCATTTACAGATTTTCAAAACTGTTTAATTAGACAAAAAAAAAAAAAAAAAAAAAAACAACAAAAAAAAAAAACAAAAAAAAAAAAAACCCTGAATCTTTCATCCTCTTTGGAACTATGAAAGGACAAAAATGGAAGTAAGCGGAGGAGTTTCTGAGTGGGTTTCTTTCTAAGCCTGGTCTTATAACCCCATCCTCCTTGAAGGTAGGGAAGCTCTCAAGCCTAGTGACATAGCAAGAGTAAGTTGTTTGTTTGTTTGTTTTTGTTTTTGGACAGGCAGAGTTAGACAGTGAGAGACAGAGAGAAAGGTCTTCCTTCTATTGGTTCACCCCCTCCCCAGATGGCCGCTATGGCCGCGTTGTGCCATCCGAAGCCAGGAACCAGGTGCTTCTCCTGGTCTCCCATGCAGGTGCAGGGCCCAAGGACCTGGACCATCCTCCACTGCACTCCCAGGCCACAGCAGAGAGCTGGACTAGAAGAGGAGCAACCGGGACAGAATCCAGTGCCCCAACCAGGACTACAACCTGGGATGCTGGTGCCACAGGCAGAGGATTAGCCTAGTGAGCCACGGCGCTGGCCTATCATCAGTAAGTTTACTTTTTAAAATTGATCTTCGTTTTTATTTGAGTGAAAAGATAGCAAGTGAGCTCCCATCTCTTGTTTCACTCCTGGCAAGAGGAGCTGGGAACTCGACCGATTCTCTGACTGGATGGTAAGAACCATTGCTTGAGGCAGCCCTACTTCCTCTCAGGGCGAGGACTGGCAGCAGGTTGGAGTCAGAGTCCCGAGTTGGGAACCAAATCCAAGCACTTCGACATGAGACCTGGGCAACTCATCTGCTAGGTTCAATGCCCACTCCCAGTGAGTTTACCCTAAAGCTTAGCATGTGAGCCCTGGCATCAGGAGGCATACAGTGGACTGGCACCCAACTCCCTGCAAGAGAGCTAGGGGCAATAAAAATGGATGGGCTGATGAACTGCCATTATCTCAGAGCATGGAGGTGCCTGCAGCCGCGGGTTGTAGGAGACACTTTGCAATCCCAGAGTTTACAGCAGTAAAGCATTTTCCAACCATTGAGACTGTAAGTCCACAGAAAATGCTCTTTTAAAAGTTGCCAATGACTAGCTCCATTCTGAGAAATTCAATCAACTCTTCTAAATCCATTAATGACTCAACATCTCCAAATGATTTAGCATGCACTTTCTTAATCAAACTTTCACCTTTCTTGGTTTCTGAGATCATTCACTAAGGTATTCTGCAAACACTATGAGCTTTGAAGTTAAACAGACCTAAATTTGACTTCATTCAATCAATAAGTGTTTACTGAATGCACAGTGTATACCAGGGAATAAGTTAGATTCTGGAGATCAGTGATAAACAAGTCAGACATGGAACAACGTGAGACATGGAACAACATGAGACATGGAACAACATGCCCTCAACTGAGCTTCATGTTTAATGCAGCCATACCAGTCTCCCACTGTAGTACCCTGGGAAACTGTATTGGGTTAACTGAACCTAAGCTTTCTCATCTATAGAAGGAGACTATTTCCTGCTTCATGGAGAATATTATCAGGATGAAATGAGAAGAAATGAGGCAAATTATGTAAATTGCTTATCAATGTCTAACAGACATGTAACAGTCATTCACTAAATACTCAAAGGCCTCCCTTCTTGCCCACCTCCCATCTCCCCATTCACTGCATACTCTTCCATCACCTCCTGCTGCTGCTCCACTCGTTCTTTAATTATCTCTGTCCTGCACTGGTGCGCAGTTATGAAATGCCTGCATTCCCCAAAGCTTTCTCCGACGTGGCTCATTCTTTCCTTTCTCCCTCTGGGACCTCATCCACTCCCCCAGCAGCAACACTGGCACTCCGTGCAGTCACTGCTTCCAGCTAACACTCTAAATGTGATCCTTTTAGCTCCCATTCCACATTTCCATGACGCCTTTATTTCAGTGTGTCCAAAAATAAACTCACTAGACTCACCTGAAATCTATCCCATGTCCATGCCATTGGTAACATTAAAACGTATTTAACTATGTGCTTATTAAGCATCTACTATACACCAGAGTCTTGTTTTGGGGTCTAGGGACTCTTTTATCACTAAGTTCAAAATATATAAATTTTTAAGACACAACCAGTAGTTTTCATTTACTCTACTCTAATAATTTCATCTCAGAAACTCAGGAAACAGCAAGATTTGTTGAGACTTGCATCTCTTGAGCATTGTATCATATACACAGGAGTTGATCAGTGGATATTTACTTAGCTAAATTCTATTTTAACTAATGTACATGCAGAAGATGAAAGTCTTATATTTTAAATCATGCTGAGAATAGCAAATAATGCCAGAGAATTGTCTGAGTATAAAATAATACATGGGAATAAAGGGAAGTAAACCTGGAAAATCATACTGACATCAATCCCTTAAGTCTTTAATGCGAAAACAAGCAATTAAATGTTGTATAATAAATAAACTTATCTGATAAGTGATGTTTGACTAGTAAATATAATGCAATAGAAAACCATAAAAATTTTGGGATGAGTGAAAAACACTACCACAACTATTAAATTGAGATTTTTCTTGCTGGCACCATAAACTTGAGAAACTGCCCATGGGGTGAGAATTTCAAAAGTTATTGCAATGAAAACAGAAATCCAAAGAGTTATATGCAAATATTTACAGCAGGTATTTTCATAGTAGGCAAAAAAAAAAAAAAAGGAAATACCAATATGTGAGGGATCGAGAAGTTTGTGGGAAAATGAAATAGAAAGAAGATGCAAATTTCCCACAAACATTTTGGAAGGCCCCTCCTATCCATCTGCTTAGTTAATGAATAAACAAAGTGCTGACAACCCTAGGCTAGAATACTAGACAACAATGTGAAAAAAAAATGAACTGCACTGATACATGCAGAAACACAAATGAAACTCAGAAATATTTCTAAGTGAAAGTAACCTCAGACAGAAGTTTGCACTTTAACATACATAAATTATACCTAAACTAACAACTCTTTTTTAAAAAACAAAATTTATTTATTTATTGAAAGGCAGGGAACAGAGAGAAGAGACAGAGAGAAAGAGACCTTCCATCCACTGATTCACTCCCCTAAGGGCTATGATGACGGGGGCTGGCCCAGCCTGATGCCAGGAGCCTGGGACTCCACCAGTGTCTTCCACATGGGTGGCAGAGGCCCAAGGACTTTGATCATCTCCCACGGGCATGCACAACAACGCTAGCCTCCAATAAACTTAACTTTTCAGAAATGTGTTTGGGGGCCGGCACTGTGGTGTAGCAGGTTAAGCTACCATCTGCAGTACTGGCATTCCACATGGGCACTGGTTCAAATTCCAGCTACTCTGCTTCTGATCCAGCTCCCTGCTAATGTACCTGGGAAAGCAGCAGCAGATGGCTCCTGCACGCATGTGAGAGATTCAGATGAAGCTCCTGGCTCCTGGCTTCAGCCTGGCACAGCCCTAGCCAACTGCAGCTATCTGGGGAGTAAACAGCAGATGGAAGATATTTTTTTACTTTCTCTCCCTCTAACTCTGGTTTTCAAATAAACAAATCTTTTTTAAAAAGAAATATGTTTGCTTTAGTCCTTGTAAGTCATAAAAAAAGATTCAAATAAAATTTGATGCTTGTATAAGGAAATTGAGAGATTCCAAAATACATCAAAAAGAATAAATGAAAGATGTCAACAAATAATTGCAAATACATAAAATCAAGGGAGTAACTTTATTCTCAAAAGCATGGTAGAATCACTACAAAACTGAAGGACAAGATAAGGATTCATGCAAACCAAACTGAGAATTGTAATAGGCAATGAGAAAATCAAAAGGCCTTCAAAAAGTTTATAGAAAATGAATATTATGAGAAAACCACATGGATTTCAAAAATGTTTGCACCCAAATAAACTTGTCTTCTAATTTCATTCTTCCACAAATTTTGTGAAGTATCTTCTTATTGGAAACTCACTGAAAAGAGAGGCAGGACTGGAAATCAGCAATATCTAAGTAATCTTGCAGAGGTTTAACATCTGTATTGGTAGAACTGAGGAGACTACTACGCAAACATAGAAAAACAGGTGCATCATGGCCATCTACAGTGAGGCTGCAGGATAGAAAATAAGAAGTCCCCAGAGAACAGGAACTTTACGAAAACTATATTGGCATTCTCTCATGTTTTAGAGTTATCAAAAATTTAAAACCAAAAAGAGAATTAAATGGGATTTTGGATTCACTAAGTGATTTATGTATAATTTTAATAGAATAGGAAATTCAAATTCAGGTGGCCAATGCTTTAAGAAGGCTGTGGAGGATTTTGCTGGCATGGGGAATTTTTTTCTGCCAGAGATCACTTGAATATTTTAACATCAATTGTGGGCCACACAAAATTATCAACTTAAAAATTAGCTTGCTATAGATTTATTGAATTGTAAGTTTCACCTTCAGTTGCCTTAGCAGAGCCACACCAAATGACCTCACAGGCCTGGTATGACCCAGGGCAGAATGTTTCCTGCCTCTGAGAGTAAAAGTTCATTTGTTTGTTTGTTTGTTTGTTTGTTTATAAATATTGAAAACAATAAGACGCTTTCCCCCCCCCCAAAAAAAAAGAAAAACTGCCTATAGGTTATTGCTAATCTTTGTGATCAGACAACAGCAAAAGATATTCACAGAAAGATGGGCAGAACATAACTCAATTTTTTTTATTCTCAAGGACTTGATTCCTAGGCTATGCAAAATTAGACTCAAACAATAAATATTCATGGATGGCTACAACGTAAACATTCAGCTTATTCAAGGGTCCTCAGACCCTAGGTGATGGTGTCCAAATTCACATCACACTAATTTATACCAAAAGTCAATTAAATAATTTATAATAAAAGCACAACTGCTGAGCGTACTGTCCTTTGTACTGGCTTGTCAAATATCATTAATGTCCCAGGAGTACACGTTTGGTACAGTAGTTAAATGCAACTCTGGAATCTTGCATCCCTTATTGAAATGCATGATTCAGGTTCCAGCTCCTCCACTTCCAATCCAGCTTCCTCCTAATTCAAACTCTGGAAGGCAGCAGATGGTTGTTGAAGAACTTGGGTCCCTGCCACCCTCATGTGAGATCTGGATGGAGCTCCACGTTCCTGACCTCAGCCTGGCCCAGTCCTAGCTGCTGTGGGCATTTGGGGGAGTGAACCAGTGGGAAGAAGGTATCTTTCATTCTCAATCTCATTCTTGCTGTCATTCTGCCTCTTAAATAAAATGAAAATAAGTGAATTTAAAAATAAGTAAATAAAAGTGTTTTAAAATATATGTTGTTATTGCCCTGGGGAAGTTTCTTAAGGAAGCAAGCAGTGCTAGAATTACAAGATGTCTGGGGCTGGTGCTGTGGCATAGTAGGCTAAGCCTCTGCTTGTGGCACTAGTACCCCATATGGGCACCAGGTGGTGTCCCAGCTGCTTCTCTTCCAATCCAGCTCTCAGTTTATGGCCTGGGAAGGCAGTAGAAGATGGCCCAGGTGCTTAGTCCCCTGCATCCATGTGGGAGACCCGGAAGAATCTCCTTGTTTTGGATCGGCACAGCTCCAGCTGTTGTGGCCATTTGGGGAGTAAACCTGCAGATGGAAGACCTTTCTTTCTGTCTCTTCTTCTCTCTGTTTATAACTCTACCTCAAAAATCAATAAATAAAATCATTTAAAAAAGAATTACAAGATGTCTGCCATTCTGATTGGCATTTAGGTTTATTCCTCCATGTCTTCTTCTCTTTTATTTTTTTTTAGGAATATAGTGCCCTACATTTTAAAAAACTGAGCTGCTTCAAAAATGCAAATATTTGGACCTTGCGAAGACTAAATTAGAATTTCTGAGAGTAAGATTCAGAAATCCGTGTGTTTACTGGTTGCACTACACCACCCAAATGATTCTGATGCACGTTAGGGACCCCTTAGTCTGCTCTATACCCACTTCCACCTCTTCATCTCATACATCTCTACCATCTCACTTTGTTCTCTTGCAGAAATCACCAATGACATCTTAATCTGAAGCCCTAATGATGTAATTTGATTCTTTTAAGATTTATTTATTTATTTGAAAGTCACAGTTACAAAGAGAGAGGGAGAAAGAGATATTCTACCCACTGAATAACGCCCAGACGGCCATAATGGCCAGGCTGAAGCAAGGAACCAAGAGCTTCTTCTAAGTCTTCCACATGGGTGGCAGAGGCCCAAATACCTGGGCCATCTTTTGCTGCTTTTTCCCAAGCCATTAGCAGGGAGCTGGATTGGAAGTGGAGCAGCCAGGACACAAATCAGCCCCCATATGGGATACTGGGATCACAGGCAGTGGCTTTACCTGCTACGCCACAATGTCAGCCCCTAATAACATAATTTCAATTAACTATTCTGAACAATGAACATCCCTGCCCCTCTCTCTCTGGGAACATTCCAATTCTTTTCTTCTATATTTTAGTATTCCCTTCTGTTCCTACACATTTGACCACTGCTTTCTATTTTCCTTGCTGAGCCTTCTTCCACTATGTTGGACCATACTTTTTAGGTTGTTCAAAAGTTCAGTTCTCGCTTTCTCTTTTTTTATTTCTAAGATTTTTTTAGGATAATTTCATTCATTACCATTGTTTTTTACCCTTGACTGTAGTTTTTATTACCAAATCTTTACTCTTTTTTTTTTGAAATTTATTTATTCATTTTCAAGACAGAGAGAGAGAGAGAGAGAGAGAGAGAGAGAGAGAGAATGAGAATGAATCAACTTCTATCCAATGATTCTTTCCCGGAATGGCCCACAATGACTGAGGCTGGTCCAGGACAAAGAGCCAGGAACCCATCCTGGTTTCCCATCAGGTGGCAGAGGCACAAGTACTTGGGCCATCCTCCACTGCTTTTCCAGGTACATGAGAAGGAAGCTGAATCAGACACAGAGCAGCCAGCATTCCAATGCGTGATGACAGCGCTGCAAGTGGTGGCCTAACCTACTGTGCCACAATGCCAGCCCCTAAATCCTTATTTTCAGTCCCAGCCTATTTTCTTAACTGTGGTTACTAACACCCAACAGTCCCCAGATAGCTGCCTTCAGAGAATAAGTAAATTTGAATCTTTCAAAAAATGCTGTGGGTGGAACTGCCCACATACATTTGGGAAAGGACTTCTATATAAAAGACCAACTGAATGAGATGCCATTAGCCCAGAAAACATAAAACTGGGATCAAGTAGAATCACCCAGCCTAGGGAACCTGCAGCCTGAAGTAACTGTCAGCATCAAGTAAATCAGGGGTTATGAGAGAGGAGACACCGAGCTGATAACAGATCTGGGAAGAGCCAGGAACTGAGACAAGAGCTTGACTAAGAGCAAGGCAAGGAGCTACACACGTATTGATCCAAACGATCCTGAAATGCAGGCGCACAGTCCCGATGCAGTCAGCAACCAGGTAACCTATCGATGTACAGGAAAGCTTAAAGGGGTTGAAAGCTCAATCAGTTTATCCACAAAAGCTAGAAAAAAAGATCAAAGGATCTAAGATTTAATCTGCACTTAATCTGAGGTGTTTAGAACATCCCAAGATTATCCTGAGAGTAGTTTCTTTTCTGCTATACCCTCTTTTTTGATGCCTAATTATAAAATCATCTGTAGCAGAAAATAATCCAACCCATAGATGGTCTCCACAGAGCTTAAGCAGATGGTATGGAGAAGGGTAAAGATACCTGGGCAAACAATTTCTCTTCATTCTACTCCTCTGTGCTGAAATCTGTGTCTCCATCTCTCGCCTGTTTTTATTCTTTTTCTGCACTGGAAATACAAATGATAAATCTAAAATTCTGACTCATGCTTGGATAACATTTTGAGAGAATGAATGTCACAATGATGTTGGAGAGAAGCCTTAGTTGAGCAAATATTTTGAAAAAAAGTACTTGGAGAAGTCCAAGCGTTGTGCTAGTCATAGGAAAATAAGAGAGAGAACATTGGAAAATATGTATAAGTCCATCAAACCGGAGCAAACCACACAATGAGTTCTGACACTGGCCAGGTGGGAAAATACTATCACTTAAATCTCAATCTATATAAGTTCTGTTTATTATTTTGTTACATAAAAGACCTTATCCTGGGTGTTTACTAAGAAGGGAAAAGAGGTTACCTATGCTATTCAACAACTAACTGCAAACTTTGGGGAGCTCAGCCAAGAATATGCCCCTTAGCCCTGAGCTGTGTGTTACTTCAAACCTTGTTTAAGGAAATCTTATTTCTCATCTAAACAGCATCTTTGTAATCGAATTAAAATTTGGCAGTGAGGCATTCCCACATGACTCATGATTACTAACCTACATCATACACGTAACTGTAGTTTCTCTGGCTTTTCAGACAACTTCAGACTCCTTATGTTTAGGTCATCATCATACAGAGATTATTTTTAGTTTTTATTTATTTATTTGAGAGACAGAGAGAGAAAAACAAATAGACAGAGAGACAGCTCCCATGTTCTGGTTCACAAACGTCCAAACAGCCAGCAATGGGACAGGCAGAAACCAGGAGCCTAGAATTCCAACCAAGCCCCCCAGAGACAACTACTTTATCCACCACAGCTGCCTTCAGGATCTGCACCAGCAAGAATCCAAAATCAGGGCTTTAGACAGGAAAAGCTTCAGGCACTCTGATACAGGACATGATCTTTCAACCACCACTTCAACCACTGGACCAAACTCCCACTCGTACTGTTCAAATTCTTTAAAAAACAGTTTTGTGAACAGATTTGAGTCCAAAAACAACTCAAAAATAAATTAGGCATAGGATATTAAATTAATGACAGATAGATAAAGGAAGGATGGATACACAGATGAAAGATACAGTGGATACACCTGAAATTTATTATCGATGGTAATATATCTTTAACATTATGACATTTATTTTTAAAAATACATATAAGCCTACTTCACTCCCTTTAATGGCTATATAGGATTATATTGGAAAATTTAAATCTAATTTATTATCCCACTCCACTAATAAGGAATACTATTTTTTCAAGTTTCATCATTTATCTGTGATGAATAGTCCTGACCAGAAATTGTACACTATGGTCAGAAATCAAAATGCTAGATCACAAAGAACAAACATCTTAAACTTTGTTCAGTATTATAAATTTTTTCCAAAGTACTTATATCAATGTACTCACCCATAGCAATTTACTTCAATTTACTGACATCTCACCAAAACTTAACACTGTTTATCTTAGTAATAATGGTGGTCAGGCCAGTACTGTGGTATAGTGGGCTAAGCCTCTGCCTGCGGCTCTGGCATCACATATGGGCACTGGTTTGTGTCCCAGTTTCTCCTCTTATGATCCAGCTCTCTGCTTATGGCCTGGGAAAGCAATGGAAGATGGCCCAACTGCTTGGGCCCCTGCACAATGTGGGAGACCTGGACGGAGCTCCAGGTTCCTGACTTCAGCCTGGCACAGCCTGGCTTTTGCGGCTATTTGGGAAGTGGACCAGTGTATGGAAGATTCTCTCTATCTCTCTGTCTCTCTCTCTCTCTCTGTATGTAAATCTGCCTCTCAAATAAATAGGTAATCTTTGAAATAAAAAAAAATAATGGCGGTCAATGGGATATAAATGAAACGGCATATGACTAAATTTGAATGTCTGACATTCAGAAGTTGGTCATATTTTCCTTTTGTTGCCAGTTACTCCTCTATGAATTGCCTATTCATATTCCACAATTTCCTGGTAGGTTGGTTGCTGTTGGATTTTTTGGAGGTGTGGGCGGGTGAATTCATTATATATTAAAGATACTAATCTTTTGTTCTTTTTATGTTTTGCAAGTATTTCCTACCAGTTTGTGCAATTCATTTGTTCTTCGTTCCTTGTGTCTTTTGTCATACAGAAACTCAGTTTCTTTGGTGAATAAACCAAAACCTTATAATTCTCTGCGCAATAATTTGGTAAGCTTTTTCCTTCTCAGCAAAAAGTGAAGAGAGATACTTTGTTTCATAAAAACAATAACCAAAGCTAAGCTCATAAAAATGCAGATCTAGTAATATCTTTGACCCCACTCCTGGCTAATTTCTTATCAAGTTACAGCTTTGTCTACATCTAGCTTTATGTTGATTTCTGTCCCGTTAAAAATTCTTACTCTTTCCTGTGAACTCAGCTATGTATTTAAGGTAAATTTTGTAGAATTTTATCCAGCATTCCTAATCCTTGGAAAGAAGCTGACAGATACCAGCTGTACTTATTCCATCATTTTACATTTCACCCTTCTTAAAGGGTACTGTGCTACACCATAGCTCTAAACACGTAATGGATGAAATCCCTGCAACAATATTGCTTACTACCAAAATTAGGCCCAAGGCAAATACTAACTTTGTGTGCTGAGGACAATTTTTAAACTTTATATCTAATGCCTTCACCTAGATGGTAAGCTTCTAGGTAATATAGACTACATTTTATATTTCTTGTGCTCATATAATTCTAAAATATCAGTTACTCAAATTTTTCATGACTAAATGGACACAAGCCTTCAAAAGGGTTCCTAAATCCAATACTAGTTGATTATTTTGACCTGGTATCTTAGTCCATTTTCTGTTACTATAAAAATAACTGAAATCAGGTAATTAACAATGGAGAAAAGACATTCATTTGCCTCATGGTTTGCATCTGCTCAGCATCTGGTAAGGGCTTCTGTGCTGCATCATAGCATGGTGGCAGACAGCACATGGCAAGACAGAGCAAGATGTCACTCAGGCCTTGTATCTTTCAGAAAGCCAGTGATGCCATCAAGGGGCCCCTACCCCTCATGACGTCATCTAAGCCCAATCACCTCTGACAGACGCCAACTCCAAACACTATTAAGATACGACTTTGGGGTGCTCGCTTTGGCAGCACATATACTAAGATATGACTTTGGGGATTAAGTTTCAACACATGAGCCTTTGAGGAACACATTCAAATGTTAGCATCTGGATAAAGGAGATGAATATAAAAATAAGAGTATTTAGCATAATTCAGAACCATTTTATAAATATATTCCACTCAACTATCTCTAGTGAGCTCAATGTGTAAAACTAATGAATCAGAACACAATGTATTACAACCTAGATTTGTGGCCTCAGTTCTGCTTTCTGGCTCCAGCTTTCTACTAGTGGGCACCATGACAGCAGCAGGTAATGACTCAAGGAGCTCAGTCCCCTCTGCCCATGTGCTAACCCAGCTTAAGCTACCAGTGCTTTGCCTCAACCTAGCTCAAACCAGATATTGCAGGCATTTGGGGTATGAAACTGCATATAGGAGCTTACTCTGTAATCTCTCTCTCCCTCTCTCTCTCTCTCTCTAATAATAAATATTTAAAAGTAGTAAGATTTTTAACATCCAGTTAAAAATCTGGAGGGATGATACAGAGGTTTGTATTACAGTTAGATATATCAGCTACCTTATGTCTTTCTATCCCATTCCCTTGTCCTCAACCCATCACTGTCCTCTTTTAATCCAAAAGGACTACTGCAGCTCCCTGACATGTCTACATTAATTTTTTGTTATTTTAGTTTTATTTTACATCTGCATTCTTACTAGAGGAAGAAGGGAAGGAAAACTTGAAAGTATGCCATTTCCATTTTTAGGAGCATCACCTGGAAACTGTATACATTTAATTACATTACTTTGGCCAAAATCTTGTCATGCTGTCATATGTCCTTGCAACAGAGGTTGGGAACTACAGTCGTTATCTAAGTAGCCATGTATCTAGTTAAAATTGGGGAATTCTAGTAATAAACAAGGAAGACATTAATAGGCATTGACAGACAATCAACAATCTCTGCAACTGAGCAGTAAGTTACCTTTGGCATGTACTGGCATTTTCAGGTTAATCTATCACATTAGAATAAGGTAGCTGATTTCCCTTCCCCTGAAACACTCCAAAGAAAGCAGAAAAGACATGGCCCAAAACCTCAGTGCAGAAGAACATGTTCTACCTCCCTTCAAAAGAGATCGAAAGAAACCTTTAGAAAGGTGCCATGGCCGGCACCATGGCTCACTAGGCTAATCCTCCGCCTGCAGCGCCGGCACCCCAGGTTCTGGTCCTGGTTGGGGTGCCAGATTCTGTCCCGGTTGCTCCTCTTCCAGTCTAGCTCTCTACTGTGGCCCGGGAGTGCAGTGGAGGATGACCCAAGTCCTTGGGCCCTACACCCGCATGGGAGACCAGGAGGAAGCACCTGGCTCCTGGCTTCGGATCAGCGCAGTGGCGGCTGTGGTGGCCATTAGGGGAGTGAACCAACAGAAGGAAGACTTTTCTCTCTGTCTGTCTCTCATAACTCTCTGTCTGTCATAACTCTCTCTCTCTATCGAAAGAAAAAGAAAGAAAGGAAGGAAGGAAGGAAGGAAGGAAGGAAGGAAGGAAGGAAGGAAGGAAGGAAGGAAGGAAGGAAGGAAGGAAGGAAGGAAGGAAAAGAAAGGTGCCAAATCGGGCTGGCACTGTGGTGTAGCCACCAACTGCAATGCCAGCATCCCATATGGGCACCGGTTTGAGTCCCTGCCACTCCACTTCCCATCCAGCTCTCTGATACAGCCTAGGAAAGCAGTAGAAAGTAGCTCAAGTCCTTGGACCCCTGCAACCGCATGGGAGACCCAGAAGAAGCTCCTGGCTCCTAGCTTCGAATTGGCCCAGCTCCGACCCTTGTTGTCAATTGGGGGGAAAAAGGAAAAAAAAAAAAAAAAGGTGCCAAATGAAGAAACACTTGTCTCACACGCTGAAGGACATTTTTCCCCTTCAAAAGCACAAAAAGACCGTAAGAACAACTTAGTCTTTTGTGAAAAGTAACAGAAAGCACTTATCCTTGAATATATTCAACTTAGTATACAAACATATAAACAAAACTTTGAAAAAAAAAGCTTTTTTTTTTATTTTCACAATACAAAAATCCAAATAGATTGCAATGACAAAAAGCCCAAGTGAAACTACAACGGAAGTTTGATTTAAGTAAATAAATCATGAATCCAACTCAATGTGCAGGCAGATTTAAGTCAGTGAATTGCAAAAGTTATTTTTCATAAACACAGTCAATAGTTACACATTCCAGGACCTCATTCCCAGAGAGTCTGACTCAGAAGGCTTGAGGACAACCCTACAACTCAACAATTATCACAGCTTAATCTACTTCTGGCTTGTTGAGAAACCCTGACTTAGATTGTAGTTTGCAGATAATGGAAGAACTATAGAGGTTTGAGAGTAGATGGATAATCTAATCAGAACTCTGCTTTAGAGGCGATTTCTAAAATCTACTTGAGGCAGATTCGATCAGGAAAAAGACAAGTTACAGAGTAATTATAATAATATACTTGAGAGAAAATGAGGGTTAAATCGAGGTAATGCTTAGGAAATTTTTAAAAAGCCTGGAGAATTGAGAGACATTGACAAAGTACTCTCTACAGTGTATAGCATAAGATTAGAGGTTGAAAATAAAATAGAAGAATTAAAGGTAGGTCAAAGGTCAGCATTCTGGAAAGATGGTGATACCATTCACAATGAAATAACAAAAATACATGAAGATAGAGAATATAACTGATTTTTTACAGAATATTGATTATAGAAGTATTGGATAGATGCTGCTAGCAACTAGATATACATGTACGGAGTCAGATAGGGTCCACAGAGGTAATTTTATGATCCCTCTGCATAGAAATTATAGTTGAAGTGATGGGAAACTGAAATTGTCATGAAGCATAGTGGAAGGATAAGAGAAAGGAGTAGAATTGAATAAAAAATGAGAAGGGAGGGAGGAGAGAGGAGAGTTAGAGAAGAGAGGGGGCCAGCGCCGTGACTCAATAGGCTAATCCTCCGCCTGCGGCGCCAGCACTCTGGGTTCTAGTCCCGGTTGGGGCGCTGGACTCTGTCCTGGTTGCCCCTCTTCCAGTCCAGCTCTCTGCTGTGGCCCAGGAGTGCAGTAGAGGATGGCCCAAGTGCTTGGGCCCTGCATCCACATGGGAGACCAGGAGGAAGCACCTGGCTCCTGGCTTAGGATCAGCGTGGTGTGCCGGCTGCAGTGCGGGACGCACAGTGGCCACTGGAGGGTGAACCAACGGAAAAGGAAGACCTTTCTCTCTCTCTCTCTCACTGTCTAACTCTGCCTGTCAAAGTAAAAAAAAAGAAAAAAAAAAAAGAAAGAGAAGAGAGGGAAGGGTTGGGGAGAAGGCTTTTTTTCTGAAAGGATTAGCTTCAATAAACAGGAGCTCCCTTACCTCCTTCCTTGAAAATATGCCAATACTTAACTAACAATAGGGGCCAGAGTTTGTCACAGATTTCAGTACTGACATCTCATGTGGGTACTGGTTCCACACCTAGCTATTTTACTTCTAATCCAGCTCCCTGCTAATGTGCCTGGGAAAGCAACTGAAGATGGCCCAGGTACTTGGGTCCCTACCACCCACCTGGGAGACCCAGATGGGATTCTAGGCTCCTGGCTTTAGCCTGGCCCAGCCCTGGCCAAACCGCAGTCATTTAGGGAAGGAACCAGTGGGTGGAAGATCTCTCTATCTATCTCTCCTCTCTCTAACTCTGCCTTTTAAATAAATACAATAAACCTTTAAAAAGATACTTCACTGACAATTAAGTGCTATAGAACTGAAATGTGTCAATGGGAGAAAAATTTAAAAACTTCTGAGTTTCATTGCCTATAATAAGCAGTCCCTTCAAATGGCATTACACTGAGTCACTGGAAAGTAACAGCCAGAAAAAGATACAATGGCATTAATTACTTGCTAAAGAACTTCAATGGCATTCACAGTGACTGCTTCTTGCTCACAAGATTGGGAGTCCGCCAGCAGTTGGCTGATCAAGGCTCATCCTCCCTGGAACTGAGGTGACAATGTTGTGTTCAACATGTGTCTCACCATCTCTCAGGAGAGTGCAGGCATGTTCCCACGGGGATGGCATAAGCCCAAAAGATAAAGTCCCAAAATTCAAGCTCATTTCAAGTTTCTTCTTGTGTTATATCTGCTAATATCCCATTGGCCAAAGCAAGTCACATACTAAATCCATTGTACAGAGTGGAAAGAGATGGAAAGTCACTTCCGTTTCCCATGGTGGTAGGTCACCACAAAGATGTACATATAAAGAAGGGTGAAAAATTTGTCACTGCATTGAATTTTCACCTATTAAATAAACAACATGAATAATTTTTATTGCACTAAACTCATATCACAGGATGAAATATTGCAACACGTATATCTGGTAAAATTGCATTTTAGGGTGTGAGCATTTGGAACAGCAGCTACGGTACTATTTGGGATGTCCACATCCCATATCAGAGTGTCTGGATTCAAGTCTAGGCCCCAATTTAGATTACAGCTTTCTACTAATGCCTCCCTGGGAGGCAGCAGGTGATGACTTAAGTACTTGGGTCCTTCACACCCACATGGGAGACTTGGATTAAGTTCCCAGCTACTGGCCCCAGTTGCTGTAGGCAATTGGAGAATGAATCAACAGATGGAAACTATCTCTTTGTATCCATTTCTCTCTCTCTCTCTCTCTCTCTCTCTCTGCCTTTGAAATAAATAGAAACAAAATTTAAAGATCTAAAACAATATATTCTCATACAGGGTATAAGTACTCCAGCTGATATACCTGGTATGGTAAATTCTTTGATTAATTTTGGAAAAACTATGAGAAAAGATTACACATTAGCCCCCAAATTATTACAATTACTGTCCCAAGATGGCAGGATAGTGACAGGGTTGCCTGATTTAGACTAAGTGAAATTAATATAAAAAAAAGTGCAGAAGGCCACTCTCAGGGAAAAGCTGCAATGGAAACTGCAGGATGAGGTCCTGTGAAAGCAGTAGAAATAGCCCAGACCCGTGTGGAAGTTGCAAACACGCAACAAAGAGCAGCAAAACAACAAAGAACCCAGCAGTTTAGACCTGGGGAAAAACGCATCTGCCTTGGCAAACCAGGTGAGATTGGACGGCACAGGCCCGCGCCGCTGTTGTTATAGCTGAAGGCAGAGATTAGTGAACTGTACCATTTTTCAGTCCAGCCCAGATCCCTCAGGGCAGCAGGGCTACTGCTCACCCAGGGGGGAAGAAAGCAGCACGTCTCTCTCACTCCTCTTCTCCCCACTACATCACTGACCTGCAGCGAGTGGTGGGAGGGCTGGCACCAGTTTTGGACATAAGCAGGAGGCAGCTGCTCCAGTGTGCACACACCCAGCAAACACTAGAGTCACCCTCCACACAGTCAGCAGGGGCAACCACAGCAGTTCAAGAGTGATTGACAGGGACAGTCTCCACCAGATCAGTTGCACCCGCCCAGCAACAGTTGGAGAGGGGGATCCATCACTACAGAAGGGAAGTGATGCCTGCGGGACTATCCTATGCACCCAGTGCAATTGTGAAGCAAGCTGAACTGTGACTGGCAGGTATACAGCACACCTGTGACAAAGAGATCTCACCAGAGAGAAACAACCAGCACTCCCCACAAACTCTGAACCTGCTTATGAGAATCAGACTCGGTTCAATGGGCTGGAACACACATGGACAGAGTCTCTGGGAACATCTCAGTCTCCCTGCAGACAGGATGGGCTAGCAGGGTGGAATGGACCCACTGGCACACCTTGACCCTAAGAGCTGAGATTGAGAAAACACTGTGACTACCTGAGAGGAAGCAGGGTGTAGCTGGGTTCTGGGCCATCACAGAGTGCTGCTACATACTCTCAGAGTTCCTTGGTTGCCTAGAGCAACAAATAGTAGAGGGAATCATGCACACAGAAAAGACAACGCATATCATGTGTGCAGTTAATACGATGATGAAGATGAGTGTTGAATACACTGGGGGCTAACACCTGGGCATTCCACAGCTTAGAGGAGAAAGGGTAGTGGCACCAACAGAGGTGAGCAATCCTCCCCCATCCAGTTACCAGAGGAGATAGCATGCCCAACTTGGGTGTTCTCCTGGATACTCACCCCATCCTGGTGCACTAACAAAACAGCTCCCTGGCCACACCCACCACATACATACTGGTATTCACTGGAGGTATAGACATTCTACTAAGCCACAGAGGCATAGATCAAAGATAAAATACATCAGAGGGAAAAAAAACATTCTACAAATGCCTAGAAATAAATGCAGAAATTCAAGAAACAAGAATAAGGAAAGACAGAAAATCCCCCAGCAAAAGTACAAAAGAAATCCAAATAAAACAATAAGAATATTCAAGTTACCTTGAATGTAAATAGCCTCAACACTTCAGTTAAAAGATACAGACTGGCCGAATGGATTAAAAAATAAGACCCATCAATCTCCCACCTACAAGAAACACACCTCACCAAAAATATACATGTTGACTGAAAGTTAAAGGATGGAAAAGGTTATCCCGTCATAATGAGGACAAAATGGCAGGTGTAGCCATCCTAATATCAGACAAAATAGACTTTAACACAAAAACTGTTAAAAGAGACAAAGAAGAACATGAGGTAATGGTTAAGGGATCAATACACAGGAAGACGTGGCTATAACAAATGTAAGTGCATCTGATTACAGGGTGCCTGCCTATTGATAAGAACTATTTATGGATCTAAATGGAGACATAGACCCCAATACAATAGGGAGACTTCAACAGCACACTTCCATCAATGGATAAATCAACCAGACATAAAATCAACAATAACAACAAAAAACCCAGAACTAATCAACACTAAAGACCAAATGGACCTAACTGATATCTACAGAACATTTCACCCACAGTTGCAGAATTCACATTATTCTGAGCAGTACACAGAACATTATCTAGGACAGACCATATACTAAGCCATAAAGAAAGTCTCAGGAAATTAAAAAAAAATTAAAATCACACTATACACCTTCTCTGACTACAATGTTTTGAAGCTTGAAACCAACAACTCAAGAATCTCAGGAACATATAAACAGATGGAGACTGAACAACATGCTCTTTAATGAACAAAAGAGAAATCAAAAATTTCTAGAAACTAATCCATACATCTACAACCAACTTATCGTTGACAAAGGAGCAAAAATCGACCCCTAGTCTCAAGACAGTCTCTTCAACAGAGGGAGCTGGAAAACTGAATCTCCACATGCAGATTTATGAAACAAAACCCCTATCTTAAACTTTACACAAAAATCCACTCAAATGTATCAGAGACCTAAATCTACAATGTGATACCATCAAGTTAGTAGAGAACATTGGAAAAACTCTACAAGATATTGGCATAGGGAAAGACTTCTTGGAAAAGACCCCAGAGGCACAGGTAACCAAAACCAAAATTAACCAGTGGGATTAAATCTAGCTGAGATGCTTCTACCCTGCAAAAGTAATACTCCACAAAGTGTAGAGGCAACAGAATGGGAGAAACTATTTGAAAACTTTGCAACTGACAATTTCAACAAGTACAAAACAACCTAGTCAAGAAATGGACAAAGGACCTGAACAGATATTTTTCAAGAGAGGAAATTCAAATAGTTAACAGACATATGAAAAAATGCTCAGGATCACTAGCCATCAGCGAAATGCAAATCAAAACCACAATGAGGTTTCACCTCACCTATGTTAGAATGGCTCTCATACAGAAATCAGCAAGCAACTAACGCTGATTGAAGATGTTGGGAGAAGGGTACCCTAATCCACTGTTGGTGGGAATGTAAACTGGTGCAGCCACTGTGACAGTATGGAGGTATCTCAGAATATCTGAATACAGACCTACCATATGACCCAGCCATCCCACTCCTGGGGATTTATCCAAAGAAAATGAAATCAGCATATGAAAGAGTGATCTGTATCCCCTTCTTCATTTCAGCTCAATTTTCAATAGCTAAGATATTGAATCAACCCAGATGTCCATCAACTGAATACTGCATAAAGAAATTAGAGTATATTATATATATATTATATATATACTTACATATACTATCAAATACTACACAAAGTAAAAAAAAAAAAAAAGAACTTCTGTCATTTACAACAAAATGGATGCAACTGGAAACTATTATACTTAGTGAAATAAGCCAGTCATACGGTCTCTGTGATCTGCGGTAACTACTGGAGTATTTTAAAGTAATCTATAGGAGCAAAACTGGCACCTTGAGAAACTATGATTTTTAACATCCCTTGCCTAGACTATAAAGAAACAATGTTTTTCTTGTTTGTTCATTTGTGTTCTCTTTATCTTTTTTCTTCATACTATTCAGTGAACTCTCTAGATACTGTAGGATTAATCTTAGGAGTACAAATTAACTGTCAATTGATCTCTGTAAAAAAACAAGAATGGACAGGAAGAGGGAAGAGGAAGCAAGTCAGGAGTATGGGTAGGAGAGAATCACCATGTTCCCAAGTTTGTGTATATTAAAGGCATGAAGCTATATTTCTTAAATAATAAAAAGATCTAAAACAATATATTCTCATACAGGGAATAAGTATTCCAGTAATGTGCCTGGTATGAATAGAGTAATGCTTTTTTCATTTAACATAACATATTTTGGAAAACTATGAGAAAAGATTACACAATTGGCCCCAAATTATCACAATTACTGTAAAGGTGCCTATTTATCTGAAAGCAATCTATAGTTCAATGTAATACATATTAAATTTCCAGGAGAATTTTTCATAGAAATAGGAAAAACAATGCTAAAATTCATATGAAACCACAAGACATCAAATAGCCAAAGCAATCTCGAGAAAGAACAAAATTATAACTAAGAGTACAAAATGTAATATATAATCATTTGCACTGCAATCTGCATAAAATGATTCCTGTGCAAAAACTGTTGAGAGGAAATGGCTTAAAGTCTAAATAAATTTAATCATTATCTTAAAGCCACACAGGAAATATTTAGATGTTACATTGTCATTGGTTATGTTTCATTGAAAGAAATTATGAATGGCTAATTTATCAAAAAAAATTGTATATGAGAGAAATGGTCATTAATACGTTTAATTATTGTTTATAGCCATTGTCTATATTGCAACTAAACTAGGGTCTTCTTTCTTACTTGTTAAACTTATTATTCTGTGAAGTATTACACCATTTTATTGTAATGTAAATTTAAAATGTTATCTCAAAAAATTTTAAAAGGAGAGAAAGGTATAAGGCAGCAGAGTGAGAAAGTGGGAGGGAGAAGGTGAATATCATTATGTTCTTAGACTTATTTCTATAAATCATAGTGAATCTGCTAAAAATTAATTAACATTAAAATTTAAAAAGTACAAAATAAGAGGCAGCACACTGCTGATTTTTAATCTACAGTAGATTACAAAGCTATTGTAATTAAAAGCAGACTGCTTGACCAATGGAATACAACAAACAGCCCAAAAATAAACATATGTCTGTGGTCAACTAAGATGTGACAAGGACACTAAGAGTACACAATGGGAAAAGGAGGGCAGTCTTTTTAGTAAACGTTGACAAAACTGAATATCCACTTGAAATTGGACCTTTTGACTATACAACACAAAAAATTAACTCTAAATGGATTAAATAATAATAAATAAGACCTGAAATTGTAAAACTCCTGGAAAAAAACACAGGGGAAAACTTTCTTGACATGATTTTAGCAATTTTGTTTATATGACACCAAAAACACAAGCAACAAAAACAATAATAAATGAGTAGAACTACATCAAACTAAAATTTTTCTGTATGCAAAGCCAACAATCAGCAAAATGAAAACACAAACTACAGGATGGTAGAAAACATTTGCAAACCATATCTGATAAGGAACTAATATCCAAAATATATGGACAGGGCTGGCGCTGTGATGTAATGGTTAAAGCTGACGCCTTCAGTGCTGGCATCGCATATGGGCACCAGTTCAAGTCCCGGCTGCTCCACTTCCGATTCAGCTCTCTGTGTGGACTGAGAAAGCAGTGGAAGATGGCACAAGTCCTTGGTCCCCTGCACCTGCATGGGAGACCTGGAAGAAGCTCTTGGCTCCTGGCTTTGGATTAGCACAGCTCCAGCCATTGCAGCCAGTTGGGGAGTGAACCAGAAGATGGAAGATTTCTCTCTCTCTCTCTCTCTCCTTCTCTCTTTGTGTAACTGACTTTCAAGTACATAAATAAATCTTTAAAAAATAAATATATAATGACTTAATATAACCCAAGAGCAATAAAAAAGGAAAAAAGAGACATGGAAATGGCTAACAGATATGTGAAAAGGCGCTCAACATCATTAATCATCAAAAAAAAAAAAGCAAATTAAACAGACAATTTAAAGACACACCTGCTGAGATGGAACTATAAAAAAGACAACTCTTTTTAAGTGTGCAGAGGAAGGGGAACCCTTGTTCACTGTTGACGACAATGCACATTGGTGCAGCCACTAAGACACTGTGATTGGTACAGCCATAATGGAGGTTCCTCTAAAGATTAAAAGCAGAATTACTATTTGACCCTGCAATATCTTTCATGGGTATATAGCCACAGAAAAAAAATCAATATCTCAAAGAGATATCTGTATTCTCATCTTCAACGTAGCATTATCCACAATATGCAAGATAGGGAAACAGCCTGATTGTTGCTTAGCAGATGAATGTGATATTGGGGCTGGCATTGTGGCATAACAGGTTAGCCATCACGTATGAAGCCGCCATCCCATACGGGTGCTTGTTCGAGACCCTGCTGCTCCATTTTGGATCCAGCTCTTGGCTGATGCACCTGGGAAAGCAGCAGAGGACAGTCCAGGTGCTTGGGCCTCTACACCCATATCAGGGACCTGGATTAGCTGCTGGCTTTGGCCTGGCACAGCCCTGCTGTTGCAGGCATGAAAAGTAAAGCAGCAGATAGATCACTATCTCCCCTTCTTTCTTCCCTCTCCCTCTCTCTGTAAATTTGCCCTTCAAATAATTTTTAAATATGCTATTACACATTATGGGATATAATTTATGCATTAAAAATATGGAAGTCCTGCAAATCTACAGCAACATGAATATACCTGGAGAACACTGTTAATTGAAATAATCCAGATACAGAAAGACAAACACTAATGATTTCACTTATATGGAATTATAAAAAGTTGAACTCAAATATGTAGAGAATGAAATGGTGGTTCCCAGTATATGGAAGGTAGAAGAAATGGGAGGGCTTAATCTTTCAACCTCTATTCCACCGACATATATTTTCCAAGTAATCTTATCCAATCCCATGTCTTTGGGTTATAGAATAACTCTACATCTCCAACCCAGACTTCTTTTCTGAATTCCAGATTCCTATATCTCATTGCTTATGCAACATTTCTATTTATATATCCAGCAGTCATCCCAAATTCAACATATATGAAACTGGGGCAGGTATTTGGCCCCAGGGCTAAGATGCCACTTGGGATGCCCATATCCTATATTGAAGTACTAGGGCCGAAGCCCAGACCCACTTCCAATTGCAACTAATGCATATCCTGGGAGGCAGAACTGATGACTCAGATCTAGGTAGGTAGGTAGGTAGGTAGATAGACAGACAGACAGATAACCTCTTTTTAATTCCTGAACCCTGGATTGAGTTCCTGGCTCCTGGTTTTGTTCTAGCCCAGCCCCAACTGTTGCAGGTACTTGAGGAGTAAACCAGTGGTTGGGACATCTCTCCGTGTCTACACTTCTCTCATTCTTTCTGCCTTTCAAGCAAAATTGAATCAAATCAAAAATTTTATTTTATTTTTAAATTTAAAAACAGATACAAAACTAAAATTTTTTTCAAAACTAAACTTTTAATCTTTCAGTCTAAACCTTTGAATTTCCACCTCAGTGGACAACAATTCCATCCATAGACATGCTATAATCAAAATGTCAAAGTCACTCTTGATTTCCTTCTCTTTCACTCTACATCCGTTCTACACACCTTATCAGAGAAACATGTTGGCCTTGCCTGTACAGTTGTCCCTCTCTTATCTATGGGCACATTTTCCAAGACACTGAATGGATGCCTAAAATCTGTGATAGTATCAAATCCTATGTGTTCCATGTTTTATTCTCACATACATAACCTAAGACAAATTTTCAGTTATAAATTTGGCATAGCAAGGGATCAGGATAATAAAATAAAAATTATAACAATATACCATAATAAAAGTTATTTAAAACTTACAACAAATTGTTTATTTCTGTAATTTTCCATTTAATATGTTTAGACTATGATTGACCACAGGTAACAGAAACTACAAGTTAAATCATGAGCAAGAATCCAACCACTTCACACTACACCTGTTAGGTAGGAAGTCAGATATGAGCTTATGTGTGTGTGACATAAAGGCCTAAAGAGAAGACTATGTCCAGCATATGCATCTGCATCTCAAAGTCATCCCGATAATGTTTCAGGGGCAGCCCTGATAACCTGCCTTGATAACCTGCTGGGTGGAGATCCCTGCCCCTTCTGCCTGACAAATCTTCCACAATCTCCCAGGTGCAGCCCAGTATCTGCACTTCAAACACCCTGCTCTGGATCCCGATTCTCTAGGGGGTCCTGCTCACCCTTCCTCTGAACCCAGGATGGTGCCAGCTAGACTTCCTCCTGTCTGATACCTTCAAGGGAAAACTCAGATAGGAGCATCTTAATATTTACATCCATAAAATCCTTTGTTTCAGGAGGAGATGTGTGAAGACAGAGACCCATCTCCTTAAAAACCCCCAGCCTCAACTGGACTACACACTCAGCCCTCTGCCTCTTTGCTGAGCTGCCCGCCTGGCCTGGTCAGGTGTAATCTCTCTACTCAACCATGTAACCTCGCCCTCCTCCCCAGTCCGAGCGACTGGGCTCTTTCTCTCTCAGGTTCTGTCTGGAGAGGTGCCCATCCATTCTTATGGATGTCCCTACCCTAATAAACTTTGCTCCTTTTTACTTTCCACTACTCTGTCTCACGCCTGAATACTTTCTTGCATGAAGACAAGAACCCTGCCATTCTCCGGTAACACACTCACTGCTATCACCTGCTTCAACTGTCATCTCTTACCAGGATCATTGTTGTGTTAGGCAGGAAGTCAGAAATTAGCCTGTGTGTGTGTGTGTGTGTGTGTGTGTGTGTGTGTGAAGGGCGTGAAGACAAGCTCCTACTGCGGAAGCTCCAAGAAGCCCAGCATTTTCCACTTCAAAGTCCTGCTCAGTCCCTGATAACCTTCCAGGTGGTCCCAGCCCTTCCCCCAAGGAAAGCTCCCAGGAGAATTCTCTCTCAGGACCAAATGGATTACTTGACCTGGTAACATGGGGCAATAAAACATTCACAAATGCCCTAAGGGAAGCCCCCCTGCTCTGCCTGAGCTGGCAAATCTGGGAAGGAATTTGCTAATTTTCACCAACAAACCCATTCACCAGGGCTCCCCATCCTTTGTCCTGGAGGAGGGGAGGTGCTAAAGAGACTCTCTTAAAAACTAGGGTGATTACTGACATCTTAAATAAGAGTGTCAATTGTTCAATCAACAACGGGAGTCACTGTGCACCTGCTCCCCAAGTAGGAAGGACCTCTGCCTTTAATGTGTTGTACTATGAGAATTAATGGTGAAACTAGTACCCAAACAGTACTCTATACTTTGTGTGTTTTGTTGGTGCAGTGTGTTGAAATCTTTACTTAGTATATACTAGGTTGATCTTCTGTATATAAAGATAATTGAAAATGAATCATGATGAAGAATGGGATGAGAGAGGGAGTGGGAGATGGGATGGTTGCAGGTGGGAGGGAGGTTATGGGGGGGTAAGCTGCTGTAATTCAAAAGTTGTACTTTGGAAATTTATATTTATTAAATAAAAGTTGAAAAGAAAAAAAAAACAGGGAGTCTAAACAAAGACTGCATGCTCAGCTCTCTGCTCTCTGCTGAGCCCGCCACCTGGCCTGCCCAGGTGTATTCTCTCCATTCAACCAGTTCTAGTGACTGGGCACTCTCTATATGTCCCTTCCATTCTGACAGATGCCCTACCCCTAATAAAACCTTATTACCTCACACTCTCTCTCACCCCTGAGTTCTTTCTTGAGTGAAGACAAGAACCCCACGGCTTCCATGGCTCTTTTCTCTGGTGACAGTAGTAGCATCCTTACCAGTCTACACATCTCTGTACTTGACTTTCCCTAGCCTACTCTCGGCAGAGAACCCCTTCTCAAACCTAAGTCATCTCTCAGCATCCTTCTGCTCCTAAGGCTTCAATGAGTCATCAAAGACAACCCTTATATGTTGAAAATTAACTGAAATGTGATCCCTGTTAAACATAAGAGTGGGAATAAGAGAGGGAAGAGATGTATAATTTGGGGCATGCTCGGGCTGACTTGCCCCAATTGGTAGAGTTGGAAACATACCAGGGGATTCCAATTCAATCCCATCAAGGTGGCATGTGCCAATGCCATCTCACTATTCCAAGTGATCAATTTCAGTTCACAATTGATCATAATGAAAGGACTAAGAGTCAAAGGGAGCACATAAACAAGTCTAGTATCTGCTAACACTAACCGATAGAATAAATAAAGGGGAGAGTGATCCAACATGGGAAGTGAGATACTCAGCAGACTCATAGAATGGCAGATGTCCTAAATAGCACTCTGGCCTCAGAATCAGCCCTAAAGGCACTCGGATCTGGCTGAAAAGCCCATGAGAGTATTTCAGGCATGGAAAGCCAAGACACTCTGGCAAAAAGATCTCTGTGAGTGAGATCCCAGTGGAAAGAACAGGTCTTCAAAGAGGGAGGTGCCTTTCTCTGAAGGGAGGAGAGAACCTCCACTTTGACTATGACCTTGTCTAAACAAGATAAGAGTCGGAGAACTCAAGGGGCTTCCATAGCCTTGGAAACTCATGACTGGTGCATAGGGAGATTACTGATGCCATAAACAGGAGTGTCAATTTGTAAAGTCAACAACAGGAGTCACTGTGCACTTACTCCTCATGTAGGATCTCTGTCCTTAATGTGTTGTACACTGAGGCTTAATGCTATAACGAGTACTCAAACAGTATATTTCACTTTGTGTTTCTATGGGGGTGCAAACGATTGAAATCTTTACTTAATGTACACTAAACTGATCTTCTGTAAAAAAAAAAAAAAAAAAAAAAAGAAATTATCAATTCCCAACTTGACTCTCACTGGGATTAAACATGACAATAGGTCTGATCTGATTTCATCATCATTTAAAAAAAAACATCTATTATTTTTCACTTTATGTTTCTGTGTGGGAGCAAACTGTTGAAATCCATACTTAATGTATACTAAGCTGATCTTCTGTATATTAAGATAATCGAAAATGAATCTTGATGTGAATGGAAGGGGAGAGGGAGTGGGAAAGGGGAGGGTTGTGGGTGGGAGGGACGGTATGGGGGGGGGAAGCCATTGTAACCCATGAGTCGTACTTTGGAAATTTATATTCATTAAATAAAAGATAAAAAAAAATTCCATGAGATATTCCACATGCTATTATACAGTAAAAAAAAAAAAGACAACCCTTATAATAAACAGTGGGTTGTATGTGCCGTGTGTCTGTTATCTCACTGACAACATCTCTACTCTCCCTCTCTCTCTGCTGCAGCCATGCTGGCCTCCAGCTCCTCTGCACACACTTGCCATGTTCCACTCCCATGGCTTTGCACTTGCTACGGCACCTAAAGTGATCCTTGCCCTCCTTCAAGTATTAGCTGCATTGTCATCTTCCCATGAAGCCTTCCCCACTACAAAATTCTGCTCTGTAGCCCTGCTCCCCCTACAGTACACACAATCCCTGGCTCCTTATGTGCTTCATTTAATGGCACTTGCTATTTTCTAAAATAGTCTCTCATAAATTTACTTTTTTATCAGTAGTACTTCTCCCCTTAGAATGTAACACAACATGAGCAGAAATTTCAGTGTGTTTGATTTACTGATATCCCACAAACACTCAGAGCTATGCCTCGTGAAGGGTGGCAGAATATGCCACTCCAAAACAGAACAATTTAGCATAAGGGTTATTTTCAGGGAGGGCACTCACACAGAACCAACACAAAAGGGCCACCTGCTTCCTTCCCCCAGGAGCATAGAAACATTTTTATCACCAAAGAGTGAGGAAAATCTATACAAAACAAATCATGTTGAAATAACTCATCCTCCTTTAGGCTCCCCATACTTTTTAGGTACTTTTTTCCCCCATAGTTGTCACTCTTTGTTCAACCTACTACATGAGGATTCAGATATCTGTCACTACCTTGGGTTTTTATTTTCCTATGAGGGTTCCCTTCCACATGTAGAAATGTGTATGCTTTTCTTAGGTTAATCCATCTTGTAACAACTTAACTATCAGACCCAGGCAAAGACCCTAAGAGAGCAAAGTGGGGTTTTACTTCACCTGAACTGACTTATAATTGGAATCAATTTACATAAGAGGTGAATACATGACTTTATAAATGAATAAATGAAAAATGATTGAATTACCAAATGCATGTCTCAAACAGCAAGATGGGTACTTTACTGATTAAATTCATTATATGCTTTTCCATGCATATTTATTTATATTAATCCCTATTTTTCTAGGATCTCTCTCTCTCTCACTCTCTAATGTAGTGTTTAAAGAATCTCTATTTAAAATGCTCATACATACATATGCATTTATGAAAAATACCTTCACTAAGTTCATGTCCTTATTTATATATATAAATTTTAGCTAAGAGCCTAGCTAAAATATCTTCACATTTGATATTTTTAAATGCAATTATATAGAAAGTTTTCATAGCATATGCTTTAATTACCTTTATTCCTGTTAGATTTCATACTTCTTAATTGGCAGACTATGTTGAAAAGGGTTGTCTTATGGTGACAACTGGGCTGTCATTGCCATCTTTCTGCTGTGAGCCGAGAGCAATAGGTTCTTGCCACTTAATGAACCACTTGGCAGACAGCAGACCTCCATGTCACACACTTCAGTGACTCTCCTCCTGCAGCTCCCACATGTCCAAGTGTTCCTTCTTCCCTTGCTCTTCTAATACCCTGTCTGCTTCCACTATTACTAATGCCAGTTGCCAGCTTTGCACAGTCAGGGCATAGACCACAACAGATTGGGTTAGGTGCTTCACGCCAAAATGTCAGGTTCCCACCTTGAAAACCCTGCAGGACCGGAAAGGACAGATTACAACGAAAGCAGGTGAGCCATGGGGCCACTGAGGAACCAGGGGGCACTGTGAGCAGTGCTTTTTATCACACCAGATCCCACTCTGTGACATCCAACTTTCTTCCTTCTCCCTAAGGAGAGCTCAGTGAGTTCTACTCTCAACTTTTCCACCATTCTGAAAATGTACGGCAACCCACCGGTGACAGTCCACCAGCTTGTCCCCTCACTCATTTCACCTCTTTCTTATTTCCTCCTTTCTTCTGCTGGTAGTTGTCAGCTTAAGGACATCTTATTCTCAAGAGAATTTATAAAGCTTGCTAAAGTATTTCCTTTAAAATTTTTATAAACTGCCTTTGTGTGCTATGACTCAAAATCATTAGCATTCCCATCCATTTGGAGGCAAATTTACATCCTGGAAAGGAAGAAGATAATTGAGACCATGGCCAAACAGCTGTTATATAAGATCATCTGCCATATCGCAGACCCCATTGTACACCAAAACAAATAAAACAAAGCAGAGACATTAGAGGCAGAAAATAATGAAACAAGCATTTGATTTAATTTAGAGACTAAAATCCTAGGTACAAGTATACACTCCAACGTGCCCTCCCCACAACCCACGGTTTCATTTTCCCCAGTTTCAGTTATCTGTGACCAAGAAGGGTCTGAAAATGTTAAACAGAAAATTCCAGTGATAAGCAATTTTCAAGCTTTAAATTGCATGGCTTTCTTTGCAACATGATGAACTGTCAGGGCCTCTCACTCAGTCTCATCCAGTTCACAAAGCATCCCTTTGTCCGGCAGATCCACAGTGTCTATGATAATCAGCTGTCAGTCACTTACTAGCTATCCTGGTTATCACATCAGTTATTATGGGTTTGTACTGCTTGTATTCAAGTAGCTCTGAGTGGCCTAATACAGGGTCACAGTGCCTACGCCATTCACCTCACTTCAGCTCATCAAGTGGATACTGCATCATCTCCCATTATCACCAGAACAAGAAGTACAATATTTTCAGAGACCACATTAATACAATTTTTATATTATCCTTGTTCTATCATCAGTACTTATTAATATCTTATTGTGTCTAATAAGTACGTATGTATTTAAGGTATGTATTTTAGGAAAAAAAATAGTAAATATAGATTTTGGTACTATCTCCGGTTTCAGGCATCCACTAAGAGACTTACAACATATTCCCTGTTGATAAGGTGGGGACCACTGTTAGCTCTTGGCTGACAACTTAGGAAAATCTAATGTCTGTAAATCTCAATTTCCTTACAGAAGATTATAATGTATACTACTGGGATAGTCTGTGACAATAAAGTTGACATCTGTGAAATAAGTCTATGGATTTTAAAATATTTTAAAAATAGGCAGGATTATTGTTAAGAATCCTTAAAATAAAGTTCCCTGCTTAAAAGCAATTATTGAAAGAAAACCAGGGCTGGCACTGTGGCATAGTAAATTAAGCCTCCACCTACAGTGCCAGCAACCCATATGGGGACTGATTCAAGTCCAGGCTGCTCCCTTCCAATCCAGCTCCTTGCTGATGGCCTGGGAAAGCAGTGGAAGACAGCACAAGTGCTTGGGCCCCTGTACCTATGTGGGAGACCTGGAATAAGCTCCTGACTGCTGGCTTCAGATCCTCCCAGCTCTGGCTGTTGTTGCCATTTGGGAAGTGAACCAGTGGATGTAAGACTTTTCTGTCTTTCCCTCTTTCTCCATAACTCTGCCTCTCAAGTAAATAAATCAATCTTCAAAAAAAAAGAAAGAAAACCATAGAGAAAAAGAAAATATCTGTCTTGTGTATGATAAACAAAAACAAAAACCCAATTATAAGATTTAGCTCTAAGATCAAAGATCTGAGCAGCTTGGATTGGGGAAGAAGGCACCCACCCTGGCAAACCAGGTGAGATGGGACTGCATAGGCCAGCACCACTGTCAATACAGCAGGAAGGAGAGATTAGTGAACTGCAGCTCTTTGATCCTGGCCCAGATTCCTTAGGACCCAGAGCAACTGCTCACCTGGGGGGAGGGGGGAGCAGCACAGCTCTCTCTGCCCTCTAATTCCTGCTACAACAGTGATCTGCGCCACCAGTTGGGGGAGGGGGGGTTGGTGCCACTTTTGGACACAGACAGGAAGCATCTCCTCTAGTTTGTGTGCACATACCCAGCAACTATTGGGCTTGCCCTCCACCCAGTTGGCAGGGGCAACCACAGCAGTTCAAGAGAAAATGAAGGAGATAGTATCCACCACACCTGCTGCACCCACCCAGCAAAGGGAGGATAGGGGGAGCCATCCCTACAGAAGGGAAGTGCCTCCTGTGGGACTCTTCTATGTGCCCAGCACAACTGTAAAGCAGGCAGGGCTGCAGCTGGTGGGTATTTTGTGAACCTCTGATGTAGGAATCTTAGCAGAGAGGAAAATCTGTGTTCCCCACTGACACTGAATCTGACTGAGAGGACCAGACTTGACCCACCAGGCTGGAAAACACATGAACAGTGGCTCTGGGAACACCTCAGTTTCCTTGGGGACAGGACAGGCTAGAGCTGAGACAGAGAAAACACTGTGACTGCTGGAGAGGAGGCAGACTTTAGCTGGTTCTGGGCAATCAGAGTGCTGCTGAACACACTCAGAGCTCATTGGTTGCCTAGAGCAGCTCAAAGCAGAGGGAACTGTGCTCATAGGAAGGACTGTGCAGATCATACATGTGGTTCATATGGAAGTGTGGATGAGTGCTGAACACACTGGTGGTTCACATCTGCACATTCCTCAGCTTGGAGGAGAAGGGGTGGTCACACCAGCAAAGGTGAGCATTCCTCTCCATCTAATTATCAGAGGAGAGCTACAACACTCAACTTGGGTATTACCATGGATACTTGATCCATCCTGGAGCACTGACCAGAGCTCCCTGGCCATATCCACCTCACACATCTAGGTGTTCACTGAGGTCTAGACATTCCACTAAGCCACAGAATCATAGCTCAAAGATAAAAGCCAATAGAGGGAAAAAAACATTCTACGAATAGCTAGAAATAAATGCAGAAATACAAGAAAAAAACAAGGAAGATACTATGACCCTTCTCCAAAGAAATACAACAACATTTCAATATTAGAATGTGAAGATGAAGAGATCGAGGAAATGTTGGAAATGGAATTCAAAAAATGAATCATAGGATTACTCAAAAGCAATCAGATGCAAATCCACGAACTAAAGAAAACCAAAAATGATAATGAAAATTTTTCTCATGAAATTGAGATTTAAAGATAAATTAAAATGAAATTCTAGAAATGAAGAATTCAATAGATCAAATAAAAATGCAGTGGAAAGCCTTAACAACAGAGTTGGTGAGGGAGAAGAAAAATTATCCAAGTTAGAAGATAAATCTCTGGAAATTTGATAGACCAAAAACAAGAAGAAGAAATTGGAAAACTTAAAAACACTGTTGGAGATATATGGGATACTATCAAATGACCCAATATATGGGTCTTAGGAATGCCTAAAGATGTGGAAAGAGAGAAGGAACTAGAAGGCCTACTTAGCAAAATAACCACAGAAAACTTCCCTAATTTGGAGAAAGAAATGTATGTCCAAGAACTCCTAACTAATATGACCAGAAAAGTTCTTCACCATGACACATTGTAATCAAACTTCCCATAGTAAAGAATAAAGAAGATTCTAAAATGTGCAGGAGAGAAACACCAGATTAATTACACAGGATCTCCAATTAGACTCATACCTAAATTCTCATCATAAACCCTATAAGCTACTAGACAATGGCATGGTATAGTCCAAATCTTTTTTTTTTTTTTTCAAGATTTATTTATTTGAAAGTCAGAGCTACACAGAGAGAGGAGAGGTGGGGTGGGGGGGTTTCCATTTGCTGCTTCACTCCCTGTCACTCCCCCTCTTCGTGGAGGAGCGACACTAAACCCTGCCTAGGCTTCATATCCGAGTCACGGCACCATTATGTCGCTCCCCGTCTTCGTGGAGGAACGACACAGGACCCTGTGCTGTTCTTTTGTCTGCTCGGCCCTTCCCGGGTTTGCTGCTGGTTCTTCCCGGGTTGGCTACCGTCCCTTCCACCTCCATGGAAGGGCGGTTCCCCCTGCCACTTTCCCCACTTCCGTGGGGGAGCGGCACACCACCGGCCGGCTCTCTCGGGGGCTGCTCAGGTGTTCCTTCAGATAGATGTTCCTCGTGCATGTTGTCTCTCTCCTCCTTTATAGTCCTCTTCCACCAATCCCAACTCTGCTACCCACACGCCGAGCACGCTGCTCTCCTCCAATCAGGAGCAGCTCCTGCAGGTTATTGGTCGAACTGGAAGCAGCTGCGTAGAAGCTGTTTACTCCTCTCCCAGCGCCATATTGTGGGAGAGCAGATGCATAGAATAAGTCTTAATTCCAGTAACTTAGTCTAGTCCGAGTTGCTCCCAGTTGCTCCCCACAGATCCCCCTTTCTTTTTATTTTTGGCGTTGATACACACCTGTCTTTGGTGCCCCGTGGCACACACTCTGCTCTGCTTGCTAGAGTTGCCCACAGGTGCTTACAAGCCTACCAATCAGGCAAACCGAATCCAAGCCTTCTCCTTGCCGTATTGTGGAGAGACTTATTGATGTTAATTCGTGCCTGTCTTCGGTGACCTGAGGCGCATAAGCTGCTAGCTGCCCACAGGTGCTTATCATCTTACTAATCAGGCAGACCGAATCCAAGCTCTCTCATTGCCATGTTGTGGGCAGGCCTTATTTTCTCTATTTCTAAACCTCCGGGCATTCCTATCTCTCCTATTTTACTTCTATCTGCCAGCATTCCTATTTCTCTCATTTTACTTCTAAACTTCTGTTTCTCTTATCTTCGCAGCTTCCCGGCGCCTGCCCCGAGGCTGCTTCCTGGCGCCTCGCCCTGCGGCGGCTTCCCAGCTCTGAGCCGCTTCCCGGCTTCGCGCGTTCTCCGCGGTCTCCACGCCCTTCACGTCCGCACCACGGCCTCGCGCTAGCCCCACGTTCCCTATCTATTCGCGCCCCGCGCTCTCTCTGCACACGGCGGCTTCCGCGAATCACACAGCCTAGCTCACGTTTCCGCCACCGGTATTCAGTCTAAGTTCCCCGGGCTAACCTGGCGAATTCAACCTAGCTCACGTCTGCACCTTTCGGTTTGGCTTCCCGTCTTTTGCTCCCCAGACTAATCTGACGGATTCCAACCTGGCCCACGTCTCCGCCTCTGGTTCTAGATTTTCGCCCCTTGTTCCCCGGGCTGACTCGATGAATCCCAACATAGCTTACGTCTCCACCTCAGCCTGCCCTCGCGGCTTCATCCTTCCTAACATTTTTCTCTACCCGGTATGTTTCCCTAAGTTTTCTTCCAACAATATTCCCCTCTCATTTCTCCTGGCTTCTCCCCACAGTCCGTATCCGAGTCTAAGTTTATTATAGGTTTCACTTTCACTTTCAACCTGCAGTCCGTATCTGAGTCTAAGTTTCTTCTTGCTTTCACTTTAAATCCTAGCTTTCAATCCTAACTTCTTTCCCACAGTCCGTATCCGAGTCTATGCCTAGGCTTTCGATAGCTTCTTCCGGCACCTTTTCCATCCGGCTTTTCCCTAGGCTCTTTGC
The DNA here is from genome assembly GCF_964237555.1 of Oryctolagus cuniculus. Classification (NCBI taxonomy): domain Eukaryota; kingdom Metazoa; phylum Chordata; class Mammalia; order Lagomorpha; family Leporidae; genus Oryctolagus; species Oryctolagus cuniculus. The sequence goes on from NC_091440.1 coordinate 116,363,040, forward strand.
TAGTCTCTCTCTCCGGTATTTTCCCGCTTCTTCCCGCTTCTTCCCTCCTAAGTTTCCTATCCGAGTCACGGCACCATTATGTCGCTCCCCCTCTTCATGGAGGAGCGACACAGAACTAATCAACACTAAAGATCAAATGGACCTAACTGGTATCTGCAGAATATTTCACCCATACTTGCAGAATACACAGTCTTCTTGGCAGTACATGGAACCAACTCTAGTATAGACCATATAAAAAAATCTAATATCTATAGTATATATGTAATACATACTACCCAAGAAGTTTTAGATTTAAATTTTTGGGGCCTGTGTCTGGCTTAGTGGGTTAAGCCACAGCCTATAGTGCTAGCATCCCATATGGGCACCAGTTCCAGACCTGGCTGCTCCACTTCCTCCAGCTCTCTGCTTTGGCATAGGAAAGCAGTAGAAGATGGCCCAAGTGCTTGGGCCCCTGCACCCATGTGGGAGACCCAGATGAAGCTCCTGGCTCCTGGCTTCGGATCAGTGCAGTTTGCACATTGTGGCCAATTGAAGAGTGAACCAGCAGATGGGAGACTTTCTCTCTCTCTCTCTCTCTTTCTCTCTCCCTCTCCTCTCTGTGTAACTCTGACTTTCAAATAAATAAATAATCTTTAAAAAAGATTTAAATTTTATTCAATGAATACTTCAAACATAAAAAAGTAGAGGAAATGCTGTAAGAGTTACCTGTTAACACACCACTTTATATTATACAGATGTTAACATTTCCAAAATGTGTTTTTTATCTTTCCCGTTTTTTGAAGAAACAAAATATCACAGCTAAAAATTAAAGCCTTGCCTCCCTTCTTGGCTTCTTTCTTTCCTCTCCAAATAACTATGTAAGCTTCAGGACATTTACCTCCATGAATACTACTGTTTGACTATTTTAAAATTTTATATATGGCTAACCTACTTTTTTCTCATAAAAATATGTTGGTTATGGTTTATCTAAGTTGTTACCCTCAGATCTCGTTTATTTGCACAGCTCTCTAACATGATTTTCAGAGATTTATTTATTTATTTGAAAGGCAGAGTTACAAAGAGGCAGAGGCAGAGAGAGAGAGAGAGGTCTTCCATCTATTGGTTCACTCCCCAGATGACCACAACAGCTGGAGCTGTGCCGATCTGAAGCCAGGAGCCAGGAGCTTCTTCTGGGTCTCCCCTCTGGGTGCAGGGACCCAAGCTCCTGGGCCATCTTACACTGCTTTCCCAGGCCATAGCAGAGAGCTCTCAGAAGTGGAACAACTGGGTCTCAATTGGTGCCCCTATGGGATGGTGGCATTAGAGGCGGTGGCCTTTCCCACTACGTCACACGCCAGCCCCTCTAACATGATGTTGAAGAACAACTATGCATACATCTCCTCATAAACTTGAGTTTCTCCCCAAGAACATCACTGTTAGGTTACAGCAAATGATCACCTTCAGTTACAGCCCCTCCAATAATACATAACTTCAGCAGGTATCAACACAACTATTGTTTTACTGATTCAAGAGGTATGATACAGTATGTCATTAATGTTTTAATTTATACTTCCATGGATAATAGCCAGGTTGAGAAGTTTTTCAAATGTTTATTGGTATTCAATTGGTATTCAATTCCTTCTTCTATGAGTTACTTTATATGAACTTTTCTCTGAATTCTTTTTCCTTTTATCATTAATTAAGACAAATTCTTTATAAATTTTGGTATTAATCCTTTAATGATTATAAGAATTATCAATTTCTTATAGTTTTGTCTTCTTTCTCACATTTTTCATATTTTAAGAAAAATTTTTAGTAATCAAGTTTATTAATTTAATTTGTGTTTTTACATCATATATAAGAATCTTACCTGATAAAACTAAATATTTTATGATTTTGATTTTTAAATTTGGACCTTTAGTCCTTCTAGAATTCAATTTGTATAAAGCTACAGATATAAAAGTTTTCCATATAAATAATTTTCACAACATAATCTACTCAATAAACGATCCTACTCTGAACAAATTTTGTTGCCATCTTCATCAAATAAATAGATTTAGTTCTATATTTTCTTTACTTTCCATTGATTTATCCATTCCTGTGTTCAGTTTCCACTCCTGTGGATTTAAAAAAGTTTTAATATCTACTCAGGAAAATTCACCATCATTCTTCTTCAACATTTTGTTGACTCTCTTGGTCCTTTACATATTTCCTCGAAATGTAAAGATTAGCTTATCAAACCCCATGCAAAACAAACTGATGACTTTTTATTGAGAATTCATGAATTTATAGATATATTTGAATAACTCTCTAGCAGTACGAATTTCAATCTTTCCATATGAAAACCATGGTGTCACAATCATGCCACATCTATGAAACTGTTTAAGTCTTCTTTTCCTGCAGTTTTAAAATCTCTCAGCCAGTGCCCTGGCTCAATAGGCTAATCCTCTGCCTGCAGCGCCAGCACCACGCATTCTAGTCCCGGTTGGGGCGCCGGATTCTGTCCTGGTAGCCCCTCTTCCAGGCCAGCTCTCTGCTGTGGCCCAGGAGTGCAGTGGAGGATGGCTGAAGTGCTTGGACCGTGCAACCCATGGGAGACCAGGAGAAGCACCTGGCTCCTGCTTTCGGATCAGCGTGGTGCGCCGGCCACAGTGGCCATTGGAGGGTGAACCAACGGCAAAAGGAAGACCTTTCTCTCTGTCTCTCTCTCTCTCACTGTCCACTCTGCCTGTCAATAAATAAATAAATAAATAAATCTCACCATATAAGATGTTACTTACATAATACTATACAAGTTTATTCTAGATACTTTATAGTTTGGCTAACCATTATATAGGACATGTAAAGTTTCTGTAGTAAATTCTCTAAGAAAAACAGCATACCAACTAATTAATAGCACAAACTTGGATACAGCAACCAAAATACTCGGGTTCAAATAAAGTTTTTGTCATAATTACTGTACTCATTACCTAAAGTAAGTCAGTTAACCTCTCTGTACCTTTTGGGACAGTTCACTTATCTGCTCAATGAAGGATTCTAAAAATATCAAATTCACAAAATTTTTGTGGAGATTACATTATTTTATTTATTTATTTATTTTATTTTTTTTTATTTTTTTGACAGGCTGGTCTCCCACGTGGGTGCAGGGGCCCAAGCACTTGGGCCATCCTCCACTGCACTCCCTGGCCACAGCAGAGAGCTGGCCTGGAAGAGGGGCAACCGGGACAGAATCGGGCACCCCGATCAGGACTAGAACCTGGTGTGCCGGCGCTGCAAGGTGGAGGATTAGCCTAGTGAGCTGCGGCGCCGGCCGGAGATTACATTAAACAAGAGTAACAGAAGGTTTACTACAGTGCCTGGTACATGGAAAATGATTAATAGATATTAATGGGTTATATTGGTTAGAATAGGCTAGGAGATGCCGTATTAACAAGAAACCCAAAAATCTCAGTGACTAAAACAGTAAGGTTTATTTCTTCTGTATACTACATGTCCATCAAGTACCAAATAGGTCTCTATTTCATTCCCACTTCATGGCCCAGACTGGTGCATAAACCAATGGTTATTTCATCAGCTTGCCACATGAAGATTGTCATTCCTTGTACTAAGGAACATAGAAAAAAAATGCAGCAAATCTTGTGCAGGCTCTTAAAAGTTCCACCTGGAAGTGACAGGCGTGACTTCTGTTTACACTTCGTTGTCCCTAGCAATTCACAAGACCAAATCTGATCTCAAGAGGAAAAGAAAGTTATTTCCTACTAAGAAAAAAAAAATACTCATTGAACAATGTTTTTCCCACCAGGCAGACTTAGACAATAAGAGAGAGAGACAGAGAGAAAGGTCTTCCTTCTGTTGGTTCACCCCCCAAATGGCCACTACAGCTGGCACTGTGCCAATCCGAAGCCAGGAGCCAGGTGCTTCCTCCTGGTCTCCCATGCAGGTGCAGGGCCCAAGGACTTGGGCCATCTTCCACTGCCTTCCTGGGCCACAGCAGAGAGCTGGACTGCAAGAGGAGCAACCGGGACAGAATCCAGCGTCCCAACCAGGACTAGAACGCAGGGTGCCAGCGCCACAGGTGGAGTATTACCCTAGTGAGCCGTGGCACCAGCCTGAACAATGTTAATAACAAGCACAATTACTATTACTTGTTTGATATGGTTTACAAAATCATAAGACTGAAAATAGCTAAAGCAATCCTAAAAATAAAAATAAACCTGGAGGCATCATAATACCAGATTTTAAGACATATTACATAGCAGGTATAATTAAAATACCTTGATTCTGGGACAAGAATAGACATGTGGACCACTGGAACAGATTAGTGGCCCTAGATATTAATCCACACAACTAATGTTTGATAAATAAGTTAAAATCACTCCCCAGAGAAAGGAAAGTCTCTTCAACAGATGATGTTTGAATAATTTGATCTCTGAATGCAGAAGGACAAAACAAGATCCCTACCTCACAAAACACACAAAAGCTAATTCACAATAATAAGGATTTAAATCTAAGAAATGAAGCCATCAAATTACTAGGGGGGAAACATGGCAATACATTGGCATAGGCAAAGATTTATTGAATAGGACCACAGCAGCACAGGCCAAAAAAAAAAAAAAAAGAAAGAAAAAAAAGAAAAAAGAGAAAAAATGAACAAATGGGATTATACAACCTAAAAAGCTTCTGTACAGCAAAAGAAACACTTAACAAACTGAAGAGGCAACCAACGAATGGGAGGAGATATTTGCGAACTATGCAAATGATAAGGGCTTAATATCTAGGATATATAAGGAGCTCTAGAAACTCAGTAACAAGCAATCCAGTTAAGAAATGGGCTAAGGATATGAACAGACATTTGTACAAATGGCCAAGAGGCACATGAAAAGATGCTTAGGATCACTAGCCATAAGGTAAATGTAACTAGAAATCACAATGAGGTTTCACCTCACCCCAGTTAGAAAGGCTATCATCTAACAATCAAAAAATAACAAATCCTGGTAGGTACGTGGGGAAAAGGATACCCTAATACACTACCAGTGGGAATGTAAACTAGTACAACCATTAAGTAAGACAGTATGGAGATTCCCCATAGATCTGAATTAAAGATCTACCATATGACCCATCCCACTCCTGGTAATTTACTCAAATGAAATATAATCAGCATATGAAAGAGCTATCTGTACCCCCGGTATTTATAGCAGATCAATTCACAATAGCTAAGATACAGAACAAACCCATACATCCATCACTGATGACTGGGTAAAGAAATTGTGGTTTGTATACATGACAGAATACTACCTAGTCATAAAAAAAGAATGAAATCCTATCTTTCACAACAAAATGAATGCAAATTGAGACCGTTATGCTTAGTGAATTAAGCCAGGCCCTAAAAGACAAATAGGTTTTCCCTGATTTCTGGTAACTAATACATAGAGTACAAAAAATTTAATGTATATGAGAAAAATTGACATTTTGAGATTTGATTATTGTTTATACCCACTGTCTACACTCTTGAGGAACAATGGTTATTCTACTTGCTACTTGAATTCTTTATTTAGTGTGGGGTGTAAGCTTGTTATTATAAAGTAAATTGAAAATATGTCATTGTAAAAATTCAAAAAATAAGAAAGGAAGGAGGATGGAGGGTGGAAATAAGGGAGGAAGGGAGGATAGGTTGGGAAGTATCATTATGCTCTTAAAACTGTATTTATGAAATACATGCAATTTTTTCCCTTTATATGATAAAATGTATTAAAATTTTGAGTAAAAAAGTATTTTTAACACTTTTTTCAAAGATTCATGTGTCTATTTTGAAAGTCAGAGCTACAAAGAGAGAGGGAGAGGGAGAAACAGGAACAGAGATATTCCATCTGCTGGCCTCAGCCAGTATTGAGCCAGATGGGAGCCAGTAGCCAGGAGCTTCTTCTGGTTCTCCCACATGGATGCAGGGTCCCAAGCACTTGGGCCATCTTCTGCTAATTTCTCAAGCACATTAGCAGGGATCTGGATCAGAAGTAGAGCAGCCAGGTCTCAAACAAGTGCCCATATGGGATGCCAGCATCACAGATGATGGCTTTACCCACTATTCCACAACACCAGCCCTTAAAACATCTTAATCTTAAACCAAATCAATTTGTTGGCCATTGTACTAAGTCTTATAGTTTGTCTTGGATCCTTTTGGTCAGTATGTCACCACTGTTTACAATGACAATTTGTATCTTTCTTCCTGATCCTTGCTGTTTAATCATTGCTGTGTGGCAGTGTGTCACTGTGCTGATGAAAACTAAAAGTATAATTTTGAAGAAATAATAAATGGCAATGAAAAGATTATATATCAATGGCTCCTTTGATTTTTTGTGAATTTAATCATTGTAAAGAATCCAGTTATTATATTAGCTTCCATGTCCTCAATTACCAGAGAAGTTGGGCTTCTTTTTTTTTTAATTATTTAATATGCAGTTGGCCAAGCAATTTCCCATTTTCATGAAAGGTCAATCAAATCCTTTGCTCATTATTTCATTTTCTTCTTTCCTTCTCCCTACAGACTTGTAAAAGTGCTTATATTCAGATAATAATAAGATGTTAAATGCATTTAAAAATCTTTATATATTTATATATACATGAGATTTATATACAACCTTTATTTGTTCTTTTTGTCATAAAAAAGTTTTAAATTGTCTTTTTTTAAAAAATCTGACATCATGAGAAACAGTGACTTGATCAGCTCTTGCCCTGACTGTTGATGTACAATGTAATACTTTATCCACTTTAGTATTGTTTTGTTTTGTTTTGTTCTAGTACTATTGGTTGAACTCTGTAATTAACACACAATTATTCTTAGGTGTTTATATTTTAACTGAAGAGTGATCCCTGTTAAATATAAGAGTGGGAATAAGAGAGGGAGGAGATGTACAATTTGGGACATGCTCAATCGGACTTGCCCCAAATGGTGGAGTTAGAAACGTGCCAGGGGATTCCAATTCAATCCCATCAAGGTGGCATGTACCAATGCCATTTCACTAGTCCAAGTGATCAATTTCAGTTCACAATTGATCACACTGATAGGTCTAAGAGTCAAAGGGATCACACAAACAAGACTAGTGTCTGCTAATACTGATAGAATCAAAAAGGGAGAGAGCAATCCATCATGGGAAGCAGGATACACAGTAAACTCATAGAATGGCAGATGTCCTAAATAGCACTCTGGCCTCAGAATCAGCCCTTAAGGCATTCGGATATGGCTGAAGAGCCCATGAGAGTATTTTAGGCATGGAAAGCCAAGACACTCTGGAAAAAAAAAAAAAAAGACCTAAATGAAAGATCTCTGCTAGTGAGATCCCAGTGGAAAGAACAGGCCATCAAAGAAGGAAGTACCTTTCCTCGGAAGGGAGGAGAGAACTTCCACTTTGACTAAGATCGAAGTCGGCAAACTCAAGAGGTTTCCATAGCCTTGGCAACTCATGACAAGAGCCTAGGGAGGTTACTGACTCCATAAACAAGAGTGTCAAATTGTTAAGTCAACAACAGGAGTCACTGTGTACTTACTTCTTGTGGCATCTGTCCTTAATGTGTTGTCCGATGTGAAATAATGCTATAACTAGTACTGAAACAGTATTTTACACTTTGTGTTTCTGTGTGGGTGCAAACTGATGAAATCTTTACTTAATATATACTGAATCAATCTTCTGTATATAAAGATAATTGAAAATGAATCTTGGGCCGGCGCTGCGGCTCACTAGGCTAACCCTCCGCCTTGCAGCGCCGGCACACCGGGTTCTAGTCCTGATTGGGGCGCCAGATTCTGTCCCGGTTGCCCCTCTTCCAGGCGAGCTTTCTGCTGTGGCCCGGGAGTGCAGTGGAGGATGGCCCAAGTGCTTGGGCCCTGCACCCCATGGGAGACCAGGAGAAGCACCTGGCTCCTGGCTTTGGATCAGTGTGGTGCGCTGGCAGCAGCGGCCATTGGAGGGTGAACCAACGGCAAAGGAAGACCTTTCTCTCTGTCTCTCTCTCTCACTGTCCACTCTGCCTGTCCAAAAAAAAAAAAAAATGAACCTTGATGTGAATGGGAATGGAATGGGAAAGGGAGCGGGAGATGGGAGGGGTGTGAGTAGGAGGGAAATTATGGGGGGAGAAGCCATTATAATCCATAAACTGTATGTTGGAAATTTATATTTACTAAATAAAAAAATTTAAAAAGAGCATTTTCCAAAAAAATTGTGCAAATATGTTTATTATTTTCTTCTAAATGATTTTACTTTTTACTTTATGCATTTATTTCTTTAATCCACCTGCAACTGATCTATGAGCTCTGTGTGGTGGAATACTCAGTATCCACAAAGGGGAATGTACAAACAAGAAGAAAACAAATGATGGATTTCATGCTAACGAATCTGATCAAGAAAAATGCTTCTATGAAGAACATTAATTCTCTCCCTCAGAACCTCTCATATTCCATACAGTATAGTTTTGGAAATTCTGGTACCATCAAATTCTATATATTTTTTATTTCTATTTATTTATTTATTTGAGAGGCAGAGGGATAAAGAGAGATCTCCAATCTATTTTTTCTATTCCCCAGTGCCCATAATGTCCAAGGACCAAAGCTGGGAACCAGGAACCCAATGCAAATCTCCTGCTTGTTTGATAGGGACTCAACTATTTGAGCCAACACACGCTGCCATCCAGAATGCTATTAGAAGGAAGCCGGAAGCCAGAAGCCAGAGCACACTCAGGACGCAAACTCAGGCACTCTAACATGGGATGTGATATTAATCACCAAGCCACAAGCCCTACGTAAAATTTTAAGAACAAGGAAGGAAAAAACGTAATTCAATGTGCCCTAAGTGGAAAGCATTATACTAGGAATATCTGGATAATTCATCCTCAAAAAACTACCTAAGGGTTGGAATTGTGGCACAACATATGAAGTTGCCACTGACATCACCAGCACACCCTAAGGACACTAGTTCATGTTCTGCTGCTCCATTAGACTGAGCCCTCTGCTGATATGCCTAGGAAAGCAGCAGAAGGAGGACCAAGTTCTTGGGCCTCTGCTACCCATGCGGGAGATTTGAATGGAGTCCCAGGCTTCTGACCCAGCCTGACAGCTGAGGCCATTTGGGGAGTGAATCAGTAGATGTAAGATCGATCCATCTCGATCTCTCTCTCTCTCTCTCTCTCTCTCTCTCTGCCTTCATCCCTCTATCCCTCCCTTTCAATCTGTAACTCTGTCTTTCAAATAAATAAAAATAAAAGATAAATCTTTCAATAAAAACTAATATAAATAACCCTGCTGTAGAGATTTCCAAGATTATATAGCTAATGAACTGGGAAGACAGAATTGGAGACCACACTTACCTGTCTTCAAAGTCCATTTCCTTCCATTTTATCCCACCACAAACTCATTTTGTGTTCTGTAAGGCTGAAGAAAAAATTGGCACAGTGGGATTTTCAGACAAACTTAGAGACTGGAAAAGAGAGGTAATGATGCTGGTAGAAGGACACAGCTACTTGCTTTTAAATACATAGGCAAGCGGTATCTCCCGAAGCTTACCCTAGACTTTATGATTATTTTGGTGTTTAAACACATGTACTAGGATTCAAGTCATGGTTAGACCAAGCAAGCTCTTTTCCAATAATAGCTACTGCCCAGGACTGCCATGGAAAAGGCATCCAGCACTTCGCTACATAATGGGCCCTGTAATCTGTGTTCCTTTAACTCTCATTTGTATACATAAGAGAAGTGAGAAATCAGAGAGAAGCTAAGAGGACAGAAACGGGTTTGAGTGCTCACAAAGCCACCACAACATTCCTAAAACCTAAGGAATACTGGAAGCCATTATCCTCCCTCCCCTCTTTCTCCTGGCTTTCCCATTTTCTTTGTTTTCTCTCTGTTTCTTCTTGCCTGCCTCTGCTTCAGGCAACCCTTTGTCAGCAACCCTGGACTGACCATAGAAACAGGTATCCTGTTATTAATTATGAGTAGGTTCAGCCCAGCAGCACTAAATTACTTTCATAACACCGAGTCAGTGCCAGGATGAGTCACCAACACACCGAGACACTCTTCCTCCTCCCAGCTGGGCACAGCTGCCTTCAGGCTCTCAGGGGCTGGCGTGTCACTGAAGAGTGACCAAGAAAGTGACTCCTTGTTGCTTGTCTTCCTCCAGCATCCCAGAAATGAACAAGTCGGCCTCCACTGGGAATCAGTCAGGTCATATTAGGATAAGGAAAGATCTACTGCTTCTGTCCGTGGTTCTATTACTTTAAACCTATTTTTTTTTCTTATCAGTTTTTCTTTTATATTTTTTCCCTTTTCCTCTCAGTTCTCCTTTTGAAAATTCCAATAAGCCACCCACTTGAACCATTCCACAGCCAGTTCTTCTGACAATGAAATGTCTGCTCCAGTCAAACGCACTGTAGCTCATCAGGTTCATGCTGCTAATGTGCCAAGCCAATCACAATACAGTGTCCATGGCAAATCCTTAAATTCATTGTATAGAAGCAAAGCAATAAATGAGACTGACTTGATGTTTCCACTAAAGTGGTGAAATCCTCTCCTGACTTTGTTTCCCCGGGAGCTTTTGTTCTATGAAACAACGGCCTCGTGCCTTTCAGAGCAGTGTGGTAACACTACTCATATGCTAATAATCATACTGGAACTGCCTATGAAGACTCCCTCTACCCAGACAAATTACCTGGTGGAGATACCCAGAGTACTTAATTCAGGAGTATAACTTCTACCTTTCATATACAGCAATTTGAGGACTGAGTCAGAGGTAACAATTACCTCAAACTCTTAACTCTGTCTATGACTTTTGCCTTACTCAAGGTTTTAACTTAAAAATTCTTATTGTTCTTAATATATTTTGATGTGTTTTTATTGTAAGTCAATTCAAACCTTTTGTGGAATAGCATGAAATTATTTTAAAAAACAATGATTATTCAATTATCTATACCACACATTTTGATCTCTAGTCTGGCTTCTAGCCCATAGATTTTTTGCTCATTTTATTACCTAATTTATAAATTTATCCAATGATAACTGAGCTTCATTTTATCATTTTACCTCCTTAATTTTAATTAATATACATATAGAACAGATTTAGGAAAAATTTCAACAGAAAGTAGATATTTGTTGGAAACCACTGTCAGCTAAGTATTCAAGCTTAAAACACACTTTTTCTGACATGAATTACCCAAGTGTAGTATTTCAATACAAGTTAAACTAAATGACATGAACAAAGCAGGCATTTGCAGTCAATCTGAGCTCTATTAGTTCAAGGCCCAAATAATAATCAAATCCATTGCAAGGAAGGAATTTTCCTTTGCAACCTATTGGGAGTTTCCGCTGTCCATTGAGGGTCTGTTCTAGGCAATGCATTGGTAGTCACGAAGCAGAGAAGGACATACTAAAGGATACTTCAAAAAGTTTGTGGAAAATGGGATTAAAATATGAGAATTTTCCATGAAATTTTTGAAGACACCCTCATATATCTCTCTTGCAGATATTTTTGGAGGTTAGAGAATCTTGTACCTAGCCACATCTGTCATGGAGTAGGCAAGGTGGCTCTGGGCTCAGGTGGCCTGCTTATAATCTAGCACTATCATGTATCACCTGTACATTGCAGGGAAACCTGCTTCAACTGTGGGCACTAGATTCATCATGAAACAGAAAAAATTAGCAGGTCTTAGAAATCAAAATACTACCTACTATGCAGAAAGCATTTCATAAATTATAAATATATAGGGACAGATTGTGGCACAGTGGGATAGACCCACATCCCATATCAGAAGGTCAAGTATGCATTGCAGTTCTTATACTTCTGATTCAGTTTCCTGCTAATGTGCACCCTATGAGGTAGCAGAAGATGGCTTAAGTAGTTTTGTCTCTTCTATCCCCATAGGAGACCCAGACTGCTTTCCACCCACTGGCTTCAACCTGGACCATCTCTAGCTGTTGCGGATATCTGGAGGATAAAGTAGCAGATGGCCTCTGTGTCTGCCTCTCTGCCTTTAAATGAAATGAAATTATTTTAATTTTTTAACTAGAGATATATAAATAGAACAATTAAATTTCTATGCGATTGAATAATGGCTGAATTATATGTGTGGATCACTGAGATTTTCAAATATGGGTGCCTAGGGAAAGAATCTCATTAGTGACTACTAATTACCCCAGCTGCCATTACCACCTGGTTGACGACACCTTCCCGAGTATAGACATAGTGCTGATGAGAAACTAATCAGGGTCAAGAGCTGTCTCCCTTAAGTTCAAGCCTGCTCCAGCCAAGGCAAATGTCCCAACACAGTTTATTGTATTTCATAATCAATTGTGCTTTAAATGTGAATCACACACACACACACACACACACACACACACACAGCAACATGATCAAAAGGATAGGTTCTGGAGCCGGCACTGTGGCATAGCAGTTAAAGCCACCACCAGTTTGTGTCCTGGCTGCTCCACTTCTGAACCAGCTCTCTGCTATGGCCTGGGAACGCAGCGGAAGATGGCGCAAGTCCTGGGGCCCTGCATCAACATGGGAGACCCAGAAGAAGCTCTTGGTGCTGGCTTTGGATCAGCATAGCTCCAGCCATTGCAACCATCTGGGGAGTGAACGAGTGGATGGGAGACCTCTCTCTCTGCCTCTGCCTCTCTGTAACTCTGACTTTCAAGTAAATAAATAAAACCTTTAAAAAAAAAAAAAGGATAGGTTGTGCCATCAGTACCCGACTGAGGATACCTAGTCAATTGTCTTTGGGCTGAAGCCTCAATTTTCCCCTGTAACATGGGGATAATACATACTTTGAGCACTGGTAGTTAGAAGCATAAATGTAACCATGTATGTAAATAACTTCATGCCTGACACACATGAAGCGTTCATTAAGTAGGAGCTGCTGTTATTATTATATTCACCCTTAATTCTGAGAAGCTTAACATTAAGGAGATACAACAGTGGTCACAAAATTATTTTAGCTATGAAGAAAAAAATAGCAGTTTTAAAACTTGACAGAATTTCTGAAGTTACAGTTGCCATCTAGCATACTGAAAAATCTAAAAAGTTGGTGAATTCACATTTATTTGTGTTGCGGATAAAAGTTCAAAGTGCTAATTAGATGAGAAGATGCCATGATTGTTCCAGAAGACTAGGTTAGAGTGACTGGCGGTTCTGTTGGTGTCATTATTAATAATGCTAATTATTATTAAGTCTTTTAATGTCCCATGATTACAAGTGATGCTTCTGCTGAAATGCCACATCAAATTTTTTTTTCTTTTTGGTTATGAATTCAGCCTCTTTGTTCACCATCAAGCACTGACTACAGATGTCAGAATTCACAGTGATCCTCTTTTTCATGCATCTTTTGCTTTGAACAATTTCTTCCAGTACATTGGGTTAGAAGGTAAAACGCTTATGTTATGTTTCTATGTGACTTATGGGAAAGAGAAGGGGCCTGCAAGGAGAGACTGAAGGATCTCAGTGCATTCAACCCAAAGGAAAGAAAAGTAAAGGAGATTTTATTAGTAGCATAAAATCTTAGAATGAATTGATTTGCCAGAATACATTGAAGAAGGAGACATGGGTCCTTTAAGGAAATCTAAAAGGCAATCTGAGAAAAAGTAAAAAAAAAATCTGAATTTTAAACAGAGGGAAATAACTGAATATAAAAGAGGCCAGATGACTGGATTGAGATGGCAGAGTAGAAGGGAGCTTATTGCTCCTGTCTAGGAGAAGATAGTTTAAAAAAAAAGTGGAGAGAGTGCAGTCTCAGGGAAGAGCTAGGGAGAAACAGCAGAGGAAACTCCACAAAGGTTGGCAAGATACAGCAGACTTATGTGAAGGAGTGGACATGCACAAATCAGGACCCCAGCAGCTGAGAGCCTGTGCACCACCTGTGGAATGATGGGACCAAACTTCAGCAGCCCAAGCTGCTAATTATAAAACTGCGGGAAAAGCCTGAATGGAATCCAGCTTGGAGCTCTGTGGGGGGATAGGGTACCTGCCAAAATAGAGGGTAAAAAAGGGGGGAGGGGCATGTTTTTCTCTCCCTGATCACCCTGCAAGGGCGTCCTATAACAAGCCGATATAGAGTGGATGTCATTTTGGACATACATAACAGATGTGCCACTCATGTGCCATGCCCAGCAACTACCCAAAGGGAGACTCTTGAGTCTGGTGGGGAGAACTGATGGGGGACTGAGTGCTCATGACTCTGGGAGGCTTTTGGGTGGGGACTGTGAAAACACTGAGGAGAGGAAATGAGTTGAGTCTACACCAACAGAACAAATTTCTCCTCTGGTTTTTTAAAAAAAACTGATAGATTTACCATGCCTAACATGGGCGTTACCTTAACAATCCCTTTACCCTGTAGTACTCAACAGAGCTTCCTGGCCACACCCACCGTACACCTCTAGGTATTTGCTGAAAGTGGACACTCAATTAATCCACAAACACATACTCCAAAGATAAAAGCTGCCATAGCAAAAAAAGAAAAAAGAAAAAGAAAGAAACCAACAAGTATCTCCACAAATGCCAAATACTAAATGCACCAATTCAAGAAACAACAATAAGGAACACAACATGACAACCCCCACAAAATATAATACTTCAATACTGGATTGTGAAGATGATGAGATTGAAGAAATGTCAGAAATGGAAAAGTGGAGAGAGTGTATTCCAGCAAAGAGTTAAGGAGAAAATGGCAGAGGAAACTTTATTGAAATTAGAGGGACAAGGTGGACTTACATGGAGGACATGGACACCCACAACTCAGGATTCCAGCAGCCAAGAGCCTACACACAAGCATTGGGAAGTGCAGTGAGACCAGATTGAGGTGCAGCAGCCCAAGCCACTGGTGAAAAAGCTGCAGGAAGAGCCTAGAGGGAACACAGCTTAAAGCCCCTTGGGGGAAAGTGTACCAGCCAAGCTAGAGGGAAAAAAAATATAAAGGACATTAAAGAGACATTTCTCTCTCCCTGATTACTTTACAACGGTGTCCTGTAAGAAGCTGAGAGAGCTGGTGCTATTTTGTACATACATAACAGTTATGCCAGTTCATGT
The DNA here is from genome assembly GCF_964237555.1 of Oryctolagus cuniculus. Classification (NCBI taxonomy): domain Eukaryota; kingdom Metazoa; phylum Chordata; class Mammalia; order Lagomorpha; family Leporidae; genus Oryctolagus; species Oryctolagus cuniculus. Next base: position 116,378,078 of record NC_091440.1, read on the forward strand.
CCGTGGTCAGCAACCAGCTAGATGACTGGAGGCTCCTGACTCTGGTTGAGAGAACCAACAGGGAGCCAAGAGCTTGTGACTTTGTGAGGCTTCTGTACCTGGACTGTGAAAAAAACTGAGGGTGTGTGAGAGGACTAAGAGTGTGGCTGGGAATTTGAAGTCAAAATGGGAGACTTCATAGGCTCAGGGTTTCCTCATTACTTGGTAAGAGACATTGTTGGGAAAACTGAACTTACACTGAGGACTGATCCTTTGTGTGGTTCTTGGAACAGAGTGGATGAATATTATACCCACTGGGACTAGTGCTCAATGGTCTCCTTTGAGGATAGGAGCTCAGCTGAGCAGAATAAATTTCCTTTCTGATAAAAATAAAAAGAAGAGAAAGAAGATTTACCATGCCCTTAACCCTGGAGAACTGAAGAGAGCTCTCTGACCACATCCACTACAAGCCTCTAGATATTCACTGAAAGCAGACATTCCACTTATCTACATAATAGTAGTACAAAGATAAAAGTCACCACAGCAATATATATATATATATATGAAATAAAGAAAATAAAGAAACCAATAAGTAACTCCACAAATACCTAAAAACAAATGCACCAATTCAAGAAAAAAGAATAAGGAAGACAACATGGCACCCCCAAAAACACAACACTTCAATACTAGATTGTGAAAATGATGAGATGGAAGAAATGCAAGAAATGGAATTCAAAAAATTGATCATAATATTACATAGAAGTAATCAGAAGCAAATGAATGAACTACTGAAATCCATACAGGACATGAAAGAAAATTTCTCCCATGAAACTGAGATCTTAAAGAGAAATCAAAATTAAATGAAGAATTAAATAAAACAAATAAAAATGCAGTAGAGAGCCTTAACAACATAATCATTGAAGCAGAAGAAAAATAACAGACTTAGAAGACAAAGCACAGGAAATTATACAGTCAAACCAAAGACAAGAAGAAGAAACTAGAAAACTAAAATAACACTTTTGGGAATCTACAGGATACTATAAAAATACCTAATATACAGGTTCCAGGAGTTCCTGAAGGCATAGAAAGAGAGAAAGGATTAGAAGGCCTTGTTAGTGAAATAATAACAGAAAACTCTCCTAGTTTGGAGAAAGAAAGGGACATCCAAGTACAGGCAGCACATAGAACTCTTAATAGACAGGATCAGAAAAGATCCTCACCACAAAACACAGTAATCAAACAGTAAAACATAAAGGAAAGATTCTAAAATGTGCAAGAGAGAAATGCCAGGTTACTTTCAGAGAATCTCCAATTAGACTCATAGTGGACTTCTCATAAGAAACCCTACAGGCTAGGAGAGAATGGTGAGATACAGTCCAAGTCTTAAGAGAAAAAAAAACTGTCACCTCAAAATATTACACCCTGAAAATCTCTCATTTGAAGGTAAAAATAAAGACCTTCTGTGGGGAGCAACTGAGACTAGACTAAGTTACTGTAATTAAGACTTATTCTATGCATCTGCTCTCCCACAATATGGCGCTGAGAGAGAGACCAAACAACAACTACACAGCTGCCTCAACCAATTTGACTGATAAGCTGCAGGAGTTAATCCTGCTCCTGATTGGAGGAGAGCAGCGTGCTCAGCGTGTGGGTAGCAGAGTTGGGATTGGTGGAAGAGGGCTATAAAGGAGGAGAGAAACAACATGCACCAGGAACATCCGGATAACATCTGAGCAGCCCCCGAGAGAGCCGGCCGGCGGTGTGCCACTCTTCTGCGGAAGCAGGGAAAGCGGCAGGGGGTGCCGCCCCTCCACGGAGGTGGAGGGGTCGGCAGCTAACCCGGGAAGAGCCGGGCAGAAAGAACAGCGCAGGGTCTAGTGTCGTTCCTCCACGAATGGGGGAGCGACACCTTCCATAACAAAGAGAAACAAAGAATTTGTCACCACCTGTCCACCATACAACAGATGCTCAAGGATGTGTTGCACACAGAAACACAGAAACATGGTTATCACTAGGAAAAAAATAAAGGAAGAAAATCTCTCAGTAAAAGTTTGAAGGAAATTCAAAGTAAAAACTAGAAACATTTTTGGAAAAATGGCAGGGCAAAGTCATTACCTATCAATAGTCAACTTGAATGTAAATGGCCTCAACTCCCCAGTTAAAAGACACAGACTGGCTGAACAGATTTAAAAAATAAAACCCATCTATTTGCTGCCTACAAGAAACACATCTCACCAACAAAGATGCACCCATGCTAAAAGTGAAAGGATGGAAAGATAGTCCATGCTAACAGAAACCAAAAAGCTGGTGTAGCCATCTTAATTTCAGACAAAATAGACTTTAACACAGAAACTGTTAAAAGAGACAAATAAGGACCTTAAAATTATTAAGGGATCAATTCAACAGGAAGATGTCATTATTAAAAATGAATATGTGGTCGGCGCCACAGCTCACTAGGCTAATCCTCCGCCTTGTGGCGCCGGCACACCAGGTTCTAGTCCTGGTCGGGGCACTGGATTCTGTCCCGGTTGCCCCTCTTCCAGGCCAGCTCTCTGCTGTGGCCCAGGAGTGCAGTGGAGGATGGCCCAAGTCCTTGGGCCCTGCACCCCATGGGAGACCAGGATAAGTACCTGGCTCCTGCCATCGGATCGGTGCGGTGCGCCGGCCGTGGCAGTGCACTGGAGGGTGAACCAATGGCAAAAGGAAGACCTTTCTCTCTGTCTCTCTCTCTCACTGTTGACCCTGCCTGTTAAAAAAATGTTCATGTACCTAATTACAGGGCACCAGGCTATGCAAAAGAAATGTTAAGAGACCTAAAGAGAAACATAGACTCAAATATAATAGTAAAGGGGGACTTCAATACTCGCTTTCAGCAATGGAAAGATCAATCAGAAAGAAAATCAACAAGTAAACAACAGAGTTAATTGACACTATAGACCAAATGGACCTAACAGATATCTACAGAACTTTTCTTTTCTTTTTTTTTTTTTTTTTTGTCTTTCTGTGTCTGGTTTATTTCACTTAGCGTAATAATCTCTAGTTTCATCCATTTTATTACAGATGTCAGGATTCTATTCTTTTTATGGTTGAGTAATATTCCATCACATTACAGAACTTTTCATCCTACACTTAAAGAATACACATTCTTCTCAGCAGTGCATGGAACTTTCTCTAGGATTGGCCATATGCTGGGCCATTAAGCAAGTCTCAGAAAATTAAAAAAAAATCAAAATCATACCATGAATCTTCTCTGACCACAATGGAATGAAGCTGTAAATCAGTAACTCAGGAATCTCTGGAGAATACGTGAACACACAGAGACTGACCAACATGCTCCTGAAGAACAGTCGGTCACAGAAGAAATTAAAAGAGGAAAGAAAAAGTTTCTGGAAATAAATGAAGAAGACAATACAACATATCAAAACATGGGATATAGCAAAAACAGTGTTAAGAGGAAAATTTATAGCAATAGGTGCCTACATCAAGAAATTTGAAAAGTACCAAATAAATGAGCTATCAATGCATCTCAAGGATCTAGAAAAACAATAGCAACCCAAACCCACAGCTAGAAGAAATGAAATAATTGAAATTAGAGACTAGATGGCTTCACTGCTGAATTCTATCAGACATTTAAAGAACTAACTCCAATACTTCTCAAGTTATTAAAAACAATTTAAAGGGAGGGAATCCTCCCAAACTCTTTGTATGAAACCAGCATCATTTTAATTCCTAAATTTGAAAATGTCTCTGAAGGACATAGATACAAAAATCCTCAACAATACTCTAGTCAATTGAATCCAACAACACATTAGAAAAATCATTCACCCAGATGAAGGGGGATCTATCCCCTTTATGCAAGTTGGTTCAACATATGCAAATAAATCAATGTGATATATCACATTACAAAATTCAGAACAAAAAGCATATGATTATCTCAATAGATGCAGAAAAAACATATGATAAAATATAACACCCTTGCATGATTAAAACTTTAATCAAATTGGGTATAGGAGGAACATTCCTCAACACAATCAAGACAATTTATGGGAAACCCATGGCTAGTGTCCTACTGAATGGGGAAAAGTTGGAAGCATTACCACTGAGATCCAGAACCAGACAAGGATGCCCACTGTCACCATTGTTATTCAGTATAGTCCTGGAAGTTTTGGTCAGAGCCATTAGGCCAGAAAAACAAATCAAAGGGATGCAAATTGGAAAGTAGTAAATCAAAGTATCCTTATTTGCAGATGACATGAATATATATATATATATATATTCCAAAACACTCCATTAAGAGTCTACAGGAACTCATAGAAGAGTTTGGTAAAGTCGAAGATAAAAATCAATACACAAAAATAAACATCCTTTGTATACACAGACAATGCCACAGCTGAGAAACAACTTCTAAGATCAATTTCATTCACAATAACTACAAAAAAAATCAAATATCTTGAAATAAATTTAACCAAGGATGGCAAAGATCTCTACATTGAGAATTGGAAAACAGTAAAGAAAGAAATAGAAGACACACTTGCACAAAAAATTAAAATAAAAAAAAATTCCATGTTCATGGATTGGAAGAATCAATATTATCAAAATGTTCATTCTCCCAAAAGCAATTTTTAGATTAAATGCACTATCAATCAAAAACCAAGGAAATTTTTCTCAGATGTAGAAAAAAATTATGCTGAAATTCCTATGGAAACACAGGAGACTCTGATTAGCTAAAGCAATCTTATACAACAAAAACAAAGCTGGAGGCATAAAAATACCAGATCAAGACATACTACAAGGCAGTTATAATCAAAACAGCCTGGTACTGGTACAAAAACAGATGGATAGATCAATGGAACAGAACAGAAATGCTAGAAATCAACCCAAGCATCTACAACAAACTTATATTTGATCAAGGAGTTAAACCAATCCCTGGAGCATGCAGATTATCTTCAACAAATGGTGCTGGGAAAACTGTATTTCCACATGCAGAAGTATGAAGCATGACTCCTACCATACACCTTACAAAAAATCCACTCAAAAATGGATTAAAGACCTAAATTTATGACCCAATACAATCAAAACATTAAAGAAAATTGAAGCAACACTGTAAGACATTGCCACATGCAAAGACTTCTTAGAAAAGACCCAGAGGAACAAGCAATCAAAACCAAAATTGACAAATGGGATTGCATCAAACTGAGAAGCTTCTGTACTGCAAAAGAAACACTCAGGAAAGTAAAGTGGCAACCAACAGAATGGGAGAAATTATTTGCAACCTATGCAACTGATAAAGGGTTAATAACCAGAATATACAAAGAGATCAAGAAACTCTACAACAACAAAACAAACATGCCAGTTAAGAAATGGGCAAAGGACTTAAACAGATATTTTTCAAAAGAGAAAATTCAAATGGCCAACAGACACATGAAAAAGTGTTCAGGATCACTAGCCATCAAAGAAAGGCAAACCAAAACCACAATGAGGTTTCACCTCACTCTCATTAGAATGGCTTTCATACAGAAATCAACAAACAACAAATGCTTGTGAGGATGCAGGCATAAAGGTACCCTAATCCACTGCTGGTGGGAATGTAAACTGGTAAAGCCACTATGGAATACAGTATGGAGATACTTCAGAAATCTGAATATATACCTACCATATGACCCAGCCATCCCACATCTGGGAATTTACCCAAGGGAAATGAAATCAGCATATGAATGAGTTATCTGCACTCCCATGTTTATTGCAGCTCAATTCACAATAGCAAAGACATGGAATAAACCCAAATGAGTATCAACTGCAGAACAGATAAAGAAATTATGGGATAGGTACACTGTGGAATATTACACAGTGGTAAAAAAAATGAAATATAGTCATTTACAACAAAATGGATGAATCTGGAAAACATCATACTTAGTGAAATAAGCCAGTCCAAAAGGGGCAAATACTACATATTCTCCTTGACCTGTGATAACTAATAGAGCACCTAAAAGGCAATTTGTAGAAGCAAAAATGACACTTTGAGAAGCAATGACTTGAACAGCCCTTGTCTTGAATGCTGCTGAAGTTTTTTTAATACTACGTGTTGAACTCTTAACATAGAGTTAAACATATGTGTATAAAGTCAATTGAAAACAGATCTCAGTAAAAATAAGAGTGGGAATAAGAGGGAGGGAAGGAGAGGTTAGGAATATGGGTAGGAGGGTGGGCACAGTGGGAAGAATCACCATCTTTGTCAAGTTGTAATTATGAAGTATATGAAGATTTTAACTGTGAAGCTATATACATATATTTATATATACATTTATTCCTATGGACTTACTTCTAAGGATACAATTTAAAACCTTGCCATGGGAACCCAAATCCCCTTAATCTGGGTGGCAAAATACCATCTTAAGTGTTCAAGTGATCATATGGATAGGATTAAGGGTCTGGTAATAATAACTGATAGAATTAAAAAGGAATGCTCCAACACAGGAAGCAGTCCACAACAGCAGACTCAGAATGACAATCACTTTAAATAGCACTCCGATATTAGAATCAGCCCTGAAGGCATTCTGGTCTGGCTGAAAAGCCCACCAGAGCATTTCTGGCTTGGAAAGACAAGACACTGTGGCAAAAAAAAAAAAAATGTACTACATGAAGGTCCTCAGTGGGTAAGACCTTAGTGGAAAGAAGTGGCCATCAAAGAAGGAGGTACTTTTCTCTGATGGGAGGAGAGAATTTCCACTTTGCTCATGGCCTTGTCTAAATACTGATGGAGTCTGTGGATGCAAAAAGCTTCCATAGCCTAGGCAACTCATGTCAAAAGCCTTAGATGATCACTGGACTTCATATATAAGAGTGTTGATTGTTTAATTAACAAGAGTCATCATGAACTAACTTCCCATGCAGGACCTCTGTCCTCAAAGAGTTGTATTATAACTATGTATAAGTGCTCCCAAAAGATGTATCACTCTTGGGTGTTTCCTTAAAGTTAAATTTCTTTTAAAAAAAAAAGTGAAATTAACTTCAAGATGCAAGAACTTTGAACAGCCCTGTCTCCCTTGTCTCGACTGTTGATTTTTTCCATGTGAATTGTAGAACTCTTTTGGTCCTGGTGTATGAAGTTAACTGAAAATTGATCTTAGTAGAGAATGTGACTGGGAAGGGGAGAGGGATGAGGAAGAAGGGTGGGAGAGTGTGAGGGAGGGCAGTTATAGTGGGAATAATCATTATATTCCTAAAGTTGTACTTAAGAAATGCATGAAGTTTGTATTCCATAAATAAATGGTTTCTTTGAGGGGAAAAAAGAGGCCAAGGTAAGCTACAGAGAAGTCTATGAAGGAAGTGTGATGTAATCAAGTTTTCCTGGATATTTTCCATGCTGATCCTGTGTTATGTGGTAGTGATTTCATCAGTCATTTGTATTGCTTCAAATCTGATACCCAGCACACATCTTACTTTTTTACTTTTTACGCCAACTTCCACTAGCTCCTTGTCACACTTTGCTAACTTTTTAGTTAAGTTTCCAACTTCTGGTTTGAAGAATCAGTCTCTGAGCAAAATTCTGGAAAACTATTCAGCTGCTTCAACAGTTTTTAAAAATGTGCTTTACTTTTATCTGGCATCAAAGTAGCCAGATATATCAGCATCCTGTTTTCAATGTGTAATAACCTCACCCAGTGAATCTTTCATTCAACATGCATTTCCTCAATGCCTACTAATGTCTTCTGCCTGTCACTGAGCATGAAACCAAGCATTATATGATCTCTACCCTACTATGCCAAGGTTGACGCCTTCCCTGAGAGCCTTGCTATTTTCAGGAATGCATAATGTCTCCTTGTCAACTACTTCAAACGTTGTTCACCTGGTGTGAGTTGGAGAAACTTTCAATCAATCTCCATCACCCTGACCCAGACTGTCAGAGTGAATAAAGCACCAGGAAAGAAATGACAGAGAAAGTTTTAGAAGCTGAGATTCCAAAACGAGGATGAGAGAGAATAGTAGCACTGACAAAGATATTTCGGTCTCTGATTCTTTTCCCTGGTAAGGACTTGTGGGATTTAGAAGCTCTCCACGGTCTTGAAAATTCCTACCTGAAAAGAGGCCCTATGAAATCTTTTTCGTCCTATGAAATGAAGTAAACACACAGTTGCTGTTGGGGAAATATAATTTCTTATTGCTTTCCACTTCTCAGGACAAAGGATAGAAACACTAAGTCTTTGGTGATCAACCTAGGTTCATCAAAATATTTTATAAAATGACTTCAATAAATGTTGGTTTTGATAACAGATTAGAAATTGTTGAGTGATACTTTGAAGGTAACCTGTATCCCCTCACTAATAATGTACATAAGCGGCTAGCTGGCAACCCCATATCAGAGTACAAATCTGAATCCTGGCTATGCCATTTCCAATCCAGCTATTCTACTAATGTGGCTGTGAAGGCAGGAGAAGATGGCCCATGTACTTGGGTTGCTGCCACCCATGTGGGAAATCTGAATGGAGTTCCTGTCTCCTGGCTCCAGCTTGACCCAGCCCCAGTCATTGCAACCATTTGAAGTGTGAACCAGTGGATAGGTCTCTCTCTCCCTCTCCCCCTACCTCCTTCTGTTTCTCCCTTTCTGTCTTACACTCTACACTACATATAAATAAATATTAAAAAGTAAAATAATGTCCATATATTCAATCCCTAAAGCCCTTTCCCAAATCGCATTAGGATCTTTCCTAAGAGACTCCACAGCTCTCATTGTCATTGTATTCAAATATGACTTAGATGAACACTAACATCTACTTGCAATGTGGGTAATTTATTTGCATTATTGCACAAGGCCCGGTGTGTGCTAATATTTAAACAGAAGTGTTTCATTTTTGAGGCTCCAGGTGCTACTCTACCTTAGGTATTCAATGAAAGCCTGAAGAAGACTAAGCTTGCAAAGCTCAGACTTGAAGAATTAGAAATCATTTTTAATAGGTTAGTCCAAGTTCATCATGAGCCTGATCAGACTGTTATTAAAACATAAAAAATCTTTCAGCCTAGGGGTAAAATTTAAAAATTCCTTGGTGAATAGAGTTTAAAGAAAAGAGTTCTTTAAATTGTTCCTTCTTTATTTTATTTATTTGAAAGGTATAGAAATCTTCCATCCACTAGTTCACTCACCAAATGCCCACAATAGATTAGCCTGGTCCTGGCCAACAGCAGGAGCCCAGAACTCCATCCAGGTCTCCCATATGGGTTTCAGGAACTCAGCTAATTCAGCTGTCCCCTACTGACTCCCAGTGTGCCTATTTAGCAGAAAGATGGAATTGGAAGCAGAGCTGGGACTCAAATCTGTGCACTCCGACATGGAATATGGGTGTTGAAAGTGGCATCTTAACCACTATGCCAAATGCCCACCCCATCAGTTTTTTAAATACAATATTAACTTGGTTATCTTTTCTCTGTGTTCCTGAGATATTCTACATAACCACGGAACATAAGTGTTTTCAAATATATAATTTATCTTTCATATCTTAAATAATACCAAGCTCAATAAGGGTAATGTTTGTGCATTTGCCCCATGTATACTAAGTATTTTAACAACGTGTTATGACTGAAAGTGTCTCTGAAACATCAGTTCACTTTAGGAATTAAGTAAGGAATCTCTGGCTATATTTACCCTTTTAACCAGGACGCCAAAGTGTGTAGCTTGCAGTTCTGAGCCCTTATTAACTCAAAATCAATAGCATCTTGTGTTTTAAAATCTTCATTTCTGAGGCACAAATTAGAAAGACATTTTTAAAAAAGACCTGAAAATACTGGTCAAATTATTTTCCCTTCTTGGTAAGCTTAGGGCACTAAATATTTACATGCCAAAAAAATGTTTAAAAAAATAATTTAAAGAATTATTAAATTAGGACTAACGTAAGCTTGTCAAATTGTCAAATTGTATGACAAAATATGAGTGCGTACATGTTGAATAGGAGAGAGAACATGTTCAACGGGTCTTCAAAACATTCATTCAAGTGTACATGAATTTGAAGACATTTCACACCAAAATTCATTTATTTTAATTCTATTTTTCCACAAATTTTTTGAAACACTCTCATGAAGGTAGGGGAGTTCTGTATGTCAAGCCCTGTTCAAGGCATTGGAAACACTACATTAACAAGACAGAGTTCCTGACCTGAAGTAGCTCATATTCTAGTCCAGGAATATAGGTGCTAAAATATATAAAGAAATTAATAAATTTTAAGAGTATACTCTGAATTTAAGCTCTATTTTTCCCACAAGTCAAAAGTGTTACTTTCAGTAATGACCCCCAAAAAGCAATATAGACCAAGAGCAATTGTTGGATACCAAAGACTCAGAATTCAAAATAATTACATGCAATATACAGAAAAACATATATAAAATGTTTCACTTTTTAAAAATACATAATCAAGAAAATGATCAAGCTGGAAGTAACAGTTAAAGTAGCCATGAAGACTTAAGGAAGAAGTGATATTTGAATCAAGACATTAATTAACTGAAGATTAAATCTCAATAAATCAGTGGGATATGAGGACAGTGAGAGTCAATGCACTGGAAGCTAGATCTGTAAACATGGCCTAATGCGCAGAACAGGGAGAATTAAACAAGGATCACACAACAAAACAGAGAAAATCGGAGATCCTAGCATGCACCCCCTTTGAATCCTAAAGGTAGGGAACAGTTAAGAACACAGAAGGATCAGCCGGCGCCGCGGCTCACTAGGCTAATCCTCCGCCTAGCGGCGCCGGCACACCGGGTTCTAGTCCAGGTCGGGGCTCCGGATTCTGTCCTGGTTGCCCCTCTTCCAAGCCAGCTCTCTGCTGTGGCCCGGGAGTGCAGTGGGGGATGGCCCAAGTGCTTGGGCCCTGCAGCCCATGGGAGACCAGGAAAAGCACCTGGCTCCTGGCTCCTGCCATCTGATCAGCGTGGTGCGCCGGCCGCGGCGGCCATTGGAGGGTGAACCAACAGCAAAAGGAAGACCTTTCTCTCTGTCTCTCTCTCTCTCTCACTGTCCACTCTGCCTGTCCAAAAAAAAAAAAAAAAAAAAAGGAAGGAGACATTTGATGTAGTGGTTAAGAAATCACTTGGGGGCCGGCGCCATGGCTTACTTGGCTAATCCTCCGCCTGCAGCGCCAGCACTCCGGGTTCTAGTCCCAGTTGGGGTGCTGGGTACTAGTCCCAGTTGCTCCTCTTCCAGTCCAGCTCTCTGCTGTGGCCCTGGAGGGCAGCAGAGGATGGCCCAGGTGCTTGGGTCCCTGCACCCGAATGGGAAACCGGGAGGAAGTATCTGGCTCCTGGCTTCAGATCGGCGCAGCACCGGCCATAGCGGCCATTAGGGGAATGAACCAACGGAAGGAAGACCTTTCTGTCTGTCTCTCACTGTCTATAACTCTCTTTCTGTCTCTCTCACTGTATAACTCCACCTGGCCAAAAAAAAAAAAAAAAATCACAGCTTCCTATTAATGTGAACCATGGAGTGGCAGCAATGATGGCTCAAGGAGCTGGGTGCCTACCACCCATGTGAGAGGCTCAGCTTGAGTTCTGGGCTCCCGGGCTCCACTTGACCCAGTCTCAGCTAGTATGGGCATGTGAGCATGCAGGGTGTGAACCAGCAGTTGTGAGATCCCTGTCTCTCTCTTTTACTGTCTTTCAAAATTTTTAAAAATGTATTTGAAACAAAAGAAAATTATATTTAATGAAGAAGGTTTAAAGAATCAGGCACTGAAATTTTTCCAGAATTGGTAAGATATTATACATAAAAAACTCAAGTCCTATACATACCAAGCAGGATAAATGGATGGTATTAAGCATGAGGCACACATTTAGACATATTTTACAGGCTACAAAATGCCATGGACAAGAAAAGAAACACTGAAGGATATAGAGAAAAAAGGTCATTTACCAGGAAGGGAAATTATGTGGATACCAAGCTCTCAATCAATGGATACAATGGAAGCTTTGAAAGTCCTGAACGAATGTAAATGTCAATCAAGAATTGTAAACCCCTCAAAACTATCACTTCAAGTGAGGGTAAAATGAAGACATATTCAGATGAGCAGAAACTGGGGAGTTGATCACTTACATTGAGAACCAGCATTTTTGGTGTGGTAGTAAGGGAATCTCATAAAGTTATGAACATACTTTGGAGATAAGCGAGTGGAGAAATAAAAGTTCTTTTAAACTCTGGAGAGCTTCCTTCAACCTACTCCCCTATCGATTGACTGACACATTACTTTTTCCGGGAAGTCCACTCTCTGAACTCCAATCAACACTCACTTAAATGACCCATAGACCTCATGAGTACCACACTCAGTGTGCTCTCTCACAACAAATACAAACAAATATTCACAGGGGTAACGGGTGGGGAAGGGAATAGACTATTCCAAGCCAATTTGGGGTAGAAAATCGGTACAGTAGGAGAAATACTGCCTTTGGTATCACTTGCTTAGTTTCCTAAAACCCACCTTTAACTTCTTTAGGTCATTGCCAAATGTCTTACTGATCTTTATCCTTCCCTCACAGAACTGTACCCAGCTTTTACCCATTCCTTTCAAGGAGTAATTTAGCTAGCTAAACCAGCAGTCATCAAAGCACAGGTACATGAACTATGAAATCCAGATGATCCTTTGCCAAATTAGTGGTTATTTTCACACACTTTCTATAAAAATAAGCGTAATAACAATGACTACAGTATTCTTGAGTTAAAGTTATTTACTGTATCTTTCTTAAAACATATGATCCTTCTGTTCATTTATACCAGAACAATGGTACCATGCAATGGCATCCAATGAGGCATAAAGTCAGATTTAATTACATACAGGAAGGCTGATCCACGATACTTCATCATATTATACACAAAAACAAGCACTGGAATGTACAGGTGTTTGCATTCAGAACACATTTGAAAACCACTGGAAATTTAATGGAGAACACTCAGGAGATGAAATTCTTTCTTGTATTAAATGGAAACTTACTGCCATTTCCACACCTGAACAGAGAAGTTTGAGAGAGTTGTTGGTATTTTTAATCTCCATGTATGAAGCTGGTAGCTACTTCCACCAGCAGCACCAACACTGTGGAAGTTACTTTTGGTTTCCAGATGAATCCATTGAGCAAGGTGTTTGACATCTCTGAGCTTCCATTTCCTTATTTGACCAAAGAAAGTGAAACTCACTGTTTCAGATGGTTCTAAGGATTATATAAATGATTCCATGACTCAGAGCCTGCAAAACCAGCAGCGGATTGTCATAGCAGGGTTGAATTCTGACACAGGAACCAAAAAGGCCATCAACTTGATTTCCACGGTGCTCAGCAAGCCAGGGTACAGAGAGAGAGCTTCCGAGCCAGGCTGTTATTAGACACAGAATTAAGAGTTCAATTTTGGGGGATTCCAGGATGGCTGAATAGGGGAAAAAAGCACAGTGATTTCAATCACACGGAGATACCAGAAAATCAGAGGAGGATCTGCGCTCCTGGGAAAGAGCTGAAGGGAAGGTTTCAGTGAAAAGTCTACACGAAGAAGAGAGACTGTGGAGCCGCAAGGACAGTACAGACACGCAGCAGCTCACAGACCACCACCGGCGGCAGCTGGCAGGGAGGCCATCTTCCCAGAGCAAGGTAACAGGAGCCTGCAGAAGCTGTGCTCGGCTGGCGATCTTCGAGAAAGACTTGCGGTCCCTGCTGACCTGGAGTCCAGGGGGACAGGAAGCCCACTTTACTCTGTGAATGGAGGGCACATTGCTTCCCTCCCCTCATCCTACCAGGGCACCCAGCAACCGACAGGGGAAGCATCTTCTTCCCAAAATAAGGTCAATGAAGCAGATGGGAGCCCAGGCACCTCCGGTGGATTTGGTCAGAGGGACAAATTTTCAGTGTCTCCTGACTTTGAGCCAGAGGGGACAGGGTGCCCACTTAGCTCTATGAATTGAGGGCACACTGCTTCCCTCCCTTCCCCTCACCAAGGTGCCTGGCAAACAGCAGGGGAAGCACCATATTGCCAGAACAAGGCAAGTGGAGTCTGACCTGGAGAGTTGGTAGGGGACAAGGTGCCCTTTGGCACATTATTCCCCTCTCATCAAAGCACCAGACTCAGGGACACAGAGGCTCTGTCCTTGAAAGGGAAGGTTTGCAAGGCAGAAAGTGGATCCCCTGCAGCCTCTGACTGTGAGAATCCTGTGACTGGGCAGTAGGCCAGGAAACCAACAGGGCACAGGGTATGGCTGGACCTTTGGCAAATTACTGAGCCCGAATCCAAAAGCTCGGGATTCCGAGTGCTGGGAATGCACGTAGCAGAAGACTCCATGCACAAACTAGGGATCACAGAGGTGCTTTGTGTGGTTCAGTGCCTGAGCAGGGGATGCAGGCACAGAGAGGTCCACCTCGGCACAGAGAAGGGTGGAGGCAGGGATCATGACAGCAGGGCAATAAACCCCTCCCCTGTACCCTACCACACACAGAAACAGAAAAAAATAACCAGCAACATAAAAGGATGTGAACACAGAAACCTAGTAACAGTACAAAGGAGACCCAAAAGAAATAATACAAATACTTACGGGAAAATGGCAAGACCAAGTCACTATTTATCAATAATAACCTTGAATGTAAATGGATTAAACTCTCCAATTAAAATATGTAGACTGGGGGCCGGCACTGTGGCATAGAAAATTAAGCCTCTGCCCACAGTGCTGGCATCCCAAATGGGCACAGGTTTGGGTCTTCGCTGCTCCAATTTCGATTCAGTTCCCTGTTAATGTGCCTGGGAAAGCAGCAGAAGATGGTCCAAGTGCTTGCATCCCTACGTGGGAGACTCAGAGGAAGCTCTTCGCTACTGGCCTCAACCTGGCCCAGCCCTGGCTGTTGCGGCCATTTGGGGGGTGAACCAACGGAAGGAAGACCTTTCTCTCTGTCTCTTTCTCTCACTATCTGTAACTCTACCTCTCAAATAAATATATAAAATCTTTAAATAAATAAAATAATAAAAATCAGAGATGAAAAAGGAGATGTTACAACCTATACCGCTGAAATAAAAAGAGTCATTTGGAATTGTTACAAATAGCTTTATGCAGTTAATGTGACAAAACAACCCCACGAGGTATTCTTCTGTCATTAAAACATGCTTCCTCTGAGAGTCCGCTATTGCTTGCTTCACAGAAGATGCCAGAGTTCTTCACCTAATCTTACTACACCAAATCTTTGCCTCTCTTAAGCAGCTAACTTTCAATGTGTAGTGCAGCTGGCAAGGCAGCCCCGGGAAGCTTGCTGTGAAATTACCTGGCAGACCTATCTATGGGTTTACTGCAGAACAGCAAAATGTTCTGCCCCCATCAAAAGCAAGCATTGCCCAATTATGGTCCTAAAATGAGCTGCCTGCCACTTCCTCTCCATTTCTTAAGCAAACTTCCTTTCTAGTTTATTTTTCATAATGTAACCATTCGAGGCCACCACAAGCTGGGTTCATTCAGACCATATTTGTTGAAAAAGCTGCCATTGAACTTTGCAAATGGGAAAAAAAAAAGAGGGAGACCAGCTATGAATCTGGGTCCACATAGGACAGAAACAGACTATTTTTGCTTCTAAAAGCTTTAAAAAAGAAGTGTCTTTCCTTGAATCTGCTCTGTAGCTCTATAGGCCTGTTGGCCGGTGTAAGTAAAGATGCTGAAGGTGAGGCTCCTACCAGGGGTAAACGAGGGACAGCAAAGAGTTCACAGCTTTCCTGAGGACTATCTCCAAGCTGCCCTTGATCTTCCTGGCCAGCCCAGGCAGCGCTGGGACGGTTTCTATAATTGCCACAGTGATTCAGGCAAAAACAAGCATTGCTGTTTATTTTTGCATGACTTCTGCTAAGCAGGCCTGGAGAAATATAGTCAAAAGGATGCCAAAACATCATAAAAATATAGAAAATGCAAAGTTTGCTACCTGGCAGCCCCATATCTGGAAATGTTTATTTGTTTGTGCTTCCAGGTAATGTGACAAATCTGCACTTTTCTGCTCAGACTCAGAAAATGAAAATTAAAGGATGATCTCTTTTGGCAAAATCGGAAATTGCAGAATCCCTTAATTCTAGGAGTAAACCACAGGTGGCCATGAGAATCAGGAGCACAAGACTAAACATCCATGACAGCAGCCTTGGACTCCAGGGAGGGTTTCCACTGGCAGGAAGCCAACAGGCCTGGCCTTCCAAGACAGTCAATCCCATCCCAACATCTCCATGTTGGCAACTACATTTCATTTCTTCTTTTTAAGATGTATTTATTTATTTGAAACGCAGAGTTACAGAGAGGCAGAGGCAGAGAGAGAGAGAGATGTCTTCCATCTGCTGGTTCACTCCCAAGATGGCCACAACTGCTGGAGCTGAGCAGATCCAAAGCCAGGAGCCAGGAGCTTCCTCCAGGTCTCCCACACCAGTGCAGGGGCCCAAGTTCTTGGACCATTCTCCACTGCTGTCCCAGGCCATAGCAGAGAGCTGTACCAGAAGTGGAGCAGCCAAGACTCCAACCGGCACCCATATGGGAGGCTGGTGCTGCAGACAAGGGCTTTAACCCACTGCGCCTCAGCGCCGGCCCCCACATTTCATTTCTATATTTGCTCCACCACACTCCACAAAGGAATTGAGGCAGTTTAGGAAAACACTCTTCTCCACCAGCGCCATGGTTCACTAGGCTAATCCTCCGCCTGTGGCACCGGCACCCTGGGTTCTAGTCCAGGTTGGGATGCCGGTTCTCTGTCCCAGTTGCCCCTCTTCCAGTCCAGCTCTCTGCTGTGGTCCGGGAGGGCAGTGGAGGATGGCCCAAGTACTTGGGCCCTGCACCGGCATGGGAGACCAGGAGAAGCACCTGGCTCCTGGCTTCGTATCAGCGCAGTGCAACAGCCGTAGCGGCCATTTGGGGGGTGAACCAACGGAAGGAAGACCTTTCTCTCTGTTTCTCTCTCTCTCTCACTGTCTAAATCTGCCTGTCAAAAAAAGGGGGGGACACTCTTTTCAAAATTATAAACCAAAAGAAAATTATTTTTAAGATGTATTTATTTCAAAGGCAGTATTACAGAGAGAGAGAGAGAGAGAGGGAGTTGGATCAGATGGGAAGCACTCAGGACTTGCATTGGTGTTCATATGGGATGCTGGAACCATAGGTGGCAGGTTAATCAGCTGCCCCACAGTGGCGGTCCCATAATTAATATGTTATGATAATAATATCCAAACTTGTGCCAAGAAGATTTTGAGCAATACACAAATAAACAAGTTTTGAAAGTTATATGTATTTCTATGTACATTTCTTTTCAAAATATAATGTGCAAATAAAATCTATCTTTCACAAATACTAAGTATTTAGAACAAATATAAATTTAAGTTTCTAAATGAGTTTATTTAAAAAAGAGTTAAGTAATAAGTACTACAAGTATTAAGTAAAAGTAAATGGTGAAGTTGGGGTCTATGCATCAGATTTAGGAAATAATTAAGATGTGACACCACTTGGGGGAGATTCCAAGATGGTAAATTAGGGAACAACATACTGCATTAGGCTAGGGGTAAACAGTCTATTTAAAAAAAAAAAAAAGATAGGAAGTGCATTCTCAGGAGAATTGGAGAGAAAACTGCACTGGACATCCTACAAAAGGAAGAGCAAAAGCGTAGACCTGTGTGGAAGGTGCAGACACGCAGCAAGAACACAAACTACAGCAGCCGAGAGACAGAGTAGGCAGCAGCTTGGAGACAGAGGTGAGATCGGACTGCAGCAACCCATGGTGATATACCCAGAGGGAGAGCATGGCATGTGTACAGACTGGAACCCTGGAGCTAGCGGTTGCTAGCAGTTGCCCGCAGACCCAGTGGAACTATTGGAGGCATGTTTATCTTGCCCCAATTTCCCTACAACAGGTCTCACTGCCTAGCTGAGAAAGGGCTACCTTTTTGGGTTTGGGTGGGACCTGTGGAAGACACTGTATGCACGCACAGCAACTGGCTGAGACAGGACACCATCTTCTCAGCAGTACTGGAGGCAGTGGCAGGGAGAGAGCAACATTCGGTCAGCAGGGCTGTGTACATGTGTGATCCAGAGATTCTAGTGGAGAGAACAATCCACAGTTCCCACTGACTTTGAGGGTGGCTAGGAAGCAACTGGGCAACCACATAGGATGGTGATGCACCCACACCCTCCAGAATCAAGACGGCTAGGCAGAACTCGCAGGGAACACCTGCCTCTCTGGTTATGTGCCAGTCTGGCAGAGCAGAGAGAAACCTCTGTGCCCAGCACTGTGGGAGCCTTGGGTGCTAAGACTGTGGGGACTCAGTACTAGAGAAGGTACAAGGTGTAGCTGGGTTTCGGAGCAATCACTGGGTACAGCTCCAAACACTTAGTGCTCCTTTGTTGACTAGAGCAGGTCATTGCAGCAGGAACTGTGGTCACAATAAGAAGTGTGCAGATCATTTGTGAAGCACAGAACACACTGGGGGCTAACACCCACGCACTGGCATTACCCTGGATACTCACCCCACTCTGAAGCACTTACCAGAGCTCCCGGGCCACACCCATCACACATCTCTTGGTATTCAGGTATTCACTGACAGTGTAAGACATTCCACTATGCCACAGAGGCATAGCTCAAAGATAAAAGGCACCAAAGGAAAAATAAACAATCAACTCCACAAAAGCCTAAAACCAAACACAGAAATTCAAGAAATATCATTTTAACAAACTGAAGAATAAAAATTATATGGGTATCTCAATAGAGGAAGAGAAAGCATTTGATAAAATACAACATCTTTTCATGATGAAAACCTTAAGCAAAGGAGGTATAAAAGAACATTCCTCAGCACAATCAAGGCAATTTATGTCAAACCCATGGCCAGCCGCCTATTGAATGGGGAAAAGTTGTAAGCATTTGCACTAAGATCCAGAACCAGGCAAGGATGCCCACTCTCACCATTGCTATTTAATATAGCCCTGGAAGATTTAGCCAGAGCCATTAGACAAGAAAAAGAAATCAAATACAAATTGGAAAGGAGGAAATCAAACTACCCTTATTTACAGATGACATGATTCTGTATATAGGAGATCCAGTAGTCTACCCACTGGTAGAATATTGGAACTCATAAAAGAGTTTGGGAAAGTGGTAGGATATAAAAGAAACAAGGAAAAATCAATAGTCTTTGTATACAAGACATTGTCATGCCTGAGAAACCAAGCCCATTCACAATAGCTCAAAAAAAGAACTAAATACCTTAGAATAAATTTAACCAAGGATGTCAAAGATCTCTACAATGAAAATTATAAAACACTAATGAAAGAAATAGAAGATGACATTTAAAAAATGGAAAAATCTTCCATTTTCATGGATTAGAAGAATCAATAACATCAAAATGCCCATAACACCAAAAGCAATTTATAGATTCAGTGTGATCCCAACCAAACTACCAACTCTATTCTTCAGAGATCTAGAAAAATATAATGCTAAAATTCATATGGAAACACAAGAATCCCCAAGTAACCAAAACAAAAACAAAGCCAGAGCTATCACAATACCTGATTTCAAGACATACTACAGGGCAGCTATAATCAAAACAGCCTGGTACTGGCACAAAAACAGACTTATAGCCCAGTGGAACAAAACAGAAACTCCAGAAATCAATCCATGCATCTACAATCAGCTTATCTTTGACAAAGCACTGAAAATCAGTCCCTGGAGCAAAGACAGTCTCTTTAACAAATGGTGCTGGGGAAATTGGATCAATACATGCAGAAGTATGAAGCAAGACCCCTACTTTACAGCTTAGACAAAAATGCACTCAAAATAGGTCAAAGACCCCAGTGTCTGCTAATACTAACTGATAGAATTAAAAAGGGAGAGAACCATCCAACATGGGAAGCGGGATACACAGCAGACTCATAGAATGGCAGATGACCTAAACAGCACCCTGGCCTCAGAATCAGCCCTTAAGGCATTCGGATCTGGCTGAAGAGCCCATGAGAATATTTTAGGCATGGAAAGCCAAGACACTCTGGCAAAAAAGACCTCAATGAAAGATCTCCGAGAGTGAGATCCCAGTGGGAAGAACAGGTCTTCAAAGAAGGAGGTACCTTTCTCTGAAGGGAGGAGAGAACTTCCACTCTGACTACAACCTTGTCTAAATACGATCAGAGTTGGCAAACTCAAAAGGCTTCCATAGCCTTGGCAATCGCCTAGGGCGATTACTGACGCCATAAACAAGAGTGTCAATTGTTAAATCAACAACAGGAGTCACTGTGCACTTACTCCTCATGTAGGATCTCTGTCCTTAATGTGTTGTACAATGTGAATTAATGCTATAACTAGTACTGAAACAGTATTTTATACTTTGTGTTTTGGTGTGGGTGCAAACTGTTGAAATCTTTACTTAATATATGCTAATTGAGAATTGAAAATGAATCTTGATGCAAATGGAATGGGAGAGGTAGCAGGAGATGGGAGGAGTGCAAGTGGGAGGGAAGTTATGGGGAGGGGGGAACCAGTGTAATCCATAAGCTGTACTTTGGAGATTTATATTTATTAAATAAAAGTTAAAAAAATAGGTCAAAGAACTAAATCTAAGACCTGATACCATCTAATTAGTAGAGAACATTGGAAAAACTCAGTGAGACATTAACATAGGCAAAGACTTCTTTTCTAGAAGCACAGGCAATCAAAGCCAAAACTGACAAATGGCATTACATCAAGCTGAGAAGCTTCTGCACTGTGAAAAAAAAAAAAACACTCAGCAAAGTGAAGAGGCAACCAACAGAATTGGAGAAAATATTTGCAAACTACACAACTGATAAAAGGTTAACATCCAGAATCTATAATGAGCTACAGATACTCAACAATAAAACAAAATAGCTACTTAAGTAATGGGCAAAGGACTTAAACAGGCACTTTTCAAGAGAGGAAATTCAAATGGCCAACAGAAAAAATGCTCAGGATCACTAGCTATCAGGGAAATGCAAATCAAAGCCATGGTGACGTTTCACCCACTCCAGTTAGAATGGTTCTCAAACAGAAATCAACAAGTGATAAATGCTGGTGAGGATGCAGAGAAAAAGGTACCCTGGTTCACTGCAACTGGGAATGTAAAATGGTACCACTGTGGAAGATATTATGGAGATACCTCAGAAATCTGAACACAGAGCTGCCATATGATCCAGCCATCCAACTCCTGGGAATTTTCACATAGCAAAAGAAATCAGCCTATGAAAAAGTTATCTATACTCCTGTGTTCATTGCAGCACAATTCACAATAGCTAAGATATTGAATCAACCCAGATGTCCATCAACTGTTGACTGTATAAAGAAATTATGGAGTACTACTCAGCTGTTTAAAAAAAATATAATCCTTGGGCCCAGCGTCGTGGCTCACTTGGTTAATCCTCCACCTGCAGCGCCGGCATCCCATAGGGGCGCCGGGTTCTAGTCCCAGTTGCTCCTCTTCCAGTCCAGCTCTCTGCTGTAGCCCAGGAGTGCAGTGGAGGATGGCCCAAATGCTTGGACCCTGCACCCACGTGGGAGACCAGGAAAAAGCAGCTGGTCCTGGCTTCAGATCAGTGCAGTGCGCTAGCCATAGTGCCCATTTGGGGGGTGAACCAATGGAAAGACCTTTCTCTCTCTCTCTCTCTCTCTCTCTCTCTCTCGCTGTCTGTAACTCTACCTATCAAATAAATAAATAAAATCTTTTTAAAAAAAATAGAATCCTGTCTTTTTCAGCAAAATGGGCCCAACTGGAAACCATTATACTTAGTGAAATAAGCCAGTCCCAAAAAGACAGATACCATATGTTTTCCCTGATCCTAGGAAATCAAGTATCTAATGAAGTATCTGAAACATAAAATACTGGAGTGAAAAACATTTTTTTTTTTTTTTACAGGAAGAGTGGACAGTGAGAGAGAGACAGAGAGAAAGGTCTTCCTTTGCCATTGGTTCACCCTCCAATGGCCGCCGTGGCCAGTGCACTGCGGCTGGCACACTGCGCTGATCCGAAGGCAGGAGTTAGGTGCTTCTCCTGGTCTCCCATGGGGTGCAGGGCCCAAGGACCTGGGCCATCCTCCACTGCATTCCCGGGCCACAGCAGAGAGCTGGCCTGGAAGAGGAGCAACCGGGACAGAATCGGCGCCCCGATTGGGACTAGAACCCAGTGTGCCGGTGCCGCAAGGCGGAGGATTAGCCTAGTGAGCAGGGGTTCCAGCCGTGAAATAAACATTTTGATATTTGATGATTGTTTACAGCTTGTCTCTCTTCCATTGAGAAATACTGTTTTGTTTTTATTCTTCATACTATTTGTTGAACTCTTTTAGTTATTGTAGGTTTAACTATACAATCATTAAGTAAACTGAGAACAGATCTTTGTAAATAATAAGAATGGGAATGTAAGACGGATGAGGAGTGGTCTGAGCATGGGTTGGTGGGAGGGTAGAGGGGGAAGTGTCACTATGTTCCTAAATCTGTGTATATGAAATAAATGAAACTTGTGTAACTTAAATAAAGTTTCTTTAAAAAAAATGACACCACCAAGAGGTATCTGGACCTAGGAAAGAGACTTCTTTGCCTTTTCTGTCTCACAAAGCTCATGGTCAACTATTTCTCGAGAGAGAGATATTGATTTTCTCAGCTGCATACGGGCAGTGGGATGGTGCTCTCACTGTCCGGGAATCCACCATCGTTCTCTCTCTGGCTGTAATGAATGCCAACACACGTCTTTCCCTGAAGGACATGCATACTGTCTCAACAATTTCCACAGTTCTTTCTTGAAGGAGTTCCTGTGACGTTTCCAACGCTGTATGGGATTTGCTTGGGGATGGCAGGTGATGGGAAGGAAGAGCCCTGAGTCAGAAAAAGAGCTGTGGGCCCTCGGTCCAGCCACCTTCCTCTCCCGCCATCCTGCTGAGGCGCCAGGGCTTCCGAGGGGCAGACTCCGTAACTCTGCTCCATCAACCCCTCTCCTCTCAGTCTTCCCTGACCGCATTCTCCTCCCCTCCCCTCATCAAACTCACAGAACTCTTTTTTAGCTTTTTATTTCAAAAAAGTATGAAATTTGCAAAGCAAAGAGTTGTGAGGTAATAATATAGCTTCCGTGTACCCTTCCCCATTAATATTTCACATTAAGATCACTGTCACAATCCATGAACCACATCCAGATTTCCCTGTTTTATAAATCTGAAAGTCTTTTATCCCTCCTAGCCTCTAGTTATCTGTATTCTGTGATGAGGTCGCACTTTTTTTTTAATTTTAATTTAATTAGTTTTGATAGATTCAGTATGATTGATAACTACAATTCTTAGAAAATAATGATATTCCCTACTTCCCTCCCTCCATCATCCCATGCTTCTTGCTTCTCCTTTTGTCTTTTTTTAGTTTGAGATAACATATTTTAAAATTACAGTAAATATTTTAAAATTATAGTAAAAAGCTTAATACTTCACTGAAAAAGACATTTAACAAGTAAAAGCAAAACTGACCTGGTGAGAATATAGACAATGGCTATAAATAATAATTGAATGGAAAAATGACAATTTCAACCGCATGCAGTACATTATAAGTAATCACAGATAATTAAAACCACAGTAGTATAACATTCTTTTTTTTTCTTTTTCTTTTTTTTTTTTTTTTGACAGGCAGAATTAGACAGTGAGAGAGAGAGAGAAGTCTTCCTTTTTCCGTTGGTTCACCCCCTAAATGGCCACTATGACCGGTGCTGCACCGATCTGAAGCCAGGAGCCAGGTGCTTCCTCCTGGTCTCCCATGCAGGTGCAGGGCCCAAGCACCTGGGCCATCCTCCACTGCCTTCCCAGGCCACAGCAGAGAGCTGGACAGGAAGAGGAGCAACCAAGACAGAACCAGCACCCCAACTGGGACTAGAACCTGGGATGCCAGCGCCACAGGCTAAGGATTAGCCAAGTGAGCCGCGGCGCCCACCAGCCAGTGCCACGGCTCACTTGGTTAATCTTCCACCTGCGGTGCCAGCATCCCAGGTAGGCACCAGGTTCTAGTCCCAGTTGCTCCTCTTGCAGTCCAGTTCTCTGCTGTGGCCCGGGAAGGCAGTGGAGGATGGCCCAAGTGCTTGGACCCCTGCACAGGTATGGGAGACCAGGAGGAGGCACCTGGCTCCTGGCTTAGGATTGGTGCAGTGCTGGCCGTAGCAGCCATTTGGGGAGTGAACCAACGGAAGAAAGACCTCTCTCTCTCTCTCTCTCTCTCACTGTCTATAACTCTACCTGTCAAATAAATTAAAAAAAAAAAAAAAAAAACCTCCTTAACCATCAGTTCCACATAGATATAGAACAAAGTTTTATGAAACTATATTTGCAGCAATGCTGATACACATGACATTATTTTTTCCTTCTTTTATTTTTTTTTTAATTTTTAGCTCCCACATATAAGGGAGAACATGCGGTATTTGTTTTTCTGGGTCCAGCTTACTTCAGTCAACATACTGTTCTCCAGATACATCTATTTTGCTGCAAATGGTAGAATTTCATTATTTTTATAACTAAATAATATTCCATCATGTATATATACCACATTTTCTTTATCCATTCATCTGATGATGAGACCTCAGTTGCTTCCAAATTTGGGCTACTGTGAACAGTGCTGCTATAAACAAGGTGGTGCAGGTATCGTATCGCTTAGATTCACGTATTCAAGTCATTTGGGTATATAACCAGTAGTGGGTTTGCTGGGTCATATAGCAAGTCTTTTCCAGCTTTTTAAGAAATATCCACACTTTTCCACAGTGGCTGGACTAATGTATGTTCCCATCAAGAGTGTTTAAGTGTTCCCCTTTGTCCAGATCCTTGCCAGTATTTGTTACTCTCTGTGTTTTGGGTTTAGCCATTTTGACCGGGTTGAGGTGGTATCTCATCATGGTTTTGATTTGAATTTCCCAGAATGGCTATTTTTATATATTTGTTTGCCATCTGTATTTCTTCATTTGAGAACTGTCTATTGAAGTCTTATACCCATTTCTCAACTGGATTGCTTGCCTTTTTTTTTTTTTTTTTGAGTTTAAGTTACTGATAAACTCAGATAGGTGGTTTGCAAATATTTTTCTCATTCTATTGGATGTGTCTTCACTCTATTGATTGATGAGTTTCATATAGTTCCATTTAGTTTTGCTTTTGTTGCCTATGCTTTGGGGGTCTTGCCCAAGAAGTCATCCCCTACACCAATGTCTTGGAGTGTCTCCTCTATGATTTCTCCAGAAGCTTTATAGTCTCAGGTTTTAAATTTGGGTCTTTGATAAATCTGGAGTTGATTTTTGTATATGGTGAGAAGCATGGATCTAATTTCATTCTTCTCTATATACATACAGTTTTGCTGGCACCACTTATTGAAGAGACTATATTTACTCCATTGCTGTTTTAATTACAATAGCTTTGTAGCATGCTTTGCAGGCAGGTATTGTGACCAGTTTGTTCCTTCTTGTTGTGTAGCACTTGGCTATTCTGAGTCTTTGGTGATTCCATATGAATTTTAGAATTACTTTTCCTAGTTCTGTAAAAAATGTCATTGGTATGTTCATAGGGATTGCATTGACTCTGCAGATTGCTTTAGGTAGTATAGACATTTTAGTGATACTGACTTGTCCAATCTATGAGCAAGGAATATCTTCATTTGTTGTGTCCTTAATGATTTCTCTCATTAATGTTTGATAATTTGACAATTTCCATTGTATAGCTCCTTCATTTGTTTAAATTTATTCTTAAATATTTGATTTTCTAAGTGGCTGGTATGAATGGGATTTCTTTGCTGATTTTGCTTTTTTTGACTTCATCATTAGTATACAAAAATGCTATTCTTTTTTGTATGTTTATTTTGTAACCTGCAACTTTACTGAATTGGTTGATCAATTCTAACAGCCTTTTGTTGGAGTGCTTAGGTTTTCCATGTACAACATGTCAGCTACAAAATGGATAATTTGACTTCCTTTTTTCCAATTGTGATGACCTTTATTATTTTCTCCCCCACTAAATGCCCTTGCTAAAATTTCCAGCACTATTTTCAGTAAGAACAGCTAAAGTGGACATATTTGTCGTGTTCCAGGTCTGAAGGGAAACACTTGCAGTTTTTTCCCATTTCATATGATATTGGCTGTATGATATAGCCTTTATAATTTTTTAGAAAACTTTTATTTAATAAACATAAATTTCAAGAGTACAACTTTTGGATTATAGCAGTTCTTCTCCCCATAACCTCCCTCCCACCTGCAAACCATCCCATCTCCCACTCCCTCTCCCATCCCATTCTTCATTAAGATTCATTTTCAATTATCTTTATATACAGAAGATCAACTTAGCATATACTAAGTAAGGATTTCAACAGACTGCACCCACACAGACACACAAAGTATAAAGTACTGTTTGAGTAGTAGTTTTACCGTTAATTCTAATAGTACCACACATTGAGGACAGAGATCCTATATGGGGAGTAAGTGCACAGTGACTCCTGCAGTTGATTTAACAATTGACACTCATATTTATGACGTCAGTAGTTACCCAAGGCTTTTGTCATGAGCTGCCAAGGCTATGGAAGCCTCTTGAGTTCACAAACTCCGATCTTATTTAGACAAGGCCATATTCAAACTGGGAGTTCTCTCCTCCCTTCAGAGAAAGGTACCTCCTTCTTTGATGGCCCTTTCTTTCCTCTGGGATCTCACTCACAGAGATCTTTCATTTAGGTCCTTTTTTGCCAGAGTGTCTTGGCTTTCTATGCCTGAGAAACTCTCATGTAGCCTTTATAATTTTGAGGAATGTTCCTTCTATATCTAATTTGTGGAGGGCTTTTATCATAAAGCAGTGTTGAATCTTATCAAACGATTTCACTTCTACTGAGATGGTTTTTATTATTTATTCTATTGATGTGATTTATAATTTTTTAAAAAATAAAACTTTAGCTCCCATATATAAGTGATAACATATGATATGTATCATTCTGTTTCTGACTTATTTCACTCAACATGCTGTCCCCCAGCTTCATATTCTGCTGCAAATGACAGGATTTCAATTTTTATAGCTTAAAAATATTCCATTACATATATATATATGTACATATATATCACCTTTTCTTTATCCATTCATCTGATAATGGACACCTTGTTTTATTCCATATCCTGGCTATTGTAAACAGTACTGTTATAAACATGGTAGAACAGGTATCTCTTTGATACAATGTGTCCATGTCTTTTGGGATTGCTGGACCATGTAGCAGTTCCACTTCTAGTTTTTTAAAGAATCACCATACTGTTTGCCAAGGGGAAGCACTAATTTACATTCCTACCAAAGAGTACCAGTGCTGCCCTTTCTCTACATCCTTACCAGCATTTGTTACTCTCAGAATTTTAGGGGCGTGCAAATAAAAAGCACAATGAGAGATCACCTCCCCACTGCCTCATGGAATTCTAACAATGAAGAAAGCCTAGCCCATGGTATATCTTCTCACTGTGTGTGTGTGTACATGTGTGTCTGTGTGTGTGTGTGTGTGTTTGGGGGACGTTGTAATGGGAGGCATTCCCATACACCAGCCTACACTACCCATTTTCTAAAATTGTGTTGTGTTATTGCTACAGTTTGGATGTTAGTGTGAATGTTGAGTATCCCCAAAGGCCCATGTGCTAAAGGCTTGGTCCCCAGGATGGCACTGTTGGGAGATGGTGGAATTTTAAGAGATACAGCCTGGTGGGAAATCCTTAAGTCATTAGGGGCATGCCCTTGGCACAAGTTCTCACAAGAGGACTGTAATTAAAGCCTGAGTTTGGGCCCAGCCTCTCTGCCTGCTTCCTGGCTTTCCATGTTTTCTTCCCTCCACACACTGTGCCATTACTGCCCACAAGTCTTACCAGGGCCCAAACAAACGGGGCTGCCCATCTTAGACTTGAATTTCAAAACTGTCAGCTAAATAATCCTTTTATCTCATAAAGTTAGTTGCCTCAGATGTTTCACTGTAGTAACAAAAAGCTGACTATAACAGTTAGAAATTTTATTGCAAATCCTGGCAAGCCAAGATAAAAGAAGTGGGAATCATCATGGATCCTCAGAAGAAGGTTCTCCTTGGTCTTCACATCAAGTGGTCTTCATGTAGCAGACATTAGCTCTGCACCCTATAACAAATGTAGGGGCCTTTTCTTTGGTTGTTTCTTATAGAAGTCTCCTGTATGTGCCAACTAGTTTTGATACACATGCTTTAATGCCTGGAGATGATTCTATGCCTGCCCCCTCTTTCTAGACTGTCAGTCACTAGGGCAAGTTATATGCCTGATTTGTCTTCCTGTTTCTATGACAACACATCACCCAGTTTTAAAAGTGTTTCTAAGGGCTGGCATTTTGTGCAACAGTTAAGACATTTCCTGGGATGTCCATATCCCTTATTAGATTGTCTGGGTTCAAATTTTGGCTGTTTGCAATTCCAGTTTCCTGCTAATGCACATCCTAAAATCTCCTAGGAGATAACAGGTGATGACTCAGATACCTGGGTAACTGCCACCCATGTGGGAGACCCAGATTGGGTTTAGAGCTCCTGGATTCAGCCTGGCCCGGCTCTGAATGTTGTAGGCACTTTGTATATGAACCAGCATAAAGGATCTATCTATCTATCTATCTATGTATCTCAAATAAATAAATAAAATTTAAGTGTTTGCTAAGTGAGTAAAAAAACCACAATAGGAATTTTTGAAGATAAAAAATCTGAAAAGCTATGTTGACATAGGAAATTTTTTTGATTTTTCAAATAAACTGTATTAGTTAGTCTTTGAAATCAGTTGTACAGCAGTGAACAGCATACAGAAGTGTTGCACCTAAGCTGCCTGAGTGGTTATTCCTGCTGATCAAAGTCGCTGTGCATTTGCTAAACTTTCTCCTGTCCTTCCCCCGCAGAAGTTCAGCTTCTACAGGTTCCAAGTGGCTATATTTATTCCTCCACTTCATTCTGGACACAGTATTGGCCCAGGAGCCCACAGGGAAAAAAGAAAATGAATCCACGAGGCAGAGTGACCTAGATTACTCTTTACCTAGATTATCTTTGGGGATCCCTGAGGCCCAATACTGTATCTAGGCCATTTGGTTTGAGTGACAAGCCGACCAATGGATGGTACCAGATTGTCTTTAATTTGTAGTTGCATGTCATGATAAATCAGGTGTTTTTTAAAGGAGCCTCTGGAGAGGTAGGGCTTGGAATACAGTCTACTTAGTGGTATGTGCTAAAAAAAAAAGGAAGATGGGTCATTTAACAGAAAGGGATGTGCTGTCAAGAAAGGACAAAAATATCAAAGATGGGAGAAATTGCATTCTCCTCCCCCAGTACATAGGCTCAGAGACAGGTCCTTAGGTAAGTGGTTTGTATCAGTGAGCTGCCTCTGCCATAAGTACACACCACCAGCTGTGTGGCTTACACAGCAGAAATTTATCTTTGCACCATTTTGGATGTTGGAGGTCTAAGTCCAGGGTGTCAGTGAGTTGGTTTCTCCTGAGGCCTTGCTCCTCTGCCTGCACATGGCTACCTTCCTGACGTGTCCTTAAATGACCCTTCCTCTGGATGCACACACCGCCCTGCCTCTGTGTATGTCCAAATTTCCTCTTCTTATAAGAAGATTGCATTACAGCTCACCACAGTGGCATCTCACTAACTTAATTGTCTCTTTAAAGGCCCTCCTGTCTCCACTGTGTTTGGAGACTCTGTAGACAGTCACATGCTAAGGTGCTAGGGTTTAGGGTCCCAATGTATCAGTTTGGAGGGAAGGGACAAAAGTAGCCCATAACATGTATTCTTAGAATTTAAAGGCTCTAGTTCCCACCTCATCAGTAACTGGCTTGACTTATCACCACAGGGATACTTTAGGATTATACTGAATTGAAAGAAGGAGCAAAGAGTTAACAGTGAGAAAATTAAGAAGCAGCCCCAAGGAAACCAGATAAGGTTGCAGAGTCTGTATTGTTTTCAAAGGGGTTAGTGAGGGCAGCTATTTGTTCTAGGGGTTAAGATGGCTGGTTGGGATGCCTGCATCTCATGTTAAAGTCCTGGGGTTCAAGTTTTGGCTCTGCTCTGATTCTAGCTTCCTGCTAATGCAGAGTCCTGGGAAACAGTAGATGGCAGCTCAAGTACTTGCGTCCCTGTCACCCACCCAGGGGACCCGGATTGCACTCCTGTTGCTGGCTTTGACTTGGCCCAGCCATGCTTGTTCCAGGTATCTGGGGAGTGAACCAGTTGATAAGAGCATGTCCTCTCTCCCTGTCTGCATCTCAAATAAATAAATACTTAAAAACATAAAAGAAATTCTTTTTTATAAAAAGCATCTCAACCTAAGACAACAAACTCAAACGTTCTCTGGTTTAAGCAGATACTGTCAATGTGGGCTACAGCCTGGTGTACAAATAAAAAAACAGAAAAGGACAAGAGCCAGCTGGAAAGGAATGTCCTAAAGGGAGCTAAACTCAATTATCTCTTCAAACGCATCAGTGTGTAAGCCTTTGTGAACCCTGGATTGAGGAATCGCTTTGCAACACATTCAAAAAATACCGTTCCCACGTCCTCAGTCACATTTCCTCTTTCTCTCCTTGTTTCTCTTCAACCCAGTCCAGAAAAGTTCCTTGATTGGAGGTTTCCAGCTGCTGGCCTGGAGTTGGAGCTGCCAGCAATCCTGATTCTCATCAGTGTGGCCATGAAGGCAATCACTCTCTTACAAGCATAGTCCTGCCCCATTTCCATTTGCTTTGGGCTTCGTAGTCACATGCGAAGCAGCATGCTTGGGGCCAGAATGAAACTCCAGGAATAGGAAACTAGAACATATGCAAACCTGCAGGGTCTATAAAGCATTGAGCCAGAACCCAATGAGTATCAGAATCAAAGATGCGTGAATGCCATGGGGAGGCCTAAGTTGCCAATCAGAATCCATACCAGGGACTCCAAACAGTGGGATAATAGTAGATGAAGGGATATTTTAGACTTATTTAGGAACTCTTTTCAAAACACATTCCCACTACCCCTTGACCCCTACTGAATTTTCAGCATAGGATTAGTAGCCTATAGTCTTACCACTAAAGGAATCAAAGGACAGACATAAGTCATCTATTTGTTTAGTCATAGTTGCTCTAATAATTCTCTTAATCTGACAGTTTTAAGAAATAAAACTTGCTCCCTTTCCTTGAGTTTTCCTTTTTAAGAGGAAAGCTATTTATGTAATTTCTAGTCTCTTTTCATTGCTATATCTCAGAGGACTTGGAATAACTCATGTTGTTAGTGAATTTAGGAATCATAAACTGGATGCTGCAGGATTTTCAATCTGTTATAATAGAATTACACAGACTGGATGAGTTAAACAACAAATATCTGTTTCTCCCAGCTCTGAGGACTGAGACCTCCAGCATCAAGGTGATGGAAGAGTCAGTCTGGTGAGGGCCCTCTGCAGGGCTCACAGGCCTCTGTCCTGTCATTGTGTCCTCACACAGCAGACAGAGGTCAAGAGAGCTCTCTCTGGGGTCCCTTTATTAAGAGCACAAATCTCATTCATGCCGGTTTCACCCTTATGCACTACTCACCTTCCAACAGCCCAGCCTCCCAACACCATCACATTGGAGGTTAGGATTTCAACATGTGAGTTTGGGGAGGACACAAGGATCCAGTCCAGTGCACTGGACAAGCTTAACTCGGCTCCACCCTTCTTTCCCAAAGACAGCATAGGTCCATCTTATGACCAGCTCTGCCCAGTAGTGGAGATGGAGGCTGCGTGTCTGCATTGGCCCCACACTGCCTATGTACTTGGATGTGCCAGCGTAACTCTGCAGTTCCATGTTAGTAGGGTCGCTTTGCCAATAAAACTAAATGCTCTAAACTTCTGTCAATATTGAAGGTAATATTTTGTCCTCCATCTGTCAAAACTTTATTTATCACTTAGCTTAGAGCCTGAGAATACAAAACTCCCCAACAGTGAAATCAAATCTGAAGACCCTTTCATAGAAATAATTGCAGAATATGAGATTTCTCTATGATGAATGTGTGAGGAATAGACAGAATGCTATCCTACAAGGAGTCATTTCCCCAGCACTCGTATGAATGAGCAGAGGGTAAATACACACCCACACATCACATACTCTCTTTCATAGGTAGCATCTCCCATATCAAAACAGAGCTTATAAGCTTTTAAGACACAAAGTAGTGGTTCTGAATACTGAAGTCTTGACAGAATATCTAGTTGCTTTTCAATATTTTGAAGTTCATTTCAAATTACAAAACAAACTCATCTGAAAACTTATCCTCTAAGACTAAACTACGTCAAGCAAAAGTTTTCCCTGGGGCCAGCAGGGTGGCAGAGTGGGTAAAGCTGCTGCTTGAGACGCCAGCATCCCATATGGGCACCGATTCGAGTCCTGGCTGTTCCACTTCCGACCCAGCTCCCTGCTAATGCACCTGGGGAAGCAGCAGAGGAGGGCCTAAGTCCTTGGGCCCCTGCACCCATGTGGGAAACCTAGAAGAAGCTTCTGGCTCCTGGCTTCAGTCTGGCACAGCCTCGGCCATTGTGGACATATGGGGAGTGAACCAGTGAATGAAAGACCTCTCTCTTTCTCTCCCTCTGTCTCTCCCTCTCTTTCTCTGTAACACTCTTTCAAATAAATAAAACCTTTTTTAAAAAAAGTTTTTCCTACGGCCTTTAAATGTGTACCAGGGTGGACATGCGGCCTACCAGTTAAGGTTCAAGTTGGGACACTCACATTCCTTATTGGTGGGGCACGTGGGTTCAAGTCTTACTCCATCCACTGCCTATTCCAGCTTCCTGCTAATGAGTACCCTGGGAGGCACCAAGTGATGGCTCAACTAACTGCTTCCCTGCCACTCACATGGGAGACCTGACTTAGTTCTCTGCTCCCCACTTTACCTAGCCCAGTCCCTGCCATGCAGGCACTCAGGGAGCAAAGAACACATGGGAGCTCTATCTGTCTGCCTTTCTCCCCCACCCCTTCTCTGTATGTGTATGTCTCAGAAAAGAAAGAGATGGAGGCAGGGGAGAGAGAGATAAAAGGAGGGAAGAAGAATTGAAAAGAGAAGAAGTATACTAAATGCTATGAAAGCCCATTAAATTTTTCCAAATTTACTATGGAACATAATTAATATAAAACATGTTTCAGTATGACTAAAATACTGTGAAATTTCTTAGAAAAGTAGTTGAAACACTAACCTACTTTGTTTAGCCAACAGGTAAAATATTTATCACAATTTACCAAAGAGCAGAACAATTAAGAAATTCACTTAGGTCTGGTTTCCAAAACAAAATGAAAAAAGACAAAAATAGCTTCTCATGTTGGGTAACCAGCAGAGTTATTGGTAATAATTCAAAAGATAAATTTCATACAGTATTTTGACTTGGATGGCCAAGTCCTCAAATGAATGAAGCTGAATTTTGCCAAAAGACGTTTATGGAGGCTGTCTGGTTCAAGTGTTAGAGAAGAAAGGAGTTTCAGAAGCTGCACTGTGGTGTAGTGGGTAAAGCTGCCACCTGCCATGCCGGCATCCCATATGGGTGCTAGTTCAAGGCCCATCTGCTCCATCTCCTATCCAGCTCTCTGCTATGGCCTAGGAAAGCAGCAGAAGATGGCCCAAGTGCTTGGGCCCCTATACCCACATGGGAGACTTAGAGGAAGCTCCTGCCAATTGGCTTCAGAAGGACCCAACTTTGGTGTTGTTGTGGCCATTTGGGGAGTGAAGCAGCAGATGGAAGATCGATCGATCTCTCTCTCTCTCTCTCTCTCTCTCTCTGCCTCTCAATAACTGCCTCTCAAATAAATAACTAAATCTTTAAAAGGAGGGCAGTTTCGTGGAGGAGGGAAGGAGAAGTTATAGGTTTGATGACGCACAGAAAGCATTAACCCCTCCAAAGCATTGCACCAAAGTTCAGCCGCAACTCACATAGGAAAGGGTATGTAGATGCCTCAAGATGGCTACTGACATATGACTGTCCCACGATCATGGATTTCACTGAGATGTCTGTGTCTGATCAACACTGGACCCTGGACTGGAAGTTTCTACAGGGCTGATCACAAGGGGTATCTCTTTTTCTTGAACTGAATAAGTCTCCAGGCTCTTGCAATACATGAAGGTATGAAGAGACCCACTGTATTGCCCTTGACAACTTTGAGGAAAGGTAACCAACAAAGAAATATTGCACTATAGCTTTTACATGAAATTGCTCCTTAATCTGTAACACTATGTCACATAGCATGGCATTCCACATCTTCATGTGGGGCTGGTTTGTCCGTGTGGCATGGCGACTCTAGTCTAAGGGTGGGAACATCTTCCACAATACCCTTCCCATACATTTTGAGTTAAAGAGGGATCCTTGTGTGAAATTTGGAAAGCACAAATGCAACCACAGCCTTTAGGTGTGTTTGTTTTTTTGTTTGTTTGTTTGTTTGTTTGTTTTTTGCCAGAGTGTCTTGGCTTTCCATGCCTAAAATACTCTCATGGTCTCTTCAGCCAGATCTGAATGCCTTAAGGGCTGATTCTGAGGCCAGAGTGCTGTTTAGGATATCTGCCATTCTATGAGTCTGAGATCCCTAGAAAGATCATGCCAAACAAGAGTAGAAACTCAAGCCAGCCACCGAATACTTGATTTCATTTCCCATGGAGTAGCACTTCTACAGACCTGTCCCTCAGCTCCTCCTTCACATTTCATCTCCATCAGATTTCTTCTCACAGCTTCTGCTTAAAATCAATATTACAGGGTCTGCTTGCTTTAGAAATTTTCCCTTGAGCTGTGACCTGTATATCAGCACCCATGCATCAGGTTGTAGTGTTAGTGACCTGTTCTGATCCTCTGACTCCTCCTAGATCTTCACTTGGCTGGCTCCTCCCATGTGTGTACAAGTTCTAATTTCTATTGTCAATACCACAGTATTTTAGTGATTGGAAATCCTGGTGGTTCAAGTTGGGCACTGAATGGGGTTTCAGAAGAGCAGAACCTCTGGGAATCAAATCTGAAATCCATCCTCTGTTCTGATCAGACACAAAGGCATGCACAACCCTGTTGCTAGAGGTAAATGGGGCCATAATAGTCCAATACACCCAAAGGCAAAAGTTATTTTAAATTATGGCTTGAGGAGACTTGCAGTTGAATGCTATAAAAGTCAAGGTTTTGGGTGACCAAACTGCTGCATTCATGTAATATTATGCTGGAAACAAAGGAAATCAAGAGCACAGAGCTCTGTCTACTAACAGAGCTTAAAGAAGAAAAATTAATACCTCAGGGCTTAAAATTGCCCAATCATGACACAACCAAGGATTCAAAAAGGATTTCTGATTTCAATGGAAGAAGTCTTTATATCCTGCATAGACAAAACAAGTATTTCTGAAAACTAAACCCAACATCTGAATCTATAGGTGACTAAATTATGACACAAACCGACCGTGCAGCTTCCAGAGCCCTCTAATGTTACAATTAACGCACTGATAAGAAAAATAATAGAGTTAGAAACATTCCAGGGGATTCCAATTCAATCCCATCAAGGTGGCATGTACCAATGCCATCTCACTAGTCCAAGTGATCAATTTCAGTTACAATTGATCATACTGATAGGTCTAAGAGTCAAAGGGATCACATAAACAAGACTAGTGTCTGCTAATACTAATTGATAGAATTAAAAAGGGAGAGACTCATAGAATGGCAGATGTCATAAACAGCACTCTGGCCTCAGAATCAGCCATTAAGGCATTCGGATCTGGCTGAAGAGACCATGAGAGTATTTTAGGCATGGAAAGCCAAGACACTCTGAAAAAAAAAAAAAAACTAAATGAAAGATCTCTGCAAGTGAGATCTCAGTGGAAAGAATGGGCCATCAAATAAGGAGGTACCTTTCTCTAAAGGGAGGACAGAACTTCTACTTTGACTGTGACCTTGTCTAAATAAGATTGGAGTTGGTGAACTCAAAAGGTTTCCATAGCCTTGGCAACTCATGACAAGAGCCTCAGGTGATTATTGATGCCATAAACAAGAGTGTCAATTTGTTAAGTCAACAACAGGAGTCACTGTGCACTTATTCCCCATGTAGGATCTCTGTCCTTAATGTGTTGTCCAATGTGAAATAATGCTATAACTAGTACTGAAACAGTATTTTACACTTTATGTTTCTGTGTGGGTACAAACTGTTGAAATCTTTACTTAATATATATTGAATTGATCTTCTGTATATAAAGAGAATTGAAAACGAATCTTGATGTGAATGGAATGGGAGAGGGAGCAGGAGATGGGAGAGTTGCGGGTGGGAAGGAAGTTATGTGGGGGAAAAAGCCATTGCAATCCATAAGCTGTACTTTGGAAATTTATATTTATTAAATAAAAGTTAAAAAAATAAAAAGAAAAGAAAAATAATAGAGTCTTGAAAGAGCAGGCAGATTCAAAGGAGCTGAGGTCTCTGATACCAAATTCTAATGAATTCCCCCCCACAGATAAAAGGGGGTCCTCAGCTCCTCTCTGGAGAAGGCTTCCTTCCTTTGAAGGATTCGCAATCCCCTTTCCCGGGGGTAGTAACCACACGGGGAATGATAATCCTCCTCAGGACACATCCCCTTCACCTGCACAACATTCATGGAAAGATGAAGTTAAAAGCTTTGTTGGTGCAAAAATCTTTGAAATCCATGCATAGTTTTTTCTTATGAAGTATTTCCATGCACGTCTGTAAAGACTTTGTATATCCAGTCTCAAGATCTGGTAGCACCCCGGGCCCAGAAAGAGTTCTCATGTATGTTTAAATGACCACCAGTTTTATAGCGGGCATTGGTATAGCAGTTAGAATGTCACTTGAGATGCCTGCATCCCATACTGGAGTACCTGAGTTGGAATCCCAGCTCCACTTCCCAATCCCACTTCCTACTGGTTTGCATCCTGAGAGGCAGAAGGTGCTGTCTCAAGTACTTGGGTTCCTACTAC
This sequence comes from Oryctolagus cuniculus, assembly GCF_964237555.1. Lineage (NCBI taxonomy): Eukaryota > Metazoa > Chordata > Mammalia > Lagomorpha > Leporidae > Oryctolagus > Oryctolagus cuniculus. The sequence goes on from NC_091440.1 coordinate 116,414,949, forward strand.
TCACATAGAAGACCTGGATTGAATTCTAGGCTTCTGGCTTCGTCCTGGCCTAACTCTGGCTGTTTTAGGCATATGGGGAGTGAACAAATGTGTGGAAGCTCACTTGTGCTCGCTCGCTCTCTCTCTCTATCTCTCAAATGAAGTGAGTACACATTTATTTTAAAAATTACTATTTTGGGGGCTGGCACTGTGGCATAGTGGGTAAAGTCAATGCCTGCTGGGCTAACATCCCAACAGGGTCACCAGTTTGAGTCCTGGCTGCTGCAATTCTGAACCAGCTCCCCACTAATGCACCTGAGAAAGCAACAGAAAATGGCCAAAGTCTTGGAACCCTGCATCCATGTGGTAGACCTGAATCCAGCTCCAGGCTCCTGGCTTTGGCTTGGCACAGCTCTGGCTGTTGTAGCCATCTGGGGAATGAACCAGCTAATGGAAGATCTCTCTCTCTCTCTATCTCTCTCTCTCTGCCTCTGCCTCTGCCTCTCCATAACTCTGCCTTTCAAACAAATAAATATTTTTTTAAAAATCACTATTTTTGACCAGTTTATACTAATGGAAACCTGAATAACATATTTGGGGATAAATTCTTGTTGGATTGGGGTGGGAAGAATCAAATGCTAGATTGGCCCACCTTTGTAAATAAGGTACACTAGCCAAATATTCTCTATTCAATATCTTAACTCAAGCACCTTGGCACAAGTCGAATAGTTTGCATAAATCTAGACCCCAAGATGACCTAAGATAAAAGATACTGAGATGCCAATGCTTCTTTGTGTATTATAGAAAGAAAGCACATGTACAAGTTTAGGGAGACTGGACTGCTGTGGTAAATTTAGTACCACCTAACTGTGCCTATCAGAAGGTTCCAGAAAACAGTCTCCTTCACCAAATTTTGCTGAAGCAAACAGCATCTTTAAAACACTCAGCTGTGGCCATCCTCTACAGACAAGAAACAATGTTGGCTTTAACCCCACTTCCTCAGTCCAGAGGAAATTATGGGAGTCCCAGTGGGTCAGGGAATAAGTGGGGCCACGTTATCTGCCGAGAAAGTGGATTGCAGTTATGATAATGGATAGAAAAGCTTAGTAATTGCAAAGTTTTCACCTGCAGAGTTCTTGGGCAGTTTTTCAGGAAACTTTGACATATCGATCATTCCACTAGTAGTACTGAAATAGAGGAGCAGGCTAATAAGATTTAATTTAATTTGTCTTGTTCTGGTGAGTAGAAGTTTATCTTGAATTATCTCCCCAGAGGCTGTGGCTCTTGGAACACTTTACAGACTTTAGCTTGCCGTCCCAGAGCCCCTTGAAGAAGATTGCTGCCACTCTATTTAAATGTATCCCACGGTCATCCTGCCATTTATCCATTTACCAGAGTAACTGAGCATTGGAGAAAGAAATTACACAACTTTACAGAGATTTCTGTTCAACGACTCTGAACCAACATGAGTTTTTAGAGATTCAAAGCTGTAACATAATGTGCCAGTCAGAGTACAAAACAATGGAAACCCAGTGATCCATGAAGTTTGCCCTTGGATCCCTCCCAGAGTGGCCCCAGCACTTTCTCTTGGTTATTTCTCCAGTTTCCAATTGCAACTGACAGAGTAACTGCTTTGGACTGAATTGGGTCCCAAAATTCATATGTTGAAGCCCTTACCCCCAGTACCTTAGAATGTGACTGTATTTTGGAATCTGGCCTTTAAAGAGATAATGAAGCTAAAATGAGGTCAGTGAGGCAGAGGTCCTAATCTGATTTGACTGGTGTGCTTATAAGAAGAGATTAGGACAGACAGACACATTAGGGCTGTGCGCACACAAGAAAGGCTATGTGAGGGCATGGTTGCAAAGGTGGCCATCTGCAAGCCTGCAAGGGAAGCTTCAGGAGAAAACAACACTGCCAGAGCCTTGAACTTGGATTTCTAGCCTGCACAATTATGAGAAAATAAAGTCCACTATTAAAGCCAACTCGTCTGTACTTGTACGTTATGGTAACCCTAGCAAAATAAGGCAACGACCATATTGGTTTGTTGAAGCAAAGAGCAAGTGAACAGCTCCACAACTGATTCTACTTTCAAGAAGAGTAAACGTTCCAGGAAGGACTGCAAAGATTAGCGCCATCGTCAAGGACATCAGAATGAAGGAGTGGTTGTTCTACCAAACTCCTGTTTAGCTCACCAGTTTGGCCCCTGCAGAAGAAAGCTGGGTTTTGAAGAATAACAATGGATTATTGTAAACCTAATCAACTGCTTTCTGGATGTGCATTTTTTTAACTGCAACAAATAAACACAGCCCTGGATTCTTAGTCATAACTTATTGTTCTGGAAAACACTTTTTCTTAAAAAAATTACTTGAGAAAAATAAAGGGAGCTCCCATGCACTGGTTCATTCCCCCACATAGCCACAACATCCAGGGCTGGGCCAGGACAAACCAGAATTCAGGAACTCAATCCAGGTCTCCCATTTGGGTGACAGGAAGCCAATTACCTGCGCCATAACCACTGTTTCCAAGGCTCTGAATTAGCAAGCAGCTGGATTCAGAAGCCAGATGCTATGACTTAGGATGTGGGCCTCCTACCCAGCAAACACTTGCTCCATGGAAAGCAAGACTTTACATGCAAAGACTGCCAGAAACAGTTTCCATTCAGCTTGAAACACAAGCATGTACCTCCCTAGTCTCCCTCAAGTTTCTATCGACCCTCCAGCCTTCAGCCACACTCTAAGCACACCAACAGTGGTCATCTTGCCATACATTGAACATCACGTCAGAGCACTACTTTGATAGTGTCATGTTGATTGGCCTCAAGAGTGGCCAAAACTCCAGAAATTTTGACAGGATACATGCCTGCCAGAGTAGGGGGAATAAGTCAGAAAATTTCAGGAGTTGTTTGAAATTTCTAGAAGTTCCATGACCTGGGGTATATAGAGATGGCTGATTCAGGGCCGGCACCGCGGCTCACTAGGCTAATCCTCTGCCTGCGGCGCCGGCACACCGGGTTCTAGTCCCAGTCGGGGAGCCGGATTCTGTCCTGGTTGCCCCTCTTCCAGTCCAGCTCTCTGCTGCGGCCTGGGAAGGCAGTGGAGGATGGCCCAAGTCCCTGGGCCCTGCACCCTCACGGGAGACCAGGAGAAGCACCTGGCTCCTGCCTTCGGATCAGTGTGGTGCGCCGGCCACAGCTCACTGGCTGCGGCGGCCATTGGAGGGTGAACCAACGAAAAAGGAAGACCTTTCTCTCTGTCTCTCTCTCTCACTGTCCACTCTGCCTGTCAAAAAAAAAAAAAGAGAGAGAGATGGCTGATTCAAAATGGACTTATTGTTAATATTATACCTTCTAGCACTAAGACAGGCACAAAAATGAATGAGCCTCTTGGAAGTTTGGACTCACATATCATTTGAGCAGGTAGCTCTGACTCATTTACCAAGTAACCTGAGGCCATTCATTTTGAGTTCAGGTCCGGGTAGGGGTAAAGCAAAAGAAAGTTTTGTACCAGTCCCAGAATACTGTGCTCTGTTTGGGCCATATGACCCAGCAGATCCAATAGTGCCTAAGAGGACGCCTGTGGCTGATTCTTATGGGTGATGCATATTACAGTCCCGTGGTACTCTAAAGCAAAGTTATTCCATCTTCTACACATAATTTTTATCCTTTTGAGAAGTAACCTCTGGCTTATTCCTTAGCCCTAATAGTCACTGAACTCTTGAACATGAATCACCAATTTTTTATTCAAGCTGAGTTACCCATTGTTAGAACTGAGTACTGTTTAAACCTCTAGGCTTGTCAAAATAGGTGACCAGTTAACTAATAAAGGAAAACTTCGGCCTGTTTTACAGATGATTTTATTCAACATGCAGGTACCACCCAAAAGTGGCTCACTGAAACTCTGCAGTCCCTCTCAGGGTGGCTGGAAGGAAAGATCATGGTGAAGGGAAAACTCTCCAGTGGGGGAGACTTTGAGCAGAGACCTTGATGTCTCTTGCTTGGAAGGGAAGATGGTAAGAGGGAAGGATGTACAGTGATTCATGAGCGGTGGCTAACCATTTCTCTCACTGGTCAGGCACTTAGAAGGAGCATAATTATAACACTTATGACAAGGAACTCAATAACAGAGTTATTTGGTTAGACCTCTCAGAATTGGCAACTAGTGTAAGGATATTTTTGCCTCATGGAAATCCTTATTGAAAAGCAACTTGAGCAGAGAAGACTCTTAGTAATCAAGTAGAAAACATAGCCCAATTGTAGAAACCAGTCACTCTTTCTCCAGCCACATCTGTCACTAGCCCCTGGGCTCTAGCACCAAATGACCATGGCAGCAAACAGAAGCAAAGGTTCAGCACCATGGGCTCGCACTCAGCAAGCTCCATCTGGCTACAGCCACAGCTGAGACTATGTCCTGTCGATAGCTCAGGAAGCAACACTGAGCCCCCTGTGGCAACCAAGTGTAGGTTGATTGCTTGGATGATGCCCATCACTGTTCTGAATCCTGCTGGCAAAACCACTGTCCATGTACTCACTAGTATAGAGTGGATTATTAATTCTCATAGTACTCCAGACAGTATTACTTCTGGCCAAAGGAACTCCTCTTACACAGAAGGAAATGTGCACATAGGCTCACAATTAAGGAATTTTGTGGTCTTGTGTTCTATATTACTCTAAAGTAATTGACTGGATAGAATAGTGGGATGCTCTGAAGATTCAGTAATGGTGCTAGCTATGAGAATATATCTTTGGGAGCCAAGGTATTATTTCTAGAAATCCTGATACATTGATACAGTGGCCAAAATATGACACTCTTTCGATTATCACAAGGATTTCTGGCCTGGGGATCAGGAAGCATAAATGTGAGTAGTTCTTACCATTACACCTAGTGATGTACTAGCAAAAGTTCTGCTTTCTCATCCCCACAAGTTTGGGCAATGCTGGTTTAGATGTCTTAGTTCTCAAGGCACAGATGCTTTGACCAGGGAACACAATCATAGTTCCACTGAACTGCTACTCACATACTCTAGGCACTTTATTTCACTATAAGAACAGGCAACAACCTGGGCTAATGCACTGGCTGCTGTGGTCGATTACAATTATGAAGAGGAAATTGGATTTCTACTATCCTATGGGCAAGGAGAAATATGAATGGAATCTAGGAATTTCTGTCATGTCATTCCATATTTCATATTCTGTAGTAAGAGATCATGAACAAACTCACAGAGGGAAAACTGTTGATATCAGAGACCCTTTGGAATTTTCAAATTGGACCATAAAAGTTGACAGCTCAGGTGTCTGCTGAGGGCAAAGAGAACATTGAATAATGAGTGAAAGAAATGACTTTTGAATTATGAAATAACTTTAATTATAGTGCCAGTTGCAGAAATAAAATTTATAATATCATGAATATTTTTCTTATTTTGATATGAATATATTTAAGTAGAAATGAACCATTTTGCCTATTTATCTACTACCCAATGTAAAGTATGGATCACTATTATCCTCATATCTCAAAACTTAGTTACAAATGGGTAAAGTGAGTCATCTAGAAAGAAATGAATATCTCACAAAAATGGATTAAATGATATGTGGGACAATCTGTCTTTTGAAAACAGGGCTAACATGTTTTTGTTTCATTGTATTATGCAGAAGCATGGTTTTTTGTTGTCTTTAAATTCAGTTAAAAGATTTGTATATGGATGCTAAATTGAAAAAGGGTAGCTCCTGCTAACTGTATAGTATATACTGGCATATTCTTCTCTTATTAATGGCTTGAAAATAATAATGTTTTGGATTGCAGTTGGCCAGGAGAGAAATTTTGAAGATGTTTGTGAGAAGAAGTAAAGCAGAAGCAATTACTTTCAACAATCCTTGGCAGCCAAGAACATAAAAAAAGACATACATAGAGATGGCACAGAGATGACCAGAGAGCTCCAGACTCCTACTAATCTCCTTGACTGCTGGCCTGGGAACTCCAAGCCAACTGCCAAGTGTTTGACCATGGTTCCCATAGAGGGAGAAATTTCCATTGGTTTCTCCATGAGCTTCTCCTTTACAATTCCACTCCAGTGACCACAGTTTTGGGAGTTTCCTACAAGCTCCAACTTAAAAATGTCTGTGGAAAAACTGAATTAAAAGATAAGCTTTTGCTAACATGGCTGTGGCCTGATCCAGCCCCATCCTTGGTTAAAATGGTGCCTCTGCGCTGTATATTCTTCCCCCTTTTAATGAATAAGTATTTTAGGAGATATTTTGGAATAATGTATGTATCCTTTCATCATCAAACTTTTGCTCTCTAGTTTTTGCAACTGTTCTTTTTCTGTAAGGCCACTCTGTTTTGAGGGTCAGAGTCAGAGTTGCAGAAAGAGGAGAGGGAGAGCAATCTTTCATCCACTGGTACACTCCCCAGATGGCCAGGGCAGCCAGTCCTGGGCCAGGCCAAAGCTTCTTCTGGATCTCATTCATGTGTACAGGGGTGTAGGTGCTTGGGCCATCCTCTGCTGCTTTCCCCAGGTGCAATAGGAGGTATCTGAATTGAAGTTGGAGCAGCCAGGACAGGAAGCAGCACCCATATGGGACACTGGCATCACAGGCAACAGCTCAACCCGCTGTGCCACAACACCGGCCCCCAAGTGTCAGTGTTTCTGTACTGAGTTAATTATCACCATGATGGTTGTCAAATAGTAACTGTCTAACTCCATCATCCCCTCTCCATTTACTCATTGACATTCTATTCTATGAAATTGTTTCCTGTGGCTAGCATTGTGGCACAACAGGTTGGGCCACTGCCACATGATGCCAGCATCCCAAATGGGTTCTAGTTGGGAGTTCCAGCTGCCCTGCTTCCAATCCAGCTTCCTGCTGGTGTACCTGGGAGGACAACAAAGGATGGCCCAGGTGCTTGGGCCTCTGACATCCATGTGGAAAACCAGGATAGAATGTCTGGCTACTGCCTTCGGCCTGGCCTAACCTCAGTTGTTGCGGGCATATGGGAGGTAGACTGGCAGGCAGAGGGGATCTCTCTCTCTCTCTCTCTCTCTCTCTCTCTCTCCCCCTCCCTCCCTCTCTCAAATTCTGCCTTTCAAATAAATAAAATAAATTTTTAAAACGGCACCAAAGGTGCAGAAGGAATCTCCTACCCCTCCCAAACTCAAACCCAAAGCTTTGAAGGCTAAGTACACAGTCCTAAAAGGTGTCCACAGCCACAAATAAAGGAAGACACAGATGTTACCCACATTCCAGAGGCAGAGAGAGAGAGAGGAGGAGAGAATCTTCCATCCATTGTTTCACTCCCCAAATGTCCACAACAGTCAAGGCTGGGGCAGGCCAAAGACAATAGCCAAGAAGCCCATGTGGTTGCAGGGACTCAAGTAAATAGCTTTGCAATTTAGAATGAACAGTGTAAAGTTAGGAAGGATGACCTATGGCAACAGTATTATGGTAACAAAGGGCTTTTAATATAAAGCGTATGTATGTGAGTGTATATATGAGTGAATGTAGTAACTAGTCTCTAACAATGACCCACAGTGAAATACTTCCTTTTGTTTCTACCCTTATGCAGCCCCTTTGACGCTCAAAGTAGGCTGGTTCTAGGACTCATTTTAACCAATAAAATGCAAAAAAAGGAACTGATCCAGTTCCAGCCTTATGTCTAAACTAGGCAATGTGTGCTTCTATATTTTCTGGAGCCCTGGCCGTCATGTAAGCTCAGCTGTACTGCTGGAGAGATCACATATGCAGACACACAGAGAGGCCAGGAATACAAACCACATGAAGAAGCAGAAATTCTGAGACCATTTGGAGAAAGAGATATCTCCTCATCCCAACATTTCAACTGATACCCACCTTCTATCCATCACCACCATAGTACCAATTAATGGCTCATGAGCCATACTGGACGTCCAGCTCAACCTAGTCCCCAAATGACTGATGCCCAGTCCATACAATATACAACAGAAGAACTGCCCTGCTGAGCCCACCAAACAGACAAGGAGACAATAAAATTATTGCTGCTTTCTTATGCAACAATGAAGAACATTCTCTGGTAACATCCCTGGTAGCATTTCACTGACAGAAGTAGCAAAGATAGTGGTATTTTTGTAGAAAAGTTTAATGAAAATCTATTAATCTACCAGGCTGTATTTGCATATTCATTCCATATGGACATTGTGAAAATATTCACTAAAATAGATTGAGCTTATATCTGTACAACTCCTTTTGCTTTCACTACTATTTCATGACATGAAAAGAGAAGAATATTTTTAATTCTATTTGATGAAAAATGTATTCCTATTATTTAATGAGTTATTAACAGTGAAAAGGGTGACGGATTGTGGCTCATTCAGTTTGTTTGACTTACTCTAACCATATTATAATATTTAGTTTAGGGATAAAGAAAATGATTTTAGTAAAATGGAGAAATCAAATTATATAATGCATTGAATTCCCAGAGCCCAGTCTTAACACCTTCATTTGGTGAATCTATTTTCTATAAATTTCTTCTAAAAGAGAAGAGTTTTATTTAACTATCATATGGACTGCACCAAAATAACTGGTGTAGATTTACCCTAGGGATTTACAAATGCAAGGCAGTTTTTAAATTTATTTTGTATTTACTTGAAAGGGAGAGTTACAGAGAGAGGAAGAGACAGAAACGGGGCGGAGGAATGACAGAGAGAGAGAATATCTTCCACCCACTGGTTCACTCCCTAAATGGCCACAACAGCCAAGGCTGTGCCAAGCCAAAGCCAGGAGCTTCATCTGTGCCTCCCACCTGGGTGCACGGGCCCAAGGACTTGGGCCATCTTCTGCTGCTTTCCCAGGCCATAGCAGAGAACTGGATCAGAAGTGGAGCAGTCAGGACTCAAAATGGCACCATATGGGATGCCAGTGCTGCAGGCAGTGGCTTGACCTGCTAAACCACAAGGCCAGCCACATAGGGCAATTTTTCAAGTGGAATGAGGAAGACTGGTGGTGACTCCAGATTAAATTGTTATAAATTCCAGGACATTCTGCAGGATAGGGGTACTTAATAAAGTAAAAGCTATGAAAAGGAAATTGTTTGGAAATCCAGTTTTTATAGCATTAGTCCATTTGTGAAAGAGTAATCTCCAGGCATAATAGATGAGGAAGAGTAACCAGAATATTAGAACTCATTCTCTTCTCCTCACAAACTAATTTGTTCTTAAACCTTTTAAAATTCAGAAGGTGAAGTGATATGGAAACTACAATCAAACAATAGCCCTGAAGCTTATAAGAAACACTTTGTTCCTATTATTAAATTGTGGGTTATTGTTTCCCCACATATTTATTTATCAGTCAACCAAAGGTTAATTCCCTCTGTCTGTAAATTAAATGGATTTGTAATTAGAGCCTTTGTTTAATTTGCTTTAAAGATCATTTCTGTTTATGTGCAGGCTGCAATTCCATTTTTAAGTGTAATTGCTTCTAAATCCCAGAGGACAGTAATGTAGATTCAGACCACTACATTTTAATATTGAGAATTATGATTAAGGATTAACAAAGTAAATTTTTTGTAAAGAAAGCTAAGTGTAACTTTCTCTATTGTCATCTTGTTGATGGCTTCCAATTATATGTTGCTAAGAACTTCACCTCTTGAAGCTCTGGGACACTGTACACCTGCAGCAGCTCCCCCAGTTACGTTCATTGTAGAGTCAGGGCGAGAACACAAACTCATCAATGTGTCCATCTTTGCTGACAGAGCCCAAGAAAAATGGAGAAAATAACCACAATCTGTGTAGTTCTTATTTATCATCCCCATCCTGAGCTCTTCCCAATAAAATCCACCTCCAAAGGATAAGAGAGATCTGAGGTTGTGCCCAGGATATTTAAATTCTGTTCGAGCACACAGATCACTCATGTCCTGAAACAAAATGGTTCATTCCTAGCTTTTCACATCACAAACCACCCTAAGTCACACTACAGAGAGGCTGGGCAATGGCAGAGAGTGGCCATTTCCAAAGAGTCTGTGCCACTGGAGGGGAAGGAGACAAACTTGCTTATACTTGAGCTCTTCTCAAAGAAGACAGATTGGAGATGAAAGGAATAAGCTATTCTAATCATGGTAGGGAGGAGGATGAGTGAAATTAGATTCTCAGAGCTTGCTGGTCATGTCTTCCTTCTAAGGAAGCTGCATCCGACCACAGGTTTGGTTTGGTTTGGTTTGGTTTTTTGTCTCATTTTTCTTTTCATAAGAAGAGAAATAAAAATGCATGCCAAAACTGACTTCCTGATAATTATCACAGAAAACCTGAGAACTGATAAAATTGATTTTTTCATTTTCCCATATCTTACATTCAGTACCTTAAAATGAATGTTGAAGGAATATTCAAAGAATAGCAATTCTAAGAATTGCTAAATTATTATAGCTATCCACAAAGCCTCCACGTCTTGGTCTGGATCAGATCTGCTGTTCTTTCCGTAGCTTGAAGAGATTAAGGAATGCTAGATAGCTCTCTATGAAACATACCATCTTCCCTACGTGATGAAGCATAGCCCTCATCCCTACATGAGGAAACACAGCATTCATCCCGACATGAGGAAAACATAGCCCTCATCCCTACATGAGGAAACATAGCCCTCATCCCTACAGGATGAAACACAGCCCTCATCCCGACATGAGGAAACACAGCCCTCATCCCTACAGGTTGAAACAAAGCCCTCATCCCTACATGAGAAAACACAGCCCTCATCCCTACAGGATGAAACACAGCCCTCATCCCGACATGAGGAAACACAGCCCTCATCCCTACAGGTTGAAACAAAGCCCTCATCCCTACCGGATGAAACACAGCCCTCATCCCGACATGAGGAAACAAAGCCCTCATCCCTACATGAGGAAACACAGCCCTCATCCCAACATGAGGAAAACACAGCCCTCATCCCTACATGAGGAAATACAGCCCTCATCCCTACAGGTTGAAACAAAGCCTTCATCCCTACAGGATGAAACAAAGCCCTCATCCCTACATGAGAAAACACAGCCCTCATCCCTACAGGTTGAAACAAAGCCCTCATCCCTACATGAGAAAACACAGCCCTCATCCCTACAGGATGAAACACAGCCCTCATCCCGACATGAGGAAACACAGCCCTCATCCCTACAGGTTGAAACAAAGCCCTCATCCCTACAGGATGAAACACAGCCCTCATCCCGACATGAGGAAACACAGCCCTCATCCCTACATGAGGAAACATAGCCCTCATCCCTCCATGAGAAAACACAGCCCTCATCCCTACAGGATGAAACACAGCCCTCATCCCTACATGAGGAAACATAGCCATCATCCTCATACGATGAAACATGGCCATCATCCCTCCATGGTGAAACAGCCAGCCTCCTACATGATGGAACATAGCCATCATTCCTGCATTAGCTTTGTACATGTTAGGAACTCTGCAAAATCCTGCCTAAAAGGATTATATCACACTGAATAAGCACTACATGAAATTTTTATTTCAAAATTAGTTTATTTAAAAGTCAACTTTGTAATCTATACCATTCTAAGTGTGATAGAGGTTTCAAAGATAAATGGCATGGTCCTTTCTCATCAAAAAAGCATGGAGCCTAGATAGAAACAAAAGATTAAATCTGGTCTCCAGCAAATGTGTTTCAAGCCTCCCCTCTTGGTTTGCCACTTATGAAATACAGAGTATACAAAAACAGAATTACTGTAGTAATGAATTGTCAGTGTGCGTGTTTGTGTGTGTGTGTGTGTCACACAGGGAACTTCTCAGATCCATATAGAGTGACCTCAGGGCCCAATTGTAAAGATACAGAATTCAAAGTATTTATTATTAGGCTAATTTCGGCTCCAGATATGAGAGAGGAAGTCTGCATACACAGATGCGAAATTAAAAAGGAGGGGAAGATTATCTCAGAGACTTAATCACACTGGACCCCCTGCCTGGATAATTCAGGGGAAATGAGAAAACTGTTTCTGCAATTTTGTCTTTTTTAGATAAATTAGCAGCATAATTGCCTTGACTCCCCTCTTTCCCCAGTGGGTGGAGACACAGCTGGGCTATGGGTAGAGGCCAAGCCAATCTCAGTCCAATGAAGGGTGAATCACAGTAGGGTGGCAGAAATAAGCCTCTGCTCTCTGCCTCTGCTCCTCTTGTAATCTGCCTCTACAGAGGACCTTGGTGGGGCTGATATATAATTAAAGCTTATCAAATTATCCCACCCACCTCCACACACAATTGCACTCTGTATTACGTTTCTTACTAATTTATCCAGGTGCCTTTAAACATCTCTCAAATACTATCTGTGGATAATTTGTGATGAGATCCTTCTCCTTCACAATTTAATCATGGCTTCTGGTTGCACGCAGCATCTCCCTTCATCTGCATGGCTCTGCTACAATCTGAAGAACCTACTGCCTCATTCATGCATTCATTCAAACAATCAGTCATATTTGCTGAATAAATTAATTCATGACGTGTGCTAAATGAGAGAATCCCCTTAGTTCTGGAACCAAAGTAGTTACTAGGTCTACCAGTTAGCATCGAGAAATCAAGAAATCCTTGGAAATGCACTTCCATAAAATGCCTTATTCTAAACTGTTGGTCCCGTAGAGTTAAGGAGTTGCTGTGGTTTAAACGCATTCACTTTACACATCAGGTGTTGCCGCCATAGTGCTTTCAGAAGGTGGATCCTTGGAGAGATGAGTGAGCAGTGTGGGCTCCTCCTCTTTCCCTTCCATCTTCCTCCAAGCAGGGACACAGCACTCCTCCTCTCTGACAATGTAGTTCTTACTAGATACCAAATGTCAGTGCCCTGGTCTTGGACCTCTGGCCTCCAGAACCATGAGAAATCTATTTCTGTTCTTTATAGATTAACCTGTCGCTGGAGTAGGTGTTTGGCCCAGTGATTGACACCTGTGTCACACATCAGAGTATCTGGCTCTAGCTCTTGACTCCAGGTTGTTATCAAAAGACACCCTAGGAGGGAGCAGTGATGGCTCAAGTACTGGGGCCCCTGCCATCCAAGCAGGAGACCTGGAATGAGTCCCCAGCTCCTGGCTTCAGCCCTGGCCCAGCCCTAGTTGTTGCAGGCACTTGAGGGGTGAGCGAGCCAATGAGAGCTTTCTCTCCCTTTATTTCTCTATGCCTCTGTCTCTCTGCTTCTCAAATAAAAAAGAAAAACAAACAACTAACTCGGTCAAGAAATCCTTTACAGCAACACAAATGTCCCAAAACAGGAGTTATTCAGCAAACATGTTTATGGAGACCCATTTTATAATATTGACATGGTATGGATTTTTGAGTCATCCTAACTTAGGCTCTGAGGTGGAACTCTGTGCGATTCTCCTAAATGGCAAAATGCTATAGACAAGTGTAATCAATCTAAATGAATTTGTATTTGGACCCTGATGCCTAATTTTCCTAGTGGTAATACTCCTCACTTTTTTTTTCTAAATTACTTCCAGTATACGTGTATAAGGCTTCTTCAAAAAAATCATGGAAAATGTGCATTTTAAAAAAAATTACACATGGAATTTAAAAGTTTTTCTCACCAAAATAAATTCCTGCTGTATTCCATTTTTGCATAAACTTTTTGAAGTCCATGCATGTATTTTGTAAAAGGAAGGTTAAATAACACCACACATGTAATCATTCCAAAATTATAAAATCAGGAAGAATCTCTCTAGCTTATTGCCCATGTGTATACAGTTACTGTATCTCCACCATAGCATTCTTTTGATGTATTTTACCCTCCTCAATCTCTGGTCTTTTCTGAGTATTTTTTCCTGATTTACTTTCCCCATATGTCTTCTGAGGGCCATACTGAGGCCTGTTATTCCTAAGCATGCCCACAGCAGATCGGTTTTCTCTGTGCTTATCAGTGTTTATGAAGTCTTCCAAGTTAACATCATCTGTTATCTGGAATGTTTCTCCAACACTTAAAATCCATTAAAAATTGGAGGGAATAATTACTAGGCCTCTAATTCTAATGAGAACATATGTTCTAGCCTGTGCTAAACAGCTTATCCAGAAGGGTTCAAAATATTTTAAATATAATTAATCCCCCTCAAGGATTACAATTGGCAACTTTGCATCGAGATACAATGGTGAAAAACAAGACTGCAACTCAAGCCAGACTTTCTATTGCAAATCATCACAGCAAGAAACTTATATTTAAAGGTAATAAACTGCAATCACATTTTCATGACTTTAAAAATTTTAATAAATATTTGCATTTATCTTTACCTACAAATATCTAAGAACAAAAATATATTTTATCGCTATGGTTGAACAATGAATTTGAAAAAGGAAGAAACACCAGAATGTTAATAGCAGTTATCTCTGATATTAGGATGATTGATGGTTTTTATTTCTTACTTTGTACATTTTTATTTCATTTTCTATGCTACTGTATTTTTTATAATAATGACTATGTTGCTTGGAAAATATGTTTTAGAGCATTCCAAGCAATCAAACATCTGTATCTCTATTTAAATGGATTAAATTATTCATTTTATGTTTTCTATATCCCCAAATCCAAACAATAAGGACTTTCAGAAGATTTGGTTTTCCTGGCCATGGTCAACACACTGTTATGTTGCTTAGTGGAAGTCACTAATTTCGGGAAACTTATCAATATAAGCTAAAATATAATAAAGTAAATGGTAAAACACACAATAAAAATGTTAGGTACATTAATGTTATTAATTCAGTAATCATTATGGTTTATCATAAAACATTAAAACTTAAGCATTTTGTAGAACCAAGGCTTTGTCTTGTTTAGAGCTCTGATGATTTTAGGCCACAGTTTTGTAAATGTAAGATAGTTCTCCACTTATAATAGATAATAGAAATATCCTTAACCTGTTTAGTTAAAATAAACATGAAAATCATATATCCTCCACATACATATATAATTTAAATATATAATATATAACATATTATTATTTGAGTAACTGGTGTGACTTTACATAAGTGCAAAGAACACTTGGGAAATCAACACTAAATTTAGAATTCACTTGCCATATTACTAAAAGGCTTGTATTTGCACAGTATTTTATTTTAATGTATTTGGCAAGGCCCATGCTGTTATAGAGAAATTATTTCAAAAGCAGCCAAACTAAAAACCTCAAAAACTTGTAACACAATGCAATCTTGACATGATGAGAAGGAAAATCAATATAATTAGTCAATGGGTTTTTAGTACAGGCTCCATGCCCAGATGAAGCTTATTCAAGAAATCTAAAAAGCATAAGAAATGGCCAATGTCATAAAAAAAAAACATAGTTTATTAAGGAGATTAAAAAAACTCATTAAAATGTTTGGTAGCAATAAGACATAAAATTTTGTGGTACTGATTATAAGAAAAATAGATATTCACAAAAAAGGAAAAATATAAAAAGAGACTAATTAGAGTTAGGCATGTGGCAGAGCAGTTAAGTAGCCACTTGGGACTTCCACATTCCATATCAAAGTGCCTGGCTTGTGTCCTGACTCCTCTGATTCTCACTGAGCGAGCTTCCAGCAAATGCACACCCTGGGAGGCAGTAGGTAATGGCTCAGCACTAGGATCAATGCCACCCATGTGGGAGACATGGACTGAATTCCAGCTTTCAGGTTTCAGCCTGGCCCAGCCCTGTCTATTGTGGGCATTTGGGAAGTGAACCAATGGACAGAAGATCTTTCTGCATCTCACTCATTCTCTCTCTCTCTACCACTCTCCCTATCTCCCTTCCTTTCAAATAAAATGAGAAATACAAAAATGTAATAAAAATAATAAGAGGAGAGACTGAATAACACTAGAACAGACTTCCTGAATGAGGAATAATTAAAGAAAATCCACAAAAGATGAATATAGTGTAGTACTTAGAGACATGGAGAAATATTATTTTAAAATATGGCCACTGGGAGAGATCCAAGATGGCTGAATAGGGTGTAGCCACACTAACTTCAGCTGCTTTGTGATATGAAAAGAACAAAGGAAGAACCACATTTCCAGGGCTCTGAATGATGAAATTTTTAGCAAAGAATTGAGAAAACAATGAAGACTCCATGGGACAAGAGAGAAGACAGAGACACCACCGCAGCCAGCCAAACAGTGCAGCCAGCTGCCAGTTGTGAAAAACCCTCTTACCACATCAAGGTAGGAAGAAATTGCCACACACAATGCAGCACCCAGTTTCAGCTGAGAGGGAATTGTACAGTCATGCACCGACTTTTCCTTCAGCCTAGAGAGCTGATCGGGTCTGAGCAACTGCCAGGTGTGGAGCAGAGTCCCCTTCCCCATTGCCATTCTCTGCAATGCAAAGTCACACATGCATACCTCTCTCTGTTCCACTGCTACCAATATCAGAGTCAGAGTCAGGGCAGCCTGTGGGGACAAAGGACAGATTCCGTGCATCTTGGACCTGTAGGCATTGTGGGGCATTAGTCCCAGAGCTACACTCACACATTCTACATGAACCAAGGTGATTCGTCTCACCTTCTGAGGGTAACACCAGAAGCAGCCCATAAAAAAATCTGCTCCCACACTGGGAGATCTGGGTAATGACATTAGGACTGTAACAATCACTTCTAAATTTCTCAGTGCCACTGGAAACTACCTGGTAGACATAGGGAAGAACCTACCCACATTCCACTACTCTAAACTGATACCCTTTAGAGCAAAATCTCCTGTGTACCTTGTAGTCACTCTGTAGGACTGGAAGAGGGTTCAGTTCACATACCCTAGTCCTTGGTCTAGGGTTATTGGTATTATAAGCCATAGCACCAGTTGGAATCTGCCAACAGGACCTGAGGAAGGATCCATCCCCATCATATAGTCCAACAGACACAGCAATTGGTGCCACAGGACAGCATCACTCAGGTTTGCCAGTAGGACAAGGGGGCAGCCATCTTGATCTCCTTCAACATCAAGAACAAGACCCTGACTACCACAATCATCAGGAAGACTGAAAACCTAGGAAAGACACACACTATAGGAAACCATATTCATCTCAAAGCCACACTTCTGTCTCTATGAGCTGTAACACACGAGACCTCTGTGTCACTATAGACACAACTGATACTGATTAAGATAAAAGAAGTCACTCGGGAACTATACTCCTGGGAACATCTAGAACAAAGCTAAAGCAACAATCAAGTGATACACTACACTCCAGCTGAAACATAAACTCTTTTCCAATAAAACTGACTTCATAAAGAAGGGATGATGACACCAGATGCACACATGTCAACATAGGGACACAGGAGACATGAAGAAGCAAGGTAGCAAGATGCATCCAAATGCACACAATAACCCTCCAGAATTAGATCCTGAACTGACGGCAATCTGAAATGACAGATACAGAATTCAACATAATGATTATAAGGAGACTCAGTGAAATGCAAGTGAATACAAACAGGTTGAAGAAATAAGAAAATCAATGAGTGACATGAATGCAAATATTACTAAGGAGATAGAACTCAATAAGAAGAAGCATATACCAATTATAAACTTTGGAGATGAAGCCTTCAATCTGTGAAATAAAATATACAACTGAGAGCTTTCACAGCAGAACAGACCAAGTGGAAGAAAGAATTTCTGACCTCAACAGCAAAACTTTTGAAACAACCCAATAAGACAAAAATATAGAGAAAAGAAATAAATGGAATGACCAAACTCTATGCAAAATATGAGATACCATTAAATGACCAAATATTCATATTATAGGTACTCCTGAAGGAGAAGAAAAGTGAAAAGGCATTGAGAACCTGCTAAATGAAATAATGGATGAAATTTTCCAGGTCATGAAAGAGCCATGGACATCCAAATGAAAGAAGCTCAAAGAACAAGCAGACCCAACCATAATATATCTTCTCCAAAGCATATTGTCAAATTGTTAAAAGTTAAAGACAAAGACAGAGTCCTAAAGACATCAAGAGAAAAGCATCAAGTTGCAAATAAAGGATCACCAATCAGATTAACATCAGACTTCGTGGAAACTGTGCAAGTCAGAAGAGAGTGGGATGATGCACCCAAGGTCTTAAAAGGGAAACACTTCCAAGGAAGGGTATTATATCCAGCAAAGCTATCCTTTAAAAGTGAAAGAAAAATAGGGTATTTTCCAGTTAAGTAAAAACAGAGAATTCACCAACACCAGACCAGCCTTATGAGAATTTCTGAAGGGCATCCTGAATTAAACATGAAGACAAATGACACCACCAAATTCACCAACAGAGCAAGTGGAATCATTATCCAATCAACAAAATGGCAGGTCTTAATTCCTGCCTGTCATACTAACTTTCATTGTAAACAGATTAATTCTCAAACCAAAAGAGTTAGATTGGATGAATGGATTAAAAACCAGGACTCTACTGTATGCTGCCTACAAGAAACTCACTTAAAAAACAAAGATACAAACAATATAAACTTGAAGGGCTGGAAAAAGATACACCAGGAAATTGAAAAACAAAAACAAGCAGGAGTAACTATGCTGAAACAGACTTTAGTTCCAAAACTATAAAAAGAAATAAACAAGGATATTATATTTTGATAAAAGGTTCAATTTAGCAAGAAGACATAACAATCATAAAAATATATGCACCCAACACAAGACCACCCAGAAATATACATAAAATACTATTAGACCTAAAGGGAGAGACAGACTCTAATATGATAATAGTGGGTGACTTCAACACCCACTGTCAACAGTGGACAAATCATCCAGACAGAAAATCAATAAAGATATATCAGAGTTGAAACCTACAGTTGAAAAAATGGACCTAACAGACATTTACAGGACATTTCACCTAGCAGCTACAGAATATACATTCTTCTCATTAGCACATGGGACATTTTCTACAATAGACCATATATTGGGCCATAAATCAAGTCTCAACAAATTTAAAAATACTGAAGTCAGATCATGTATATTCTCAGATCATAAAGGAATAAAACCAGAAATCAACCTTAAGAATAATAGAATACTCATAAGTACTTGGAAATTAACAACATGCTATTAGATGATCAATGTGTCATTGAAGAAATTAAAAAGGAAATAAAAAATTTTATTGAGGGACTGGTGTTGTGACATACAGGGTTAAGCCACTGCCTGCAGTCCTGGCACCCTATATGGGCAACTGTTCAAGTCCTGGCTGATCCACTTCCAATCCAGTTCCCTGCTAATGTGCCTGGGAAAGCAGCAGAAGACAGCCCAAGTACTTGGGCCTCAGCAGCTACATGGGGGACCTGGAAGAAGCTCCTGGTTCCTGGATTCAGTCTGTCCCAGCCCTGGCTGTTGCAGCCATTTGGAAAGTGAACCAGCGGATGGAAGACTTCACTCTCTTTCTACCTTTACCCCTCTCCTTTGTAACTCCATCCTTCAAACAAATAAATAAATCTTTAAAAAAAATTCTTGGGGCCAACGCTGTGACATAGCAGGTAAAGCTGCCTCCTCAGTGCCAGCAACCCAAAGGGGCCCCATTTGTAGTTCTAGCTCCTCCACTTCCAATTCAGCTCTCTGATATGGCCTGGGAAAACAGTGGAAGATGGCCCAAGTCCTCAGGCCCCTGCACCTATATGGGAGACCCAGAAGAAGCTCCAGGCTCCTGGCTTCAGATTGGTCCAGCTCTAGCCAATGTGGCTATTTAGGGAGTAAACCAGATGATGAAAGATCTCTCTCTCTCTCTCTCTCTCTCTCTCTCTGCCTCTGCCTCTGCCTCTGCCTCTGCTTCTCTGTAACTCTGCCTTTCAAATAAATGAATAAATCTTTTTAAAAATTTCTTGAAATAAATTGAAATGAAAGCATAACATATCAAAACTTGTGGGATACAGCATAAGCAGTATTAAGAGGGAAGTTTATAGCATTAAGTGCTTACATTAAAAGAAGAGAAATGTCTCAAATTAAAGATCTAATGAAGCATCTCAAAGACTTAGAAAAATAAGAACAAACCAAACCCCAAATCAGTAAAGGCAAGAAATAATAAGGATTAGAGCAGAAATAAATGAAATTGAAATTGAAAAATCTATAAAAGATCAACAAAACAAAAGATTGTTTTTTTGAGAGGATAAACAACATTGATAAACCTCTAACCAGACTAACAAAGGTCAAAAAAGAAAAAATTCAAATAAATAAAACTAGAGATGAAAAAAAGAGACACCACTGAAATACAAAGGATCATAATAAACTATTATGAATAACTATATGTTAATGAACTGGAAAATCTCAAAGAAATGGATAAATTCCTGGATAAATGTATCCTACCAAGATTAAGTAAAGAATATATGGATAACCTACACAGACCCATAACAAGCAATGAGACTGAAGCAGTAATCAAAAGTCTTCCATCAAGGAAAAGTCCAGGACCTGATGGTTTTACTACTGAATTCTACAAAGCATTAAAAGAGGAACTCCAATACTTTCCAAAATATTGAACAGGATGGAATTCTGTCAAATTCTTATTATGAAGCAATCATTTCTTTGATATGAAAACCAGAGAAAAAACATGAAAATAAAATTACAGACCTACATCTTTAATGAACATAGTTGTAAATATTCTCAACAAAATATAAGCAAATCAAATCCAAAACCACATCAAAAAGATCATACATCACAACCAAGTGGAATTTTTTTTTTTTGATAAACCAGTATTATTTTATTTGGTTAGGATTCTGGACCTATGAATATTTTAGAAGACCTTACTTTACTCTTCTGCTACTTATTAGGCACCTTTGAAAGTCAGTGAATGGGTTACAATGGATAATTTCCAGAAGCAAATATAACAAGTATATTTTAATTTGGGTTTTTTTTTTTAACTTTTATTTAATGAATATACGTTTCCAAAGTACGAATAATGGATTACTATGGCTTCCCCCCCATACCGTCCCTCCCACCCACAACCCTCCCCTTTCCCACTCCCTCTCCCCTTCCATTCACATCAAGAGTCATTTTCGATTATCTTAATATACAGAAGATCAGCTTAGTATACATTAAGTAAGGATTTCAACAGTTTGCTCCCACACAGAAACATAAAGTGAAAAATAATAGATGATTTTTTTTTAATGATGATGAAATCAGATCAGACCTATTGTCATGTTTAATCCCAGTGAGAGTCAAGTTGGGAGTTGATAGTTTCTTTTCTTTTCTTTTCTTTTTTTTTTTTTTTTTTTTACAGAGGATCAGTTTAGTATGCATTAAGTAAAGATTTCAACAGTTTGCACCCCCATAGAAACACAAAGTGAAATAAATTATTTGAGTACTCGTTATAGCATTAAATCTCAATGCACAGCACATTAAGGACAGAGATCCTACATGAGGAGTAAGTGCACAGTGACTCCTGTTGTTGACTTTACCAATTGACACTCCTGTCTATGGCATCAGTAATCTCCCTATGCTCCAGTCATGAGTTTCCAAGGCTATGGAAGCCCTCTGAGTTCTCCGACTCTTATCTTGTTTAGACAAGGTCATAGTCAAAGTGGAGGTTCTCTCCTCCCTTCAGAGAAAGGTACCTCCTTCTTTGAAGACCTGTTCTTTCCACTGAAATCTCACTCACAGAGATCTTTTGCCAGAGTGTCTTGGCTTTCCATGCCTGAAATACTCTCATGGGCTTTTCAGCCAGATCTGAATGCCTTTAGGGCTGATTCTGAGGCCAGAGTGCTGTTTAGGACATCTGCCATTCTATGCGTCTGCTGAGTATCTCACTTCCCATGTTGGATCACTCTCCCCTTTATTTATTCTATCGGTTAGTGTTAGCAGGTACTAGACTTGCTTATGTGCTCCCTTTGACTCTTAGTCCTTTCATTATGATCAATTGCAAACTGAAATTGATCACTTGGACTAGTGAGATGGCATTGGTACATGCCACCTTGATGGGATTAAAATGGAGTCCCCTGGTATGTTTCTAACTCTACCATTTGGGGCAAGTCAGCTTGAGCATGTCCCAAATTATATATCTCTTCCCTCTCTTATTCCTACTCTTATGTTTAACAGGGATCACATTTCAGTTAAATTTCAACACTTAAGAATAACTGTGTATTAATTACAGAATTAAACCAGTCATATTAAGTAGAACAGACAAAAAAACTACTAAGAGGGATAATGTATTAAGTTGTTCATTAACAGTCAGGGCTATGCTGATCAAGTCACCGTTTCCCATAGTGTCCATTCCACTTCAACAGGTTTCCTTTTTGGTGTTCAGTCAGTTGTCACCGATCAGGGAGAACATATGGTATTTGTCCCTTTGGGACTGGCTTATTTCACTCAGCATGATGTGTTCCAGATTCCTCCATTTTGTTGCAAATGACTGGATTTCGTTGTTTCTTACTGCGGCATAGTATTCTAAAGAGTACATATCCCATAATTTCTTTATCCAGTCTACCATTGATGGGCATTTAGGTTGGTTCCAGGTCTTAGCTATTGTGAATTGAGCTGCAATAAACATTAGGCTGCAGACCGCTTTTTTGTTTGCCAATTTAAATTCCTTTGGGTAAATTCCAAGGAGTGGGATGGCTGGGTCGAACGGTAGGGTTATCTTCAGGTTTCTGAGGGATCTCCAGACTGACTTCCATAGTGGCTTGACCAGTTTGCATTCCCACCAACAGTGGGTTAGTGTCCCTTTTTCCCCACATCCTCGCCAGCATCTGTTGTTGGTAGATTTCTGAATGTGAGCCATTCTAACCGGGGTGAGGTGGAACCTCATTGTGGTTTTGATTTGCATTTCTCTGATTGCTAATGACCTTGAACATTTTTTCATGTGCCTGTTGGCCATTTGGATTTCCTCTTTTGAAAAATGTCTATTGAGGTCCTTGGCCCATCTCTTAATTGGGTTGTTGGTTTTGTTTTTGTGGAGTTTCTTGATCTCTTTGTAGATTCTGGTTATTAACCCTTTATCTGTTGCATAGTTTGCAAATATTTTTTCCCATTCTGACGGTTGTCTCTTCACTCTCCTGACTGTTTCTTTTGCAGTACAGAAACTTCTCAATTTGATGCAATCCCAATAGTTAATTTTGGCTTTGACTGCCTGTGCCTCCCGGGTCTTTTCCAGAAACTCTTTGCCTGTGCCAATATCTTGAAGGGTTTCTCCAATGTTCTCTAGTAACTTGATGGTGTCAGGTCGTAGATTTAGGTCTTTAATCCATGTTGAGTGGATTTTTGTGTAAGGTGTAAGGTAGGGGTCTTGCTTCATGATTCTGCACGTGGAAATCCAATTTTCCCAGCACCATTTATTGAATAGACTGTCCTTGCTCAAGGAATTAGTTTTAGATCCTTGATCAAATATAAGTTGGCTGTAGATGTTTGGGTTGATTTCTGGTATTTCAATTCTGTTCCATTGGTCTATCCATCTGTTTCTGTACCAGTACCATGCTGTTTTGATGACAACTGCCCTGTAGTATGTCCTGAAATCTGGTATTGTGATGCCTCCGGCTTTGTTTTTGTTGTACAAGATTGCTTTAGCTATTCGAGGTCTCTTGTGCCTCCATATAAATTTCAGCACCAATTTTTCCAGATCTGAGAAGAAGGTCTTCGGTATCTTGATTGGTATTGCATTGAATCTATAAATTGCTTTTGGGAGAATGGACATTTTGATGATATTGATTCTTCCAATCCATGAGCATGGAAGATTTTTCCATTTCTTGGTATCCTCTTCTATTTCTTTCTTTAAGGTTTTGTAATTTTCATCGTAGAGATCTTTAACGTCTTTGGTTAAGTTTATTCCAAGGTATTTGATTGTTTTTGTAGCTATTGTGAATGGGATTGATCTTAGAAGTTCTTCCTCAGCCATGGCATTGTCTGTGTATACAAAGGCTGTTGATTTTTGTGCATTGATTTTATACCCTGCTACAAACTCTTCTATGAGTTCCAATAGTCTCTTGGTAGAGTTCTTTGGGTCCCCTAAATAAAGAATCATGTCATCTGCAAAGAGGGATAGTCTGAGTTCTTCCTTCCCAATTTGTATCCCTTTAATTTCTTTTTCTTGCCTAATAGCTCTGGCTAGAACCTCCAGAACTATATTGAATAGCAGTGGTGAGAGTGGACATCCCTGTCTGGTCCCAGATCTCAGTGGAAATGCTTCCAGCTTTTCCCCATTCAATAGGATGTTGGCTGTGGGTTTTTCATAGATTGCTTTGATTGTATTGAGGAATGTTCCTTCCAAACCCAGTTTGCTTAGAGTTTTCATCATGAACGGGTGTTGTATTTTATCAAATGCTTTCTCGGCATCTATTGAGAGAATCATATGGTTTTTCTTCTGCAGTCTGTTAATGTGGTGTATCACATTGATTGTCCTGCGCACATTAAACCATCCCTGCATACCAGGGATAAATCCCACTTGGTCTGGGTGGATGATCTTTCTGATGTGTTGTTGAATTCTATTGGCGAGAATTTTATTGAGGATTTTTGCATCTATGTTCATCAGGGATATTGGTCTGTAATTCTCTTTCAGTGCTGCATCTTTTCCCGGCTTAGGAATTAAGGTGATGCTGGCTTCATAGAAAGAATTTGGGAGGATTCCCTCTTCTTCAATTGTTCTGAATAGTTTGAGAAGAATTGGAGTTAGTTCTTCTTTAAATGTCTGGTAGAATTCAGCAGTGAATCCATCTGGTCCTGGGCTTTTCTTTGTTGGGAGGGCCTTTATTACTGTTTCAATTTCTGTCTCAGTTATGGGTCTGTTTAGGTTTTCGATGTCTTCCTGGTTCAATTTAGGTAGGTTGCATGTGTCCAGGAATCTATCCATTTCTGATAGGTTTCCCTGTTTGCTGGCATACAAGTCCTTGTAGTAATTTCTGATGATTCTTTTTATTTCTGTGGTGTCTGTTGTTACATTTCCTTTTTCATCTCTGATTTTATTGATTTGGGTCTTTTCTCTTCTTTTTTTAGTTAGTTGGGCCAATGGGGTGTCAATTTTGTTTATTTTTTCAAAAAACCAGCTCCTCGTTTGGCTGATTTTTTGGAATGTTTTTCTTGATTCAATCCTGTTGATTTCTTCTCTGATTTTAATTATTTCTCTTCTCCTACTAGATTTGGGTCTGGTTTGCTGTAGGTTTTCTAGATCCTTGAGGTGAATAGAAAGCTCATCTATTTGGTGCCTTTCCAATTTCTTGATGTAGGCACCTATTGATATAAACTTTCCTCTTAACACTGCTTTTGCTGCGTCCCATAAGTTTTGGTATGTTGTGCTGTTATCCTCATTTACTTCCAGAAAGTTTTTGATTTCTCTTTTGATTTCTTCTATGACCCATTGTTCATTCAGGAGCATGTTGTTCAATCTCCATGTGTTTGCGTATGCTCTAGGGATTCCTGAGTTGCTAATTTCCAACTTCATTCCTTTATGGTCTGAGAAGCTGCATGGTATGATTCTAATTCTTTTGAATTTGCTGAGACTTGCTTTATGGCCTAGTATGTGGTCAATCCTAGAGAAGGTTCCATGTACTGCTGAGAAGAATGTATAATCTTTAGCTGTAGGATTGAAAGTTCTGTATATATCTGTTAGATCCATTTGGGCTATAGTGTCGTTTAAATCTACTGTATCCTTGTTGATCTTCTGTCCTATTGATCTGTCTATTTCTGAGAGTGGAGTATTGAAGTCCCCCAGTACTATTGTATTGGGGTCTAAGTCTCCCTTTAAGTCCGTTAACAAGTCTTTTAGATAAACCGGTGCCCTGTAGTTAGGTGCATATACATTGATAATTGTTATATCTTCCTGTTGAATTGATCCCTTAATCATTATGTAGTGTCCCTCTTTGTCTCTCTTAACGGTTTTTGTGGTAAAGTTTATGGTATCTGATATTAAGATGGCTACGCCTGCTCTTTTTTCATTTCTGTTGGCATGGTATATCTTTTTCCAGCCTTTCACTTTCAGCCTGTATGGATCTTTGTTGGAAAGATGTGTTTCTTGTAAGCAGCATATAGATGGGTTTTGTTTTTTAACCCAATCAGCCAAACGGTGTCTTTTAACTGGACAGTTCAGGCCATTCACGTTCAATGTGACTAATGATAAGTGGTAACTTTGCCCTGCCATTTGCCAAAGATAAGTTCTAATATATGCTTTGAATTCCCTGTGATCTTTTGCTGTGAGCTTTCCTTCCTTGGTTTCCTTCCTTTACCTTCTTTCATATTGATGACCGTGTTTCTTTGTTTCTGTGTGTAACACATCTTTAAGCATCTTTTGCAGGGCTGGACGAGTGGCAACAAATTCTTTCAATTTCTGTTTGTTATGAAAAGTCTTTATTTCATCTTCATTCACAAATGATAGCTTTGCAGGATATAATATTCTGGGCTGGCAGTTGTTCTCTCTTAGTACCTGGGCTATATCTCGCCATTCCCTCCTAGCTTGTAGAGTTTCTGATGAGAAGTCAGCTGTGAGTCTGATTGGAGATCCTCTGAGAGTAATCTGACGTTTCTCTCTTGCACATTTTAGGATCTTTTCTTTATGTTTCACTGTGGAGAGTTTAATTACAACGTGTCGTGGTGAGGGTCTCTTTTGGTCGTGTTTATTAGGGGTTCTGTGAGCTTCCTGTACTAGGATTTCTCTGTCCTTCTCCAAACCTGGGAAATTTTCTGCTAATATCTCACTAAAAAGGCCTTCTAATCCTTTCTCCCTCTCCATGCCTTCAGGAACTCCTAGAACCCGAATGTTGGGTTTTTTAATAGTATCCTGAAGATTCCCGACAATATGTTTTAGATTTCTAATTTCCTCGTCTTTTCTTTGGTCTGACTGTATCCTTTCCTGTTCTCTGTCTTCTAAGTCCGATATTCTCTCTTCTGCTTCTCCCATTCTGTTTGTAAGGCTCTCTATTGTGTTTTTCATTTGATCTATTGAATTCTTCACTTCAGTCACTATCCCAGTTTCCTGTTGTACTAGTTGTTTCGTTTCATTTTGATTCCTCCTTAATATTTCATTTTCACGAGAGAGATTTTCTATCTTGTCCATTAAGGATTTCTGTAGTTCAAGAATTTGTTTTTGAGAACTTCTTAATGTTCTTATCAATTTTTTGAGATCTGCTTCTTGCATTTCTTCTATGTCATCATCCTCATAATCTTGAATTGGAGTGTCTTTTTCATTTGAGGGCTTCATGGTGACTTCCTTGTTTTTATTACCTTGGTTTTTGCGTTTGTTATTTGTCATATTGGAGATATTTGGTTTCTTCACTGTGGTGCTTTTTCTTGTTATACTATGACTCTAGATTAAGTGGACTATCTGTTTTTGATGGAGCCTTAGGGCTTGAGATGGGTGTGGCCTGAGAGCTCTGTTTGGTGTGCCAAAGGTGACACTCCCAGGTTAGGCGTGGTAAACCTCTCTCTCTCTCTCTCTCTCTCTCTCTCTCTCTCTCTCTCTTTTTTTGATTCAAAAGGGAAGTTATTCTGCACAGCTGAACGAAGTTGGAGGTAGTTAGCAGGCAAATGATATACCCACAGGAGCCAGAGATCAGAAGCTCTTTCCCAAGGACCACACAGGGAATCTGTTCGGCCCTTAGAGTGGGCTCAAATTCTCCTTCAGTCTCCCACTGGGTTGCCAAAGTTACGGAATTGTAGCGTCTCTGGAGAGTGCTCACGTGAATTCCGTGAGTTCTCTCCTCCACCGTCTCTTTTTTCACAGTCTCAGTTCAGTAGCACCATAAATTTACTAGGTCCTAATCTCCTGTTAATTCGCCCCACCCAGAGTCAGGTTTTACTGCTAGGCTCAGGGCCGGTGCAGACCTGAGGTCGCTCTGCTTATGACGTATGTCCAAGATGGCGCCTGCTCTTTGTCTTGCTCGCCCTTGAGAGGTGAGCGGAGAGAGAGAAACCCGTGTCCGTACCAGTCACCTTTTTTTTTTTTTCCCTCTCTCTCTCTTCCAGTTAGCTTGGTGAAGTCCCCCCCCCCCGGGGGTCGTTCCCTCTAGTCTCCTCTCTCCGCTTGCCTGCCGGTGTCTCGGGTTATTGAGGTTCGGCTCACCTCGCGTTCCAGTGCTGGTGTGTTGAGTCTGCAGCTGGTGTCCCGAACTGTGGGCTCCCACGCTCTCCACGCAGGTCTGCTCCCCTTCCAGCGCCGATGTGTGGACTCGGAGCCCTGGACGTCCCAAGTCTCCCCGCTGTTGCACTCCCCTTCGAGCACTTGCGCGCAGACCCTGCAGCTTGCGCAGCTCAGTCCCGCAGCTCGGCTTCCGCGGCTCAGTCCTGCGGCTCGGTCCTGCGGCTCCCCAAGTGGAATTTATACCAGAAATGCAAGCATAGTTTAACATTCACAAACCCATAAACAGATGTAACAATCTCAACACAATTACTGTTTCATTCTTTCCTTTGACTTAAACTAATTTGACCTTTCACCTAACATAATGTGGATGTTTGTTTATTTTATTCAAAGTATATCTCTGAGTCTACAGGTTTCAGCCAATGTTCTAAGCTTAGTATGTTCATGAGCATTCTATAGCACAATGGATTTTTTTATAGTTTCAATGCACTTAGGAGGTAAACTTACTCATAATTAAAATTAAATGATACACCAAAAGAGAATACTGACAAAAACACTTATGAAACAGAACAGAAATGTAGAGAACGTTCCAAGATGGTGGAATAGGGAGGGAGCTACTGCCCTAGTCTAGGGGAAGATAGTTAGAAAAGTTAAAAAAAAATGCAAAATGCATTCTCAGGGAAGAGTTAGGGATAAACCTGTAAAGGAATTGCCACACAAATTAGAGGGACACTGTGGATCTACATAGAAGGTGTGGACATGCACGGCTCAGGATTAGAGCTACCAAGAGCCTCAGCACCAGCTTTGGAGAGTGAGGTGAGACCAGACTGCAGCAGCCCAAGCCACCAGTGATGGAGCTGTGGGAAGAGCCTGGTGTGATTCCAGCTTGTTTCCACTGGGGAACAGTATACTTGCCAACCCAGAGGAAAAGAATGGGGGAGGGGCATGTTTCTCTACCACCAACCACCTGGCACTGGCATCCTGCAGCTGGCTGTGAGAATGGACCCATTCTGGACATATATAACATCTATCCTAGCTTGTATCTGCATGCCCAGCAGCCAGCCATGAGGAGATATCCAAGTCTGGCTGGGAGAACTGACAGGGAGCTGGGAGCTCATGACTGTGGGACCATTGTGTGCTAGGAAATACTGTGAAAACACTGTGGCTGTGTGGGAGGGTATAGGGTGTGACTGTAGATGGCTCCATACGCTCAAGGATCCCTGATTGCCTTGTGAGGGCCACTGCTGTGGAATCTGTGATCACACTGAAGACTGCAGGGATCCTTTGTGTAGTTCTTCTGGCAGCACATATGAATACTGTACCCCATGGGGCTAGCGCCCAGTCACTGATCTCCTTGGAGGAAAGGAGGTGAGCATGAGATGACACCAACAGAGCTGTCCAAACCCTCCACTCTGATTTAGAAAAAGAGAGAGATTTACCACACCCAACATGGGTGTCACCTTGGACACTCTGCTCACCCTGGAGCACTGAACAGAGTACCCGGGCAACACACAGCACACATCGTTAGGTATTCACTGAAAGAGGAGACACTCCACTAAGCCACAGATGCATAGTCCAAAGGTTAAAGCCATGACAGGGGGACAAAAAACAACTATTATTTCCACAAATGCCTAAAAATAAGTGCAGAACTTGAAGAAATAAGAATAAGGAAGACAACATGATGGCCCCAAAGGAACACAATATTTCAGTACTAGAATGTGAAGATGAAGAGATTGAAGAAATGTTGAAAACAGAATTCAAAAAATTGATCATAGGATTATTTAGAAATAATCATAAGCAAATCCACAAATTAAAGAAACCAATACATGACAGGAAATTTTCT
Source organism: Oryctolagus cuniculus (assembly GCF_964237555.1). Classification (NCBI taxonomy): domain Eukaryota; kingdom Metazoa; phylum Chordata; class Mammalia; order Lagomorpha; family Leporidae; genus Oryctolagus; species Oryctolagus cuniculus. The sequence goes on from NC_091440.1 coordinate 116,444,684, forward strand.
CCCATGAAATTGAGATTTTAAAGAGAAATCAAAATGAAATGTTGGAAATGAATTCAATAGATCAAATAAAAAATGCAGTAGGAAGTCTTAACAACAGAGATGGTGAGAAGAAGGAAGAATATCTGAATTAGATGACAGACCTGAGGAAATTTTATGGTCAGACCAACAACAACAAAAAAAAAAAAAAAAAAAAAAAAAAAGGAAGAAGAAGAAATTAGAAAACTAAAAGGCAGCATTAGATATTTAAAGAATGCTATCAAATGCCTCAACATATGGGTCTTAAGAGTTCCAGAAAGTGTCACAAAAGAGAATAGAAGACATTTTTGGTGAAATAATTATAAAAAACTTCCCTAATTTGGAGAAAGAAAGGAACATCCAAGTACAGGAAGCACATAGAACTCCTAATAGACATGACTAGAAAAGATCTTTACCATGACACATTGTAGTCAAATTTTCCACAGTAAAACATGAGGAAAAGATTCCAAAATGTGCACTAGAGAAATGCCAGATTACATTTGGAGGATCTCCAATAAGACTCACAGCTGATTTCTTATCAGAAACCCTACAGGCTAGGAGAAAATGGAAAGATAAATTCCAAATCTTAAGAGAAAAAAAACTGTCAACCCAGAATATTGTAACTTGAAAAGCTCTCATTTATGAATGAAGGTGAAATAAAGACCTTCCACAACAAACAGAAATTGAAAGAATTTGTCACCAATTGTCCAGCCTTAAAAAAGAAGCTTAAAGATGTCCTACAGGGCCGGCGCCGTGGCTCACTAGGCTAATCCTCCGCCTAGTGGCGCCAGCACACCGGGTTCTAGTCCCAGTCGGGGTGCTGGATTCTGTCCTGGTTGCCACTCTTCTAGGCCAGCTCTCTGCTATGGCCAGGGAGTGCAGTGGAGGATGGCCCAAGTCCTTGGGCCCTGCACCCCATGGGAGACCAGGAGAAGCACCTGGCTCCTGCCTTCAGATCAGCACGGTGCACTGGCTGCAGTGTGCCGGCCGTGGTGGCCATTGGAGGGTGAACCGACGACAAAGGAAGACCTTTCTCTCTGTCTCTCTCTCTCACTGTCCACTCTGCCTGTAAAAATAAAATAAAATAAAAAGATGTCCTACACACAGAAACATGGTCATAACTATGAAATCAGGTGAAAGTAGAACATGTCTCAGTAAATTACAAAGGAAATCCAAAGTAAACTATAGGAATATTTATAGAAAAATGGCAGGGCTAAGTCACGACTTATCAATAGTGACCTGGAATGTAAATGGCCTCAACTCTCCATTTAAAAGATACAGACAGACTGAATGGGTTAAAAAGCAAGACCCATCTATTTGCTACCTACAAGAAATACATCTCATTTACAAAGGTACACACAGACTGAAAGTGAAAGGATGGAAAAAGAGATTCCATGCTAACAGAAACCAAAAGAGAGCTGATACAGCCATCCTAATATCACACAAAATAGATAAACATAAAAACTGTTAAAAGAAACAAAGAAACTATGTAATGATTAGGGGATCAATTCAACAGGAAGATGTGACTATTATAAATGTATACACACCTAATTGCAAGGCACCTGGCTTTTTAAAAGAAATGTTAATGTATTTAAAAGGTAGACACAGATTTGAATACAATAGTAATGAGAGACATCAATACTCTACTTTCAGCAATGAACAGATCAACCAGACAAAAAATCAGCAAGGAAATAACAGAGTTCATTGACATTATAGATCAAATGGACCTAACAGGTATCTACAGAACTTTTCATTCTACAGTTGCAGAATACACATTCTTCTCACCAGTGCATGAAACATTGTCTAGGGTACTCTTTATGCTAGGCACAAAAAAAGTCTCAAAAAATTTCAAAAACAATCAAAATCATACCATACATCTTCTCTGACCACAATGGAATAAAGATGGATATCAGCCACTTAGGAATCTAGATCATAAAAAAACACATGGAGACTGAACAACATGCTCCTGAATGAACAGTTGGTCATAGAAGAAATCAAAAGTGAAATAAAAAACTTATGGAAACAAATGAAGACAACAATACAACATATCAAAATTGTGGGAAACAGGAAAAGCAGTGTTAAAAGTTTATAGCAACTGGTGCCTACATCAAGAAATTGGAAAGGCACCAGGTAAATAAGCTATAAATGCATCTAAAACCTTGAAAAGCAACAACAAACCAAACTCAAAATTAATAGGAGAAAAGAAACAATTAAAATTAGAGAAGAAATAAAACTGAGACAAAAGAAAATACAAAGATCAGTGAAACAAAGTGGTGGTTTTTTTAAAGATCCAAACAAAACTGACACACCATTAGCTCAACTAATCAAAAAAAGGGGGGGGGGGGGGAACCCAAGTCAATAAAATCAGAAGTGAAAAATGAAATGTAACAATAGATATCACAGAAATTTAAAAGAATCATCAGGAATTACTACAAAGAGCTGTACACCAAAAAAAATCAGGACACCTAGAAGAAATCAATAGATTCTTGGACACATAAAACCTACCAAAATTGAGCCATGAAGACACAGAAAACCTAAACAGACCCATAATCAAGACAGAATTTGAATCAGTAATAAAGACCCTCCCAACAAAGAAAAGCCCAGGACCAGATGACTTCATTGCTGAATTCGACCATTTAAAGAAGAACTGACTCCAATTCTTCTCAAGCTATTCAAACAACTGAAAGGAAGGAAATCCTCCCAAACTGCTTCTGTGAAGCCAGCATCACCTTAATACATAAACCTGAAAAAGATACAAAAGAGAAAGAGAACTACAGAACAATTTCCCTGATGAATAGAGACAAAAAATTCTAAACAAATTACTAGCCAATTGAATCCAACAACAGATCATAAATATCATTCACGTGGACCAAGTGGGATTTATCCCTGGTATGCAGGGATTGTTCAACATTTGTAAATCAATAAACATGATGCATCACATTAACAAATTGAAGACCAAAAACCATATGATTATTTCAATAGAAGCAGAGAAAGCATTTGATAAAATAAAACACAGTTACATGATAAAAACTTTAAGGAAATTGGGTATAGAAGGAACATTCCTCAACACAATCAAGGCAACTTATGACAAACCCACAGTCAGTGTCCTTTTGAGTGGGGGAAAGTTGGAAGCATTCCCAGTAAAATCAGGAACCAGACAAGGATGCTTACTCTCAGCAATGCTATTCAATATTGTCCTGGAAGTTTTAACCAGAGCCATGAGACAAGAAAAAAAAATCAAAAGGATACAGATTGGGAAGGAGGAAGTGAATCTATCTTTATTTGCAGATGACATGATTCTATATATATAGGATCCAAAAGACTCCACTAAGAGGTTACTGGAACTCACAAGAGTTTGGTAAAGTGGCAGAATACAAAATCAACACCCCAAAATCAATACCCTTTGTATATACAGACAATGCCACAGTTGAGAAAGAACTTGATCAATCCCAGCCACAATAGGTGCAAAAAAAGTAAATACCTTGGAATAAATTTAACTATGGACCTTCAAAGTTCTCAATGATGATAATTCCAAAATTTTAAAGCAAGAAATAGAAAAAGACACAAAAAATAGAAAAATCTTCAATATTCATGGATTGGAACCATCAAAATGTCCATACCACCAAAAGCAATCTACAGATTCAATGTGATACCAACCAAATGCCAAGGACATTCTTCTCAGATATAGAAAAAATGATACTGAAATTCCTGTGGAAACAAAGGAGACCCTGAATAGCTAAAGCAATCTTATACAACAAAAACAAAGCTGGAGGCATCACAATACTAGATTTTAAGACATACTACAGGGCAGTTATAATCAAAACAGACTGGCACTGGCACAAAGACAGATGGAAACATCAATATAACAAAGTGCTAGAAACCAACCTAGGCATCTACAATCAACTTATCTTTGACAAAGGAGCTAAAATCAATCCCTAGGGCATGGAGACTCTCCTCAACAAATGGTGCTGGTCCCATAAGGCATTCGGATATGGCTGAAGAGCCCATGAGAGTATTTTAGGCATGGAAAGCCAAGACATCCTGGAAAAAAAAAAAAGACCTAAATGGAAGATCTCCGCGAGTGAGATCCCAGTGGAAAGAACAGGACCATCAAAGAAGGAGGTACCTTTCGCTGAAGGGAGGAGAGAACTTCCACTTTGACTATGACCCTGTCGGAATAAGATCGAAGTCGGCGAACTCAAAAGGCTTCCATAGCCTTGGCAACTCATGACTAGAGCCTAGGGAGATTACTGACACCATAAACAAGAGTGTCAATTTGTTAAGTCAACAACAGGTGTCACTGTGTACTTACTTCTCATGTGGGATCTGTCCTTAGTATGTTGTCCAATGTGAAGTAATGCTATAACTAGTACTGAAACAGTATTTTACACTTTGTGTTTCTGTGTGGGTGCAAACTGATGAAATCTTTACTTAATATATACCAAATTGATCTTCTGTCTATAAAGATAATTGAAAATGAATCTTGATGTGAATGGAATGGGAGAGGGAGCAGGAGATGGGAGGGGTGTGAGTGGGAGGGAAATTATGGGGGGAAGCCATTGTAATCCATTAACTGTACTTTGGAAATTTATATTTACTAAATAAAAAATTTAAAAAATGGTGCTGGTAATACTGTGTCTCTGCATGGAGAATCTTGAAGCAATACCCTTATCTTACACCTTACACAAAACCCACTCAAAATGGATCAAAAACCTAAATCTGCAACCTGAAACCATGAAATTATTAGAAAAAATGGGAAACCCTGCAAGACATTGGTATAGCCAAAGATTTACTCAAAAAGACTCCAGAAGCAAAGGCAATCAAAGCCAAAATCGATAAGTGGGATGACCTCAAGCTGAGAAGCTTTTGTACTGCAAAAGAAACACTTAGCAAAGTGAAGAGGCAACTGACAGGATGGGAGAAATTATTTGAAAACTATGCAATTGATAAAGGATTAATAACCAGATACATAAAGAGCCCAAGAAGTTCAACAACAACAAAACAAACAACCCAGTTAAGAAACGGGACAAGAACTTAAACAGGCTGTTTTCAAAAGAGGAAATTCAAATGACCAACAGACACATGAAAAAATATTCAGGATCACTAGCTATCAAGGAAATGCAAATCAAAACCACAATGAAGTTTCACCTTACCCCATTTAGAATGCTTCTCATACAGAAATCAACAAACAACAAAGAATGGTGAGGTGTGAGGAAAAAGGTTCCCTAATCCACTGCTGGTGAGAATGTAAACTGGTACAGCCATTGTGGAAGACAGTATGGAGATACCTCAGAAATCTGAATATAGACCTACCATATTACCCAGCCATCCCACTCCTGGGAATTTACCCAAGGGAAATGAAATCAGCATATGAAAGAGTAATCTACAGCCCCATGTTTATTGCAGCTCAATTCACAATAGGTAAGATATGAAATCAACCCAAATGTCCATCAACTTAAGACTGGATAAAAAATTATGGGATATGTATACCATGGAATACTACATAGTTTTAAAAAAAAAATGAGACCCTGTGATTTGCAACAAAATGAATGAATCTGGAAAACATCATACTTAGTGAAATAAGCCAGTCCCAAAAGGACAAATACCATATGTTCTCCCTGATCTGTGATAATTAATAGAGCATCTAAAAGTTAACCTATTGAAGTTAAATTGACACTTTGAGATGCATGAATTTCACGGCTCATGTCTCAACTGTTGTGAAACTGAGTTTTTTTATATACTGTTTGTTGAACTCTTTACTTAGCATAGAGTTAATCTTATGTGGGTAAAGTTAATTGAAAATAGATCTTAGTAAAAAATAAGAATGGGAATAGGAGAGGGAGGAGGAAGAAGGGTAAGAGTGTAGATGAGACTATTATTTTTCACTTTATGTTTCTGTGTGGGAGCAAGCTGTTGAAATCCTTACTTAAGGTATACTAAGCTGATCTTCTGTATATTAAGATAATCGAAAATGAATCTTGATGTGAATGGAAGGGGAGAGGGAGTGGGAAAGGGGAGGGTTGTGTCGCTCCCCCTCTTCGTGGAGGAACGACACTAAACCCTGCCTAGGCTTCATATCCGAGTCACGGCACCATTATGTCGCTCCCCCTCTTCATGGAGGAACGACACAGGACCCTGCGCTGTTCTTTTGTCTGCTCGGCCCTCCTCGGGTTTGCTGCTGGTTCTTCCCGGGTTGGCTACTGTCCCTTCCACCTCCGTGGAAGGGCAGTTCCCCCTGCCACATTCCCCACTTCCGCAGGGGAGCGGCACACCGCCGGCCGGCTCTCTCGGGGGCTGCACAGGTGTTCCCCTTAGATGTTCCCCTTAGATGTTCCCCTTAGATGTTCCTGGTGCATGCCGTCTCTCTCCTCCTATATAGTCCTCTTCCACCAATCCCAACTCGGCTGCCCACACGCCGAGCACGCTGCTCTCCTCCAATCAGGAGCAAGTCCTACAGTTTATTGGCTGAACTGGAGGCAGCTGTGTAGAAGCTGTTTTCTTCTCTCCCAGCGCCATATTGTGGGAGAGCAGATGCATAGAATAAGTCTTAATTCCAGTAACTTAGTCTAGTCCGAGTTGCTCCCCACAGGTTGTGGGTGGGAGGGACGGTATGGGGGGGGGGGAAGCCATTGTAACCCATGAGTCGTACTTTGGAAATTTATATTCATTAAATAAAAGATAAAAAAAAAAAAGAGTGTAGATGAGAGAGCAAGTAGGATGGGAACAATCACTATGTTCCTAAAGTTGCATTTATGAAATGCATGCAGTTTGTATACCTGCATACATTTCTACAATAATTAAATACAATAATTTCTACAATAATTAAAACAGCATAGCACTGGCATAAAAACAATACATAGACCAATGGAACTGAATATAGAGTCCAGAAATTAGTCCACATACATACAGCCAACTGACTTGTGACAAAAGTGTTCAGATCACATAGTGGGATCAAGTTGCTGGAAGAAAACATGTAGAGGATGAATCTTGGGCAAGACCCCCAAAGCACAGGCAACAAAAGCAAACCTAAATTGCAACACAAAAGAAATGATCAACAGAGTGAAGACACATCCAAAAAAATGGGAAAAAATGTTTACAAGCTACCTGACAAAGGATCAATACCTCAAATATATCAGCAACTTTAAAAACTTAGCACACACAAAACACAACCATCTAGTTAAGAAATGGGAAAGGACTTCAAAAGACAGTTCTCAAAGGAAGAAATACAAATGGCCAAAAAATATGAAAAACTGTCCAACACCACTAGCCATTAGGGAAATGCAAATTAAAACCACAGTGAAATATCACCTCACCCCTGTCAGAATGGCTAAAGCTAGAATCCAAAACACAGAGAGTAACAAATGCTGGCAAGGATGTGGACAGAGGGGAACACATACACTATTGGTGAAAATGTAAATTAGTGCAGCTACTGTGGAAAACAGTGTGGAGACTTCTTATGCAACTAGAAATAGACTTGCCATATGATTCAGCAATCCCACTGCTGGGTATATACCAAAAATTCATGCACACATTGTATTGAAAAGATACCTATACCACCATGTTTAGCAGCTCTGTTCACCAGAGCTAAAATTTAGAATCAACCAAGTTGTCCATCATGAGATGAATGAAGAAAATATGGTGTGTATTATATATATATATGTATATATATACAATACACACACACATATATAATACACATATATATAATACACACATATACACACAATGGAATACTGTTCATCTATTAAAAAAAAGAATGAAATTCTACTATTTGCAGAAAAATGGATGCAACTAGAAGATACTATGTTGAAAGAAATAACCTGGACACAGAACGGCAAATACCACCTGTTTTCCCTTATATGTGGGTGATAATTTTTTTTAAAAAAAGAAGGAAGTAGAAAAGAAGGAAGGAAGGAAGGCAGGCAGGCAGGCAGAGAGACAGGCTGACTTGTGTGTATCAGTATTGCTGAAAATATACTTTTTGAAACTTTGTTCTATACTCTGTCAAACCAATGGTTAAGAATGTTATAGTACTATAGTTTTAATGATCTGTGATTACTTTAAAATTTACTGTATATAGGTGAAATGAACATTTTTCCATTCAATTATTGTTTATAACCATTGCCTATATTTCCACTAAATTATGACTATCAAAGTACCAATGACATTCTTTACAGAATTGGAAAAAACAATCCTAAAATTCATATGGAATCACCGCAAACCCCAGATAGTGAAAGCTTACTTGTTAAAATTCTTATTTGGTGAGGTATTGAGCCTTTTTATTGTAATATAAATTTAAAATGTTATCTCAAAAACTACAAAAAGCAGAAGAAAGGAGGGTGAGGGGGACAAGGTGGGTGGAAGGAGGAAGGGATGGAGGAAGGGAATATCATTATGTTCTTAGAATTGTATTGAAAAACCATATTGGATCTATTAAAAACTAATTTAAAATTTTTACATATATATCAAAATAATAATGAAGTATCCTTGTTAAAAAAAAATGGGAACTAGCTAAATAAACAATAGGTCATTACTTTAAATCTCATTAGGAAACTGCAGAGAAATGAGAAGAGTTGATGGGTGGGAGCAATGGAGAGAAGTGCAGTGAAGTGAAGGTTAAGAGAAAATGAAGTATAAATATATCCTCACTGTTCCCACACAATCAAGTAAACACCAATTGGTCTGCCAAACCGCAGACATAGCTCCTTGGAGTCCCTTAGAGGAATTTATCATCAATTCAGAATACAAATACCAAATATCAGACTTGCTACTGGGTGTATTCAGGCTGATCGCTTGGATCTAGTGCTTAACCCAAGTCTTCATGTCAAAACACTCCTCCAAAGATGTGCTTCACATTAAATCTGGCTGCTCCAGGATTCTGCTCCATTCCTCAGCTCTCCTAATCTTTCCTGGGCTCCGATTCATGGGTATCAGGCTCATCAACCCCTCTGGCTCCATCTTTGCTAGAGGGACTAAATATAACCTTTTCTTGTAGTCACATTCTACAAAAACTAGATAATTTATCATTTGAAAATTGATGAATAGATAATGTGATACATAAATGCTGTATTTATTTCAACTATTTGTTAGGAAACTTGGTTTGTGGTGCTTATGCAAATGTACTGAATTAAAAATGTGTAATTTATGAGAGGAAAACTGAATCCTATCTTCTCCATTTGGGGGTCTGAAAAGAATGAAGGAGAAATCATTGGAATGAATATGGATTTGCTTTGTACAACAGAAACTCATATGTGGAAATGATCTATAGGGCATTCAATTCAGCTTCCTGCCAATGCAGAATTGCTTCCTACCATAAAAACCTCAGAGTCTGAGCCCAGACTATTTTAAAATATGACACCTCACTGCTACCAAACATCAAGGAGAACTTGCGTGAGTCCTGGACAATATACTCCAACATAAACTGGCATCCTTCTGTAAACTGCACTACCTACCCACATTTAAACACATTAGTCTACTTTCTACTGAATTTATGCTAGTAGGGAAAGCCCTGGCCTTATTCTGTATTACTGGATCTGTATTTTGGGATATAACCCATCATTGTGGAAATAGAGTATAAAAGCACAAGGCCCACATTGATCAATCCTACCCCTGGTCTAAAAAATTCATATCACCCCATCTCCATCCTATCCCTACACTTTAACCATTAGGCAGACATTTGACACAACACAGTTAAACAGCCACTTGGGACACCCCCACCGCATATCAAGTCCCAGGTCCACTCCCAATTCCAGCTTCCTGCTAATGCATGCACTGGGAGGCAGCCGGTGATGGATCAAGGAATTGGGCCTCTGCCACCCACATGGGAGACCTGATTTGAGATTTGAGTTTTCAGCTCCCAGATATAGTCTGACCCAGCATTTGAAGAATAAACCAGTAGATAGGAGGGGTAATTGGTGTGTTCATTTAAAATAATAATCACATCTTCAACATGACTTTAAAAGCCCACAACATCTGACTCTGGCTACCCAGATCACCAGTCATCACATGCCATCTGCTAACATCTGTGCTCTTTTGCTTTCTCCAACATGTCTTGCGTCCCTAGCTTCACATTTCTTGCAAATGCCATTTATTCTGCAGATACTCTTGCCTCCTCAAACCCCTCCCCATTGTTTTTGTGGCCAACTGCAAGTCATCTTTCAACTAAAATGTTACCTCCTCAAGACTGTCTTCTGATACCCCCAATAGGCCAGTTCTCACTGATATATGCACTTATATTTCCTTGCGATTTTTATTCAGAGCACTTATCCCTGATAATAACTAGCAATGTCCCTAGGACATAGTAGGCCATCAATAATCATTTTTATAAGACTGAATGGAAAGCATACTGAGCAGACATCTGTGCAGGATCTACAGTTTCTGCATTTAACACAGAGCTCCCACAGTGCCATCTTGCTTTTTGCTCTTGGATTATTAGAATTCCTGAGGTTTCCATCTTGGAACAATCAAAGGACCAGCAGAGAAAGAGAAATAAGATATAGGTGCCTATCACATATGGTTTAGTTGAGAAGTATCATGCTGTGAAAAATACAGGTACCCAGACCTATTGTGGCATAAGGGGGTTGTCTATACCAATCAAACTCTTCTTTCTATTCCATCACATTCGCTTCAATACAAAAGTGTATTCAGAAGAACAAGGAAAGAGGCAGAGATCACAAGTTTTAAAAGCCATCAAAGTGCTGGTTGATATTGTTTCTTTTAGATGCTCCATTACAAAAGATCACGAGTATATAATCTATTTCTGAAAAAGGACTGTGTCATTAGGGTCTAGATAGCCTACAGCAAAACCTCAAAATCTCATGGGCTAAGCACAGCACATTCATTTGTCATTACCACTACATGCTCAAGGTGAGTCAACTTTGGAATCCTATTTTTGTAATCATTCAGGGACCAAGAGCTAAGAAAGGGAGGAGGGGATATCCATCTGAACCCACATCTTGTAGATGATCATGGAGTTGGACATGAAAAACCCCACACAGCTTAGAAAGTTACACCTGCAAGTGGCACACATCACTGCCACACAGGTTTCTTTGACAGAAGTCCATCACATGGTCATGCCTAACTGCAAAGCTGTTGAGGAAAGTTAACCCATACCAACTGCCAGTACTGAGACAAAACAACTTTAATAACACTAGAACAAGAAGAATTGGTAGTATCCACTGACATCCAGAACAAAGCTTATCATGACCTTGACCTCTCTGTACACTAACAGAGCTAGGACTGGTACAGAACAGAAGAAAACAGGGAATAAAGGTACTTTCAGAAACACAAATATGACTAACTCTATAAGTTCGAAGTGGGAATTCAACAGGAAAAGGAAAGAGCAAAGAAATTGTTCATTCCCACTTCTGACCTCTGGACTCCATATATATTTAGAATCAACTAATATAATATTGTTTTCTTTCTAGTAATTTATTGCAGGAACACACATATCAAAAAGGACACTATTAGAGTGAAATTATAATTCAGAAAAGTTAAAGGTTGCTCCTCTTCCAGTCCAGCTCTCTGCTGTGGCCTGGGATAGCAGTAGAAGATGGCCCAAGTGCTTGGGCCCCTGCACCCACATTGGAGACCAGGAAGAAGCACCTGGCTCCTGGCTTCAGATCAGTATAGCCCTGGCCATTGCGGCCATTTGGGGAATGAACCAACGGAAGGAAGGCCTTTCTCTCTGTCTCTCTCTCACTGTCTGTAACTCTACCTCTCAAATAAATAAATAAAATCTTTAAAAAAAAAAAAAAGATATTCTTGGGAGAAAGGACAGTGATTTTTTTAGCAAAGGTCTGAGCAGTTTTATAATATAAAAGAACTCCTGGAATTTATGAAAAATATTGAAGATAAGGAAACCCAGTAGAGAACAATTTTTAGAAAAGCAAGGAGGTCTCACTAAAAATCCTACTTCCTTCAGTGGGAATGAGGTAGGGTTGTCTCCTAAGATTTAATCCATAATAATCCTTACCTCCTTTTTCTTTCCATGTTAGCAAACAGATAGGGAGATCCTTTGTATTTCCTAACTCAAATGTGCTGCTATATAGATAGAAGAGTGACTTCATGGAAGCTATCATACCAGTATCTTGGTTGGGGGGCGAGGGTGGGGGTGGACTACAGAAAAAGACCTAGGACATGAGAACAGAGTAGAGGGAAGTGTTTTGGAAATTGAGGTGTATCTGTCTCAAGATCAGTTCTACTCTTTAGCACTAACCTGATCAGTTTGCTAATTTCTACACACTTCTATGTAGGCATTCAGGGATCTTGGACTCTCATCATAAGTCAGGATTTCCATGTAAAATTTCAAGCTTGCAACAAAAGCAGCATGATTGTTAGGCTGGGAAAGACCATGGGCAATAGGAAACGCAGAGGTCATCAGTAAAATAGGACAAGTTGGCAATCTGGTAGAGTAGAGGTAGATTATGCTTGCTGGCAGCCCTCATGGGATAGGCAACCAAGGGAAGATTGAAGTTGATTTTGAGGGGAAACTGTCTCAATCCTTACCTTACAGAGATCAAAGTCAAAAACTTTTACTCTTGAGGAAGAAGCCATATCATAGACTTGGACAGGATTTATGAAGATCTCTTTAAAAAAGACCTCATTCTGCTATCATCTGTTTTTCTCTGACTTGAGAAAAAGAGGAAAAAATAGATGCCAACAGGGAGATCCAGCAGATACAATGCTGCTGGATCTGATGACGGCTAAGTGCCTAACGAAATACCCCAACACAGGAAGTTCACCACGAAATACCCCAACACAGGAAGTTCACCCACCCCAAGATCAGCCAGGGGCTATATCCAAAGTGTCAGAGATGCAGAAAGCCAGGGATTGTCATTTCTAGAAGAGGGCAAACAAAGAAACTAAACAAGCAGTTGAATCATGAGGTTAGAGTTCGACTTTGGAATCAGTTTACCTCCAACTATATTTTCTCCATTTGTTTGGGGGCCAGCATTGTGGCACAGTGGGTAAAACTGCCACCTGTGACCCAGCATCCTTGGGAAGGTTCAATTCCCAGCTGCTCCACTTTCAACCCAGGTCCCTGCTAATGTGCCTAGGAAAGCAGCAGAAGATGGTCCAAGTTCTTAGGACCCTGTACCCACAGGGGAGATCCAGAAGAATCTCCTGTGTCCTGGCTTCAGATCCATCCAGCTCCAGCCAATGCAGCCTTTTGGGGAGTGAACAGTGAAAGGAAGATCTCTCTCTCTTCTCTTTCTTCTCTCCCTCCCCCCCCCCTTTCTCCCTCTCTTCCTCTTTCCTTCCCTCTCTCTCCCTGTAACTGCCTTTCAAATAAATAATTTAAAAAAAAAAAGATTTAACAAGGCCAGCACTGTGGCACAGCAGGTAAAGCTGCCACAGTGCAGTGCCAACCATACCACATGGGTGCCCGTTTGAGTCCCGGCTGCTCCACTTCCTATCCAGCTCTCTGTTATGGCCTGGAAAAGCAGTAGAAGATGACCCAAGTCCTTGGGCCCCTGCACCTGTGTAAGAGACCTGGAAGAAGCTCTTGGATTCTGCTTTCAGATCTACGCAGCTCCGGCCATTGCAGCCAACTGGAGAGTGAACCAGTGGATGGAACTCTCTCTCCCTCTCTGCCTCTCCTTCTCTCTGAGTGTAATTCTGACTTTCAAATAAGTAAAAGAATATTTTTTAAAAAGAATTTATTTTGTCTATATGTAGACCATTTTTTAAATTAACCAAATGCTGGATATTACTCCTAAAATACCAGGGGTCAGTGCTATCCTTACATACTTTCTACTTCTTCTAGGTCCCCTTCCACTGAAGTAATGTGACATAGTGTACTACTCTGAGTTTGTTGAAGGTCTGCAGGTATGATTCAGATCGAACAGAGGGAAAAGTCACATAAGATTTAGCAATGCAGGGAGGCCTGACTTTTCATTGTCAATCTGTGAAGCTTTTCATTAGAAGTCTTAGATGCTTTCATCACTAATTAATAAATAATAACATGTTGGACAAGCTGATGTAACGCTGAGAAAACTAACAGATACACATTTCAGAAGCTATTTAACACTGACTTCATCTCATTTGAGTGCCGTTATTATAGTGTTCTGTTCAATGAGAACTGACATTTGGTTTATTAGACCAATTATGAAATAGAAAATAGCACGCAAAATAATTGCCATCAAGCCCTCACAATCAGGCGCTAGCCTTCCTTGTCCAACTTTCTTCTTCCCTAAACAAATTATCTCCTCTAGCTGCTATTCTATAACCATCTCACAAACCCTGTTTCCCCATAATATTGTTAATAAAATTTCTCCTGGAATCATCTCTCTTGGCTTTTATGGAATTGTCTCTTGGCTTTTAATTGCTTTGAGGACCAAAACCAAGACTTCATCACCCTTATAAGCCCTATAGATGCTAGCACAGCACCGGCATATTAAAAGCGTACGATAAGTGCTTAGTGGACTGACCTGAATGTTTATTATTGACTTCAGTCATTATCATGGGATCCCTGTAACACAAAGCACATGAGGATTTACCAACTAAGCCTGCTACCCTTTCTTAGTCCAACAAGAAAAACCAGCTTTTGAGGACAAGAAGATAAAAGGAGTAAAAAGAAGTGGATAAGACCATTAAAAACTAGACCATAAAAGCCAGTCCAGTGGAAGAATGATCCTTGTTTTCCTTAAATGAATGTGTTGTTTAAACGTACATATATCAAAAAATTTTCTATTTCATTAATAGTGCATGGGAGACCTTATCAGAATTAGTCTCCCTTCTTTTGAGGACTTTGTAGGGTTGTTTTGGCTTCAGCCCTAGGAAATGGTGGGCTAATTTCTACTGAGATTGGCTCCTCTTTTGAATTTCATTTCTCTCCAACACATCCTAGAAGAGTGAATCAATTCTGCCTAGAGTGAAAAGCCTCGTATAATTAGGTGAGCCATTCCATTTGGAGACAATCCTTAGACGTGTGAAATTTCAATAAAGATCAGGATCATGCCAAGATTGATAGGGACATATGTTAGAAGAGTTCCATACCACTAAAGTGTTTCAAACAGTCACCTCAGTCCTAGTGATTTCGAAAAATGGTAAGGTTCTATGTTTAAATGATGGTGATGATTTTTATTAAATGCCTAGTCTTTATCAGCTCCAATGTAAGCACTTATCACAGATTGCTCATTAGCTGTAACAGGTATTAATATCCTTTTTTTTTAACCTGAAGCACAGAGAGGTTAAATAACATGGCCAGAGCCACATAGTCAGGTAGCAGAACTAAAATAAGACCCAAGAGAAATTGCACAGGACCCACTCTGAACTACTGCTTTATGAAATGTCCTAACTGTGTGTCCCACCAATTACAGGGAACCAGAGATGTTATTAGTTTGAAAAATGGGCCAATGTGCCATTTAAAATTCTCACCAAGAGGAGTTTTTAAGGAGATAGGAAAACAAATGGACACTCCAGAAAAATTTTTCTTTCGCTGGGAAATTTGAGAAGAGATACAGGGCAACTTCAAAAATATCATGAAAATGGGTATTTTGAAAAACTGCATGGATTTTTTTAAAAATTGCATCAAAATAAAGGTATCTTTTCATTCCATTTTCTATAAACTTTTTGAAGTCCTCAACCCCCACCTCCACCCACAGATGTCAGTCTGCCGGGTAAGGAGGCGGCGCATGCCAGACACTTGTAACCAGACATGCCCAATGGAGACTGGATGAACAGTTTTATGAGGAACAACCTGTAACTCATGAAATCTATCAACTTCAACTATCCAAGTGTGTGCAAAAAAGCTGTGTGACTAGCATCAAATTAAAAAGGCTTTGTTCTGCTTTTCAGCTCTGTGATAATTCAGACCAAAGTGACACAGAAAACACTGAAATAAAGGGTTGATGGTTACATAATTATCATGTTCTGGATAAACATCCAATTGTTCAACATGATTAGTGGTGATTTAAAAACACAAACATCACTCTGACCAATGCTTCAAAACTTAGTGAAAGAACTAAGAGTATTAAGAAAATAAAGAGATGAAAAATGATCAGCCAGAACACTAGGAAAAATACGGTAAAAATTCACAGAGATAAACATAAAGCTGTGTATTTAAATTCAAAACTTGGAGAAATTAAATAGTCAGTACAAGGGAGCCAGGTGAACTCTCCGCATGAAAAAGCGTTGCACAGAGGGTAGGTTGAAGCCCGTAAGAAGCCAGAACTCGCACCAGTCTTAAGTAACGTGAATGTTGTCCTGGAGTCTGTGTCAAGACAAGCAATGGTGATGAAGACTGTGTTTGGTTTAACGCCATTGTTTAAGATCAGATTTACCCAGAGGAGAGGGAGCAGTATAATGAGTGCAAGTCAGGAATGGAGAGAGAAATGGAGAAAGTCTAGCCTGGAGAAAAAAGACTGCAAGTGGATTTGATGGAGCTCTTCCTGGTGCAGTGGCAAGCTCACTAAGGCTGAAGGCTAACCCTCTGTAGCCTGTCTGACTGATTGACCCCTAAGGTGTCTAGACAATATGCTAGGTACTGAAAACATAGGGCTAAAAAAGCAAAGCCTTCAACCTTAGAGAGTTTATAGTCTTGTTTCTAAGACAGACAGGTTTCAGGTCATTCAGATGGTTAACACGGAGAGCAATAGCATTCCTGGAGCTCGGAGGATGAGCAGCTCATCTTGAAATGGCATTTTGACCAGGTCTTCTTGCTGCACTCATTTCACCTGGGGAACTGGTTTGCTGAGGCTAATGTCACAAAGTGCCACAAACTGGGAAGCTTATACCACAGAAACATGTCGTCTCAGTTACAAAAGCTTACGTCCAACAGCAAGGTGGCAGCAGACTTGGGTCCCTCCGAGGGCTGCCCCTTGCCTCACTCCTACCTTCCGGTGGCTTGTCAGTCTCTGGTGGTCCTTGGTTTGCAGATACATCATCATCTTCATCTTCATGCGGCCCTCTCTCTGCGTCTCTTCACAACATCTTTCCTCTGGCCATCTGCATCCGTGGCCCAATTCCCCCCTTTTTATAAGGACACAGTGATACTGGATATATGCCCACCCTAATGACCTCCTCTTAACTTGATCACTGGCACAGATTTTATTTCCAAATAAGGTCACATCACAGGAACTGGGGGTTAGAACTTCAACCTCATTTGAGGGAATATTCAAGCCATCACACCTGACTAACTTAAACAATCATATCCAAATACCACCTTTTCTTTTTGTAAATATCTAGGCAGTGGATGCAATGAAAGTGAACTCTCCCCTAACAGTAGGAACTTCTGACCCCCTCTCTCCCCACCTTAACTCTCACCCCATCTTGACCCCTTCCCCCAGCTCTGACTCTACTTCAAACCTCACTTTCATCTTTGTCCGATCCCTAAGCCATACCCCTTCTTTCTTCCCATCTGCTCTGAGGAGGGTCAGCATTGCTATAAAGGTCAGTAATGGAAGAAGAATAAATGTTTTAATAAACCCTTGGGATTTTAAGCTTAAAATGCAGTGGTTCATTATTTTAACCTCCATAAAAGTGAACTCAAGTCAAAAGATTCTGTATAAAATTGTTCCTGGAAGCAAAATGTCTTCAGGGTAAAGATTGCCAAAACATCCAAGTCGCAATATCATATAACAAATTCTCGTGTCTAGAAGCATCTTGAATAGCTCATTTGTGAAGGCCATGCCAGAGCTCAGCATAGAAGGACAAATGGAAAATTAATCAGAGAGGGAAAAATACATTCTTGGCTGAAAAAGAAGCAAGTGCAAAGGCAGGATGCTGAGAAGATGGATACATCAAAAAACCTCCCATGGTTTGGCATGACCAGGGCACAGGACAAAGGGAGGCAGGCAGTAGCCTCACTCTCAAGACCCAGGACATCATTGGTTGTCTACTTATTTATGACGATTTCTTTTATCATTACAATGAAGTGAGCAGAGAGTAACAAAGGAAGAAAAGAGCGACATGTTCATATCGGCAATTTCTAAAGATCACTTTGGCAACCGTAGGGAGGATGGGTGGAAAAGGTGATAGACTGGACATGAGACCAGTGAGGAGGTCTGGAGTAACACAACAAGACAGCAAGCATGGGAGGAGTAGCAGCCCTTCCCAGCTGCCTGTGAACATATTTAGCTGGTAGAATCAATAGGATTTTGTAAAGATAGATTTATTTATTTATTTATTTATTTGAAAGAGTAACACAGAGGGAGAGGGAGAGAAAGAATATTCCATGCACTGGTTCATTCCCCAAGTGACCACAATGGCCAGAGCTGGGCCAGACCAAAGCCAGTAGCCAGGAGTTTCTTCAGGGTCTTCCACATGAGTGGCAGAAACTCACATACTTGAGCCATCTTTCATGGCTTTCCCAGGCCATTAGCAGGGAGCTAGATCAAAAGTGGAGCAGCCAGGACTTGAGCCACTGCCCAAATGGGATGCCAGCATCTCAGATGGTAGCTTAACCTGCTACAGCACAATGCCACCCCAAAATCAATGGGATTTTAGCAAGAGTCTTAGGGATGCTAAATGAGTGGTTTTCAACTCTAGCTGCACATCAGAGACACCAGGTAGTTTTTCTAAATTAATTTCCTCCGATGCTGTCTCCGACATAGTGAATCCGAGTGCTCGCTGCTTAGCCCTGAGAATCAGAAGATCTCTGGGTAGTCTCTGTGACCAGTGATTTAAGGGCTGGCAACCAGCAGAAAGAGGAAACAGTCTCTGTTGGTTCAGAACCAGATTTAGTTCCATAGAAGAAAAAGCTTTATCAGAAACTACATAAACGCAGAATCATTGCCTTCAAACCACATTGTTGAATATCATCAAGCAGGGGCAGGCAAACTAGGCCAAAGGAGGTTATAGAAGGGCTTTCTACCGCCATGGGAATGAGAGAGCATTTAAGGCACTTGCAAGGCAGATAGCTCCCTGTGGGCAGCAAGCAGGAGCTGAAGCCACAGAGTCAGCCAGGCATTCAAAGGACATGGTTCGCCCCGGCCCTGTGTGCGCATCCTTTTGTTCGAGGTGTGGCTTCAGACACTGTTTCACTCTGACCTGGTTTGGACTCCAGGTTCTGACCTTTAAATTTGTCTGTTTCCATGACAATCCAGTCCTGTTTGAGTCATGCTTGCTGTCTGGCTGCTGCCTTCGGATTTACCCATAGTAACCCACCCTGAGTTTCAACTTGTCCTGGTCTCTGAGGTCCCAATCCCATTCTGCCTCTGCTTTCCAGTCCATTCCACCTTCCCAGGGTCCACTCTGCTCATGCCCACATCCACTCAGACCCTTGCTGCTGCCCAGTAAACAGGGTGGAGTCACCTCCAATATCAGTCTGCTGGTCTGTTGAGTTTTCTATGTGAGATGTTGGGGATCTAGCAGCTTCTGAGTGGGTCAAGGAGGCAGGAATTGACAGTCATTGAGAGCTTAGGCTTTCAATTCAGACTTGAATTAAAACAGACTGTGTGACCAAATCTCTCCAAGCCTCGCATTCCAAACCTATTGAATGACGAAAAATACACTTAACCTAGGTCATGAAGGCAGAAGCACCTTAGCCAGCTTCACCAACCCAGGATAAACCTATTTCCAAGTCTCTTTTCACTTGAGGTTAGGAATTCAAGCATCCAGATACTCTTATGAACAGGATGTCCCATAGCTCCTTCTTGAAGCCTAACCCATTCCTCATACCAAATAGTCAAAGAACCCTCAAGATTTATTCAGTTCCAATAGCTCAAATCAAAGTCGGTGAGTCAGAGAACTGGAGCTAGGGCTGAGTCCACGGACCAAGTATCTGCCTCACAGGTTACATAAAGGCTACATTCTCAAGCTTGCTGGTGGAACTTGTCCACTGACCCAGCGGTATCTGCTCAGAACAAAGGGCACCTCACTCTCGGGCTCCCAGGTCACTACTTCCTCTACTCCTGGGAAACCTACCTCAGACTCTTACTGTCAAGTCCTGGGCACTCACCTAGCCTCTGCTTCCCCCTTTCAAAGCCTGAGGTTCATAGTATTTTCTGAATGAGTCACATAAAAGAATAGAAGTGTATTCTCTCACATTGCAGGAGAACAGAAGTCTAAAATCAAGGTGTCAGCAGGGTTGGCTCCTGGAGTCTCTGAAGGAGAAACTGCTGCATGCCTCCTCGAATCTGGTGACTTCCAGCATTCCTTGGCCTGCAGCCACATCGCTCCAATCCCTATCTCTGTATTCACATTTTCTTCACTCCACAAATCCCTGTGATTCCTCTGCTCTTTTATAAGGACACTAGTCACTGGTTTTAGGGTCCACCCATAAAATGAGCAAGACAGCACCATAACAAATAACACCTTCAAAGACCTTATTTTCAAACCAAGTCACATTCTGGATTTCTGGATGGACATCAATATGGAGGACACCAGTCAAGTCACTTGTTGCTTGTTAACAAGGATTGCAAATCCAGTTCCCAGGGCCAATGCTGTGGTGTAGCAGGTTAAGCTGCCATTTGCAATGCCAGCATCCCATACAGGTGCTAGTTTGAGTCCCGGCTGCTCCACTTCCTATCCAGCTTCCTGCTAATGTGCCCAGGAAAGCAGCAGATGGTCCAAGCACTTGGGTCCCTGCATCCACATGGGAGACCCAGAAGAAGTCCTGGCCCTGGCTTCAACTTAACCAATGCCTGGCCACTGCAGCCACTTGGGAAGTGAACCAGCAGAAAGCAGATCTTTTTCCTCTTTCTCTCTGTTACTCTTTCAAATAAAAAATACATATTTTTTTAAAAAGAAAAGAAAATCCATTTTCCTAATTTCAGATGTCTGGAAGAAGAGCTTTCATACTCCATTTCCCCTAAGAAAAATCAATGTGTTCCATTTGCAAATTTTCCTCTTCCCAAAGGACAACAAACAGATCTTACCATCCCAAACATTTTCATTAATAAGAAAAATCTGTCCAAGGAGCTTTGCTAGTCTCTTTCCTGAAAGTCAGAAGAAACTGGCATAATTTATATCTCATCTCATATGTAAATTATGTGTAATGTCTGGCACATGGACAGCCCTCAATTATTAGTAATTATGTATTCTCCCAGAATGTAACCAAAAGTGTCCTGAGGCTATAAAGCATCAGAACAAAACTTTCTTTGCCAACGGCAAAACATCTATCCTATGTCATTCACAGGACAAATTGAGTGAAACTCTCAATGCAGTCGGGCAGGTTCTGTGTCCTTCATGTGACCAGCTAGATTTTACATATTGTTGGTTCCTGGATCAGACTAATGACAGGGACCAGAGGCCTCTGATAATCTGAGCACATCAGGGTTCAGGCTAGTGCTAAAGTAGGACAGATAGAACATGCTAGTGGTGGGAAGAAGTGAGATACGGACACTGTCAAGGGCCTTTGCCTTATGATGATTCTATCTTCACATCTACAGATTCCAGAGAACCATGGGCTATGCCTTGGAGTCTCTCATGTTGTAAAGCAGGACTCCAATCTAAATC
Organism: Oryctolagus cuniculus; assembly: GCF_964237555.1. Classification (NCBI taxonomy): domain Eukaryota; kingdom Metazoa; phylum Chordata; class Mammalia; order Lagomorpha; family Leporidae; genus Oryctolagus; species Oryctolagus cuniculus. The sequence continues at coordinate 116,466,101 of NC_091440.1, forward strand.
TAGGCCTTTTTGTGTACCTTTGACACCCCTCCATATCAGCTCTCTACCTTACCCAGGACCTCTCTGGGAGTGACTACAGCGTTAAGTTCTTTGGTCCTAAGATTTCCAGTTGGTTGTAAAATAACAATTGGGAATCTCAAAAGGAAAAGAATAGATGTGATTTATTCTCCTGACTCCTTCCCTGTGAAGCCGCCTATGGCTGGCTGTGTCCTTGACTCGCAATCACTGGGGCTCTCGGAGCCCTTCGAAAAACCCTCTCTAATCCTTCCCCACCTACATCAGGCCTAGAGGTGGTAACTACTCCACTGTTTCTATTAACACTGCACAGTGGTAAATGGAGCCTTTTCTGACTATTGAAAGGTCACAATTCAGATGGAGTCTTTTGGGTTGGTTCTGCTATTTTCTTCAACTATTGTAAGGAGCAGGTGTTTGGCCCAGTGATTAAGCCTTTTGTTGCAATGCCCACATCCCATATCAGAGTGTCTGGGAGCACATCTTGGCTCTGCTCCTGATTCCAGCGTCCTGCTGATTCCTATACTGGAAGGCAGCAGGCAATGGCTCATCTCTGCCATCCATGTGGGAATCATGGACGGAGTTCCCGTTCCTGACTGTGACCTGACCCATCCCAGCTGTGAAGGGAGTAAACCAGTAGATGGAAAACCTCTCTCTGTTTTGTTTCTCTCTCTTTCTCTATCTCTCTCTCTGATTTTCAAATAAATATTTAAAAAAAAAACTTTGCCATCATAATCTGATTCCACTAACTGCTAAGAGGAACCTAGTTGAATAATTTCTGATGAACTCATTTAGAGAAATCTCTTCCTCAGGTTTTATGCTTTTTTAAAGGAGTCTTAAAGCCAAAATCCAACATGATTTCTACAGCTTTAACTGATGCAATATGCTGGCACCTACTCTCACTAGAGCAGAAAACCATACTGCTAGCTTTTGTTGAAAAGAATCGCTTCTGGGAGACAATAAAAAGATTGCTCTAGGGGCTGGCGCCGTGGTTCATTTGGTTAATCTTCTGCCTGTGGTGCCGGCATCCCTTATGGGCACCAGGTTCTAGTCCCGGCTGCTCCTTTTCCAGTCCAGCTCTCTGCTGTGGCCCGGGAAGGCAGTGGAGGATGGCCCAAGTGCTTGGGAGACTAGGAGAAGCACCTGGCTCCTGGCTTCAGATCAGCATAGCTCCGGCCATAGCAGCCATTTGGGGGGTGAACCAACGGAAGGAAGACCTTTCTTTCTGTCTCTCTTACTGTCTAGCTCTATCTGTCAAATAAATAAATTAAAAAGATTGCTCCTAACACATTCATTTAATCCTCATTTAATTCATTTATCCTCAAAACACTCCTGAAAACAGGGTAAAATTTTCAAATAATCTTTGGCATCCACGTTCTGAATTGGGACAGCTCTGGAAACAATGTTACACCCATGCAAGAGAGGAGAAAGTGAGGAGACAATGTTGGTGATCAGCTTTCAAGTCTGAAAAGAGGAAGGAGCTGGATCCCCATGGAAGATCAACCCCACTGCATTCATTTCTAGGACCTACTTCCAGCACCTTACATAATCATCCCTTTACTGCTTTCTCTCTTCCACCTTCGGCAAGCTTCGCAAGGGCAAGAACTGTGCCATAATCACCATTGCATTTTCCATAGCACAGAGCCAATGTCTGGAACATAGAAGATGCTCAATAAACATCATCAGTGAATGAGCACTCTGCCTTTTTAAGTGGCCAACTCAACTTCCAAGGGCCCACTGCTGTATTTATATCCTATGTTGTGTAGGTGAGAGTGAAAATAAGTTTTTACAGTAGAACCAGAGGCCCTACGGGAGCATTTTGTAATAATAAATAATGAAATAAGTTTCAGAGTTCATTAGCTGCTATACTCTCTTCTAAATGGCTTTGACCTCTCTTGTAAAAAAGACACTGAACCTTCAGCTATTATATTTTTTTCAAATACTTTTAATATAACATGTATTTTGGAAGCACAACATGATTCTTTATTCATTCAGAGACTTGCATGTTAGATACAAAGGATGCTGCTGTGAGACCGCTTTCTATACCTGCACATTTTAAGCAGATTTTTCAACACAACGCATAGATACTAACAGCTGTTCTTAGAAGTGCTCAGTGTTCGGAGCATATACTTTCCTGATGTCTATATGACTTTTTTTCTTCTTTTGACATTGCACCTACAATAGTACTCCCAAGGTTTGACAAATTAGGGAAGAAATTTAGGATTAAAGTTGTCTATAATTTGTCTTCTTCAGACACAAAAATCGATACATCAAAATGCAAATTTCAAAGCATAAAGAGTTTATGATGCCATATTTTTGTGAACAGCACAAGTACATCCTAAATCTTTACATAGCTCTTTTCAAATAAGACTCCATGACTTCATTCTTTTTGGCATGTTTTTACCTTTTTCTGTATTTTTACTATCAGTTTGAATAAGAGTAGCTTGATCATTTTTGAGCTCTGTGGTCCACCATTCAGATGTTAAGGGCAGTCTGTGCTTTATCTGTGCAGACCCTGTCGTGTCAAAAATAAGATTCCTTAATGCACTCCGTGAAATACAATAAAACAAAGTACAGCAAGACAAGGGAATTACACTGAACAGAGCATGGTTCTGCTATGTCTTTTTGGTCTCTTTGCAGTCAGGAATCAGAACCAGTTTCCTACAAACACTAGGCATGTGATGATGTTCAAACACTTCCCACATAGAGCTCCAAATCACAATGGCAATTGTAGAGGTAGCCCTAGCAAAGAGCAGGGTTAGCTCCCCACTCTCTTGCAGCCTAGTAGGTCACTTTAACTGAATATGATGACTCCTTTGGGCTGCAAATGCCGTTTCTCTCTCACTGCTAGAGGCATGGCACCCACTTTTTTTTTCTATGACACTAAATTGGACCACAGGGAGGCTTTGTCACCCTTATGTCCTAAAGTTCAAAAATTAAGAACTAGCAGACTTCAAAACCCACTGGATGAGATGCATGTATTCCTGTAGTTATCATGATATGAAAGTGATCTTTTTAATATTTCAACTCAGCACGGGAAACATTTTGGGTTGGCTTCTCCCTACACTCTGCGCATATCAAAGAGGATGAAGTAGACAAAGCCAAAATGCAAACAATCAGCTAGAATTAGCTCAGCATGACAGACACACAATGCCATGGACAGCTGCTGTACCCCTGCCTGCTCGGTGTGGAGAGTGGAGGAAGCAAGACCGGAAGGAATCGTGGAAATCAGCTTTGCTCTCAACCTCCACTCCCCACCCAAAAACTTTCCAACACCACTACACCCATTTTTTGCAGGGAGACTAGGACTAGGTCTTTTACTTAGAATCCATGGTGACACTTCTGTAGACCCTAGACATTGCTAGTTTCCAGTGCTGGAGCCAGACAGTGGTGCAAACAATCCAAAAACATGGGTTCTGGGTTATCATGATCACACAGTGAAAACATACAAAACATGCTGACACATTCAGGCCTACCTCACTGATCTAGCTGCACATGGTCTAACAAAATATTTTTGTTGATTTGAAGACACACGTGGTATTATGATTAATTTTATGTGTTAACTTGACGGAGCTAAGGGAGGCCCAGGTAGCTGGAAAAACGTATTTCTGAGTGTGTCTGAGAGATGTTTCTGGAAGAGATCAGCATTTCAGCTGGTAAAGAGCACGGTCCTCGCTAACATGAGTGGCAGCACCCACCAGAACCTGAGTGGAGTAGAAAGATGGCGGAAAGGTGGATTGGCTTCCTCTGTCTTGACTGGAACATCCAACTCCTAACTCTAATGCACTGAAATTCAGCCCAGGACCTACACCATTAACTTCTCTGGTTCTCAGGGCTTCAATTTTGTTTTGGAAATGACACCATTGGCTCTCCTAGGCCTCTATAAATAGTAGACTGTGGGCCTTCTCAACCTCCCTAATACCATGAGTGAATTCTACATAATAAATCTCTTCCCATACGAGTACATCTATATCTGCTTTAGAGGTCTTGTTTTCTGGAGAATGCTGACTAATGCTTGAATGCATACATCCTTTATCATCACAGAAATAAGGACACTTCTTAAAATCAATGGCATGCTGGTTTAACTGATGGCATTTTTTTTCTTTATTGGCATAAAAAATAATAGTGTATCTCATGATCAATATCATCTTAGACTTGACAAAATATATTGAGCCTCAGAACTATCTCGGAAAATCTGTGAAAAGCCATCTGGTTTTCTGTCAAAGGCAGTGCAAGTATATGTTGGCTTTAGTCTCAAATCTTGCCATGTCTGTAAACCCAAACCGGGTTTCTGAAGGAGGGTAACATGAGTAACTTGTGTGTCAGCTTGGCTAGTCTCTGGTCCCCCCATTCAACCAAACATTGATCCAAATACTGCTGCCAAGGTATTTTGCAGATAAGATCTACAATTCAGTGAATCTAAGTAACGGTGAGCCTGATAATCTGGTGGGCTTGATCTAATCAGATCAAGGATTTTTAGGAACAGAATTCAGATTTTCCCAAAGAAGAAGAAATTTCACAGCATCAACTCCTACCAAAGAATTTCCCAGGCAGCCCCTCCCTCACATCCTACTGGACACATATGAGACTCACCTCCCCAGTCCTCACAGTGGCATAAATCAATTTCTTGTAATAAAAGTCTGAAAATTTCCTACAGTTCTGTTTCTGTGTTGAAACCATGACTGACCCAGAGGATCGATGGTCCTTATTTTTTCATCTAATAATTTGGATATATATTAAGTAAAAGGTAATGCATTCCCATGTTCCTCATATTTGCATAAAGATATACAGTAAAATGATTTACTCCTATTCCCTCTTCCATCCCCTAGCTCCTCATCCAGCACCACCTACCCCAGGTATTTCACAATAAGTACTTCCTTGTAAATAATTCCCGAAGTTTGCTTACACATGAGCAAGCCAATACAGATGTATACTCCTTCCCATCAGGTTTGAAAAGAGCAAAATGGTAGCCTACTGGATAAAATGTTCAGCACTGCTTTTTCCCCTTCACTCTATTTCTTAAGGGTTATTTCTGAATTTTGTCATCTTTTTTTCTCAGTTGTGTGAAATTCTATTTTGTGTCTATACTGTAATTTTTTAACCAGTCATTTACTGGTGGACATTCAGTTTATTTCAACACTATTACAAAATGAATACACCTTAAAATAATTTATAGTTGGATAGATACAGGATAGATAAGCAGATAGAGCCACATATTATTTATGTATACGTAATCATTACCTATCTTGAGTAAGGGTATGTGTAGAAAAACAGAACCAGGATTACTCAGAGAGACAAAGGATGTGTGTATTTGTAATCCTAAGAGCTCTTCTTAAATCTCCCACCACCAACTGAGGAAAGTGTTTGAGAGTGCTTATTTTCCGACAGCCTCACCAAATAAAAGTGCAATATTGAACTTTGAGACTTTCACCAACTCAGTAAATTACAAAACTATGCTTCAGTGGATGCATAATTTGCATTTGATTTATTATGAATGACATATAATCTCCTTTTCTTACGTTGGACCCATTTCTGTTTACCATATAAGCTCTGTTCTTAAATTTTGGCTATTTTCTTCCAAGTACATCTTTATAGATCATCTAGAATTCTTATATACTAGAGATATTAGTCTTTTATCTGTGATATGGGCTTTTAATACTTTCCCTGATTTTTCATTTATCTTTTGACCTCAATAGTTGTTCCCATGAATAATTGCTTTATTTTTATTTAGAGTTATCAATCTTTTCCTTTAGGGCCTCCAGATTTTGTGCTATAATTACAAAGCCTTTTCACACTGAAGTCTGAAAGTATTCAACATCTTTTTTTCTTCTAGGACGTTTAAGGATTCTTTTCTGACATCCAATTCATTTTTATTTTTCAGACGACTGAAAAATTATCCCAACAACATATATTAAACAGGCTACTTCTTTCCTACTTATTTAAGATTCCTAAGTTTCTATAGGTATTTCGATCTATGTCTATGAACAGAAGCATGTTTTAGTAAAGTTTTATAATGCGTGTCTTTGTTTTCAAGGTTTTCTTGTCTATTTTATTAGTTTTACAGAAGCACTTTAGAAACAATGTTCCTCTCTTCATCCTACTCTGGCCCACAAAATGTTTCCCTACTGGCTTGACTTATGACAGTCCTAAAATTCAACCAGTAGATAAAAATGAGTTAGAAAGTCATAACTATCAGACAATGTTCTATCACAGGGTTGGGGAACATCTGGCCCACGGGCCATATAAGACCTGCAAAATCATTTGGTCTGGCCCTGCCAAGACAAGCACAGATAGAACTCAATTCGATAAACCTATGGCAGGCTAATTCTTCAGTTCATAATTTTGTATGGCCCATGAAAGATGTCATAAATATTTAAAGGGCCCTTGGTAGAACAAAGGTTCCCCATCCCTGCCCTTCATCTTGCACTGTTAATTGTGGCAGTCACTATGTCTCTTAGGGTCTCAGTTTACTCCTTGACAGCACTGTGTCAAAGACAAGCAGTTTTACCTAGATCTTCACTTAGCCTCCTTCTAGTTCTGTAATTTCTTGTGTCAACAAAAACCTCATGTTAGAGGTCCTCATTAGCAGTGTGTCCATTTTTCATATAAAGTATTTACTCTGAGATTTTATGCTACAATGAACTTGGTTCATCTCATGCCATAATTCACAGTAACTAAGAAGATTAAAAAGAAATGATTGGTTTCTCCTACAGCTCAAATTCTCAACAAAAGAACTTCTGCAAAGCCATATTTCCAAATAATTTACCTCTTCTAAGTACAACATAGCTTCTCATGAGCAGACAAGCTGATCTGAGGGCTGTGCCAACACCAGCAGAAAACAGTTTTCTTCCAGAAGAGCTGCTTCTGTTTTTGTTTTCCATTTTTCCCTTCTTAGCATTTCTGTGACTTGTGAGCTGACCAAATGCTGTCAGACCAAAGACCCTGAGCGCAGTTTTCCCACAGGTGACAGAGTGGCTGCCTGGCACACTGATTCCACATCACCGCTGAATAACGGGCACAACAGTCCACTCTAAATTGCGTGTCATGCTCGAGGGGGAAAAAAATGAACCAATAAAAACTTGTGTTGGTTGTACTGTCCTAAAAATACATTTAAAAAAAAATCTTGCCAACAGGTTGGCATAATACCAACTTGTGCAAGGAAAATATGACTGCAATTAAATGCCCTGGTGGCTTCTGATCAGCCACCTGTGCATCCAATGAAGAAAGCCTTTACTGGCAGCCTCAGTTCTACTCAGGACCACTTCATTAGCAGATTTTTCCTCTCCCTTTTTCTCAATGGTTGGCTGTCAGCTGGACTCTGAGAATGTAGAGAGTAAAGCAAAAACCAGAGAAAAGGGTTTATTTTCAGTATACTATTTTTATGCTTTTGGTAGATCCATGCCTTTGCATATGTAATATACTTCCTGCACAAAAAGGAAGCCTTCTTAGAGTGATTGACCTACATGAAAATCTTGTCTCAGCTTTAAAAATTCCTGTGCAAAACTGTAAAACCAAGAAGGAAGGATCTGCATTTATTTCAAGAAGTTAGAAGTTATTTGGGTGTTAATCCTAATGGGAGCTGCATATAAATCCCTAGACTTCACAATATCCTTGACTGGGTTGACTTTTAATTTAGGAGTTTACTAGAGCCTGCAGCCATACTGCTGGAGTCTGTGATAGTGTCAGATCCCATAAATGAAGCATGGAAGACTTGGTTAGCAGCCTGGGTAGAATGCCAAAGAATGCCCTGGGGACATGGTAATTCAGTGCTCAAGGTAGCCTTCATTCCCTGAGCTAGCACTACATCAGTGCCCATAATGGTGTTGGAAGCTCTGCAGTGCTATCTCAAACTTTTGCTATCAGTTCCTCTCACTTATTTACCAAGCTTCTTTCTCTTGCATATATTCAGGGTAACTGCAAGGACACTAAGTTATAGGTGCCACATTGAATTTTCCTGCAACTGGAGAATGCCTGGAACCCTACCACAAGCCAAGGTTTCCTTGAACCCCCTTCCTCATTGGTAAGAAAGGCCAGAGAAAAAAGAATGACTTCAGAGAGGGGCTAATAGAAACAAACTGCTCTAACACTTCGGCTCCTATGGACAGGTGACAGGAATAACCAGAAAACTGAAGAACAGACTAGGACCATCTCTTCCTTTTCCTCCTCACCACAGGACGTGGTTGAGGGACAGGAATGCTTATGAGTTCTACTTTGATGAGGGCCAGGCATTGCCAACACTCTAAAAGAGGGATTTAGGGAATTACTGATGACAGGAAATCCAATCAAAAGCTGCAGCTTTCTCTAGTCGGTAGATACTCCAGCCTCTAGAGAACCTTACCACCAACACTGTAATTTTCATCATCTTATAAGCCTCTGTGTATTGACCATTTGCATTTTCCATGCAATGCACAGTCCTTACAACAAACCCTATCTAACAAATAGTATTTTCCCTTTTTGATGGAAGTAAGAACTGAAGCCGAAGTCACTTGCCTGAGGTGGCTCAGCTTCCAGCAGAACAGTCCCCACCCAAACTTAAGCCCATCTGACACCAGCACAAGAAAGGTGTTGGTAAAATTAGATATATCTCAACTCCAGCAAAATTCCCAAAGATCAAGAACAATGTGAGAGTGGCGCACAGGGGGCAAAGCAGCTACGAATCTACTCAGGATGTCCAAATCCTCAATCGCAGTGCCTGGGTTTGAGTCCCAATGCTGCTCCCCATTCCAGCTTCCGTCTAATGTACCCCCTAGGAAGCAGCAGGTGATGGCTCAAGTAGTGGGTCCCTGCTGCCCACATGGGAGACTCACATTGAGTTAAATGGCTCCTGGCTTGAGCCTGGCCCAGCCCCAGCTGTTTTAGGGCACTCTGGGAGTAAACCAGTAGATGAGAGTGGGCAATCTCCATCTGTTTATCTGTCTTTCTTGCTGCCCTTCAAACAAATTAACAAGTAAATAACATTTTTAGAAATAATAATGTGAGAGCCAAGGGCTATCCAAAATCTAAGACAGAAATCTAGAACTCCATATAAAACCAGTTCTAACAGATTAGCCTAGCACCTCAAGAGTTGAAACAGCAAGAAGACTGGAGAAAAGGCCTTCTTTGGATATTTCTGTTGGGCTTCCAGGGCATTCTTCCTCTCTTTGCCTCTCCTTGGAAGTACAGAGAGAGGTAGGTCCTCATTAACCAAAGCCAAGTAGAAAAACTCCACATGGACACTAGCAAAGTTTAACACGTTTGCTCAACTTCAAAAAACAAAAACTGGCCATCCATTCCCACTTGGAAGATTAGAGGGAAAATATGGCAGGCTGAAGAGAGGGAGCTGCATTGGGAATGAGCTGCTACACTATTGATGTGGGAAAGGAGTAGTAGTAGTATTGTGTTCCAGAGTCTAGATGCCAGCTCTGCCATTGTGGGGAGCAGATCTGAGACCCTTTTTTAAAGGTCCCCCAGAAGGACAAGGCCTCAGAGGTAGAGAGGCCCAGGCACTACAGGGCACCAGAAGCCAAAGGCAAAGTGGGAGAGAAAGGTGCTAACTTCCAGGCACGCCTGCATTCTAAAGCCAGCAAGGAAGCAAGCAACAACTGCAGCAGAGAAAGAACCACGCCCAGACTGCAGCTTCCAGGCCACACAGAGCACTGACCCTTCCCTCCCGATCTGCTCTCTGGCTGAGCCAGTCCTGAAGGAGGCAGAGGCACCTGCCTTCCAGAGGAGGTGGGGGGGTGGGGGGTGGGCTGTGCCAGATCTCATCAACAGGGGAAGGAAGCTGATCTCAGTCAGCCCTCCTACTGCCGGCTCCCCAGCCTGAAGCAGAACGGAGATGAAGCTGAAAGAAATTGAAAGATTTTACACAGCACCGATCTAGATAGAAACGATGTGATTATTAGACTGAAATCAGATTTAAATGCAAAAACAAGGGTGGGGATTACTGATTTGCCTAGAAGTACGATGAAACCCACTTGAAACATCCTGCAGGAACCAAGGATGGGAGAGAGTCACTGAGGCTGCTTCACGGGCATTTCTTTTGTTTTTCAACATACTATCTTTAAATAGCATATTTTTAATTCACATTAAGTCAAAGGCTTAATGGATCTACTAAATAAAGAGGTCAACAAATGCAAAGTTAAAATACTATAGTCCACGGGAAAACTGGAAAAGGGTAAAACCAAAAATCAAATGAAAAGACATTCAACTTCACTTATAAACATTTTTAAATAATCATAAAATCATTAAAACTATTATATATATATATATATTCCTATCCATTTGTTTGACAAACATTTAAAACAAAATTTGACAAAACACTAACAGGCATTTCCAAACCAGATGAAATGCCTTCATGCTTGTCCCTCCTGGGCCAGCTCAGTCTGTGTATGCCATAGGCACACTTGATCCCTCATCATGTATTTTATAAAAATCCTCTTCTGTGGCCTGCTTTGTTTTTCAGAGACTTCTATTTTTAAGGGTTGTGCAAGGTCATGAACACCGTGAATTCTCTACGTTACAATCTTCCACCACCTTATCTGTAACTGTCTGGTAACCCCACCCACCTTTACATGGAGAAATTAGACTCCCAGTTATGCACAGTCAATGAATCATGAAGCTTTTGCATTTCCAGATCCTGCCCGAATCATCTATTTCTGCTTCCTATGTTTTAAGCCAATCTCTTGGTGCCTACTTCAGAAGATGCCAGAGGAATTCATTAGGTCTAAGTGCTTTGAGATCCCCTGAAGCAATTATTTCTGAAGGACTACCGCATATAAGCAGGGGAGACATGTGATGAGAAGCAATTATCCATCGGCAGCACTTACACTCACACGGAAAGAAATCAGGCTGAGAACGACAGCCAGGAGGTAAAATCAACATCCTCCATATATACTACACTTCGATTTCGGCTTTCACTTTGCATTTTGTTTAATTTGTCTGTATCTTCATTTTTTTATTTCAAAGACTGAGAGAGAGACAGAGAGAAAGACTGATCTGTCTGATGGTTCATTCACCAAATGCCCACTGCACCCAGGGCTAAGCCAAGAGGAAGCCAGGAGCCTGGGATCCCATCCAGCTCTCCCACATGGGTGGCAGGGACTCAAGTACTTGAGCCATCACCTGCTGCCTACCAGTGTGCACATTAGCAGGAAGCTGGAATTAGAAACAGAGTAGCTGGGATTTGAAGCAGGCACTCCAACAGGGGATGCATGGGTACCAAGTAGTATCTTAACCAACATGCCAAATGCCCATCCCATTTTGTATTTTTCTTTTTTTAACTTTTATTTAATAAATATAAATTTCCAAAGTACAGTTTATGGATTACAAAGGCTTCCACCCCCCATAACTTCCCTCCCATCCGCAACCCTCCCATCTCCTGCTCCCTCTCCCATTCCATTCACAACAAGATTCGTTTTCAATTATCTTTATATACAGAAGATCAATTTAGTATATATTAAGTAAAGATTTCAACAGTTTGCACCCGCACAGAATATAAAGTATAAAATACTGTTTGAGTACATTAATGTTATAGCATTAATTCACATTATACAACACATTAAGGATATAGATCCTACATGAGGAGTAAGTGCACAGTGACTCCTGTTGTTGAACAATTGACACTCTTATTTATGGCATCAGTAATCACCCGAGGCTCTTGTCATGAGTTGCCAAGGCTATGGAAGCCTCTTGAGTTTGCTGACTTCGATCTTATTTAGACAAGGTCATAGTCAAAGTGGAAGTTCTCTCCTCCCTTCAGAGAAAGGACCTCCTTCTTTGATGGCCCCGTTCTTTCCACTGGGATCTCACTCACAGAGATCTTTTATTTAGGTCATTTTTTTTTTTTGCCACAGTGTCTTGGCTTTCCATACCTAAAATACTCTCATGGTCTCTTCAGCCAGATCCAAATGCCTTAAGGGCTGATTCTGAGCCCAGAGTGCTATTTACGACATCTGTCATTCTATGAGTCTGCTGTGTATCCCACTTCCCATGTTGGATCGTTCTCTCCCTTTTCAATTCTATTAGTATTAGCAGACACTAGCCTTTTTTATGTGATCTCTTTGACTCTTAGACCTATCATTATGATCAATTGTGAACTGAAATTGATCACTTGGACTAGTGTGATGGCATTATACATGCCACCTTGATGGGAATGAATTGGAATCCCCTGGCACATTTCTCTAACTACCATTTGGGGGGAACTCTACATGTAGCACATATGGGTAAGACAATCTAAACATGCCCCAGCTTAGGGTTCTCAAATACATTGAGTTCAGACAGCTCCAAAGTACATGTGACTTTGAAGCCCACTGAGCACCAACAGACCCTGCTGAGTTCCGGGGTCCTGAAGCAGACACTGTCAGTGCCCTACCACAAATCATGAGGTCTTCTAACTGCAGAATGCACTGCTTAACTAACAGCCTGGGGGCTTCTCTGTCACCCAGAGCCTGCTATGCCTGTGCTTACAGCAAACTGAATGTGCCCAAAAGTTAGACTCTTCCAAACCTAGCAGTGGCTTCAACCAATGGCTTACTAGTGTTACCTTTGTGGCTATTCCAGCCTTCTTGTCCTCCCAGTGAGATCACCGAGATGACATATTCTATACTAAACACTTGTGTTCACTCCACAGAATTAAATCTGTCTTGACAACTCAACCATGATTAGTGTTTTGTAAATTTACCTTCAAATGACTAGTTCTACCAAATCTTTGTTTTGGAGCATGCTTCAATGGAAGTGCAGAATGAGAATAGTTGGTAACTGTCGCTCCCCCTCTTCGCGGAGGAACGACACAGGACCCTGCGCTGTTCTTTCGTCTGCTCGGCCCTTCCCGGGTTTGCTGCTGGTTCTTCCCGGGTTGGCTACCGACCCTTCCACCTCCGTGGAAGGGCGGTTCCCCCTGGCCACTTTCCCCACTTCCGCAGGGGAGCGGCACACCGCAGGCCGGCTCTCTCGGGGGCTGCACAGGTGTTCCTTCAGATAGATGTTCCTGGTGCATGTTGTCTCTCTCCTCCTTTATAGTCCTCTTCCACCAATCCCAACTCTGCTACCCACACGCCGAGTACGCTGCTCTCCTCCAATCAGGAGCAGGTCCTACAGTTTATTGGTTGAACTGGAGGCAGCTGTGTAGAAGCTGTTTCTCCCTTCTCAGCGCCATATTGTGGGAGAGCAGATGCATAGAATAAGTCTTAATTCCAGTAACTTAGTCTAGTCCGAGTTGCTCCCAGTTGCTCCCCACAGTAACAGAAATGATTCAAGGGAACAAAGTCATCTAATAGATTCTGGAATTGGATAGTGGGTAAATTGTGGAGAGTGAAAGTTTGTGTTTAATCAAAGCGTTATAATTATGAAAACCCTCACTGGGATATTAGAATGGAATTAAAGTGAAAGAAGATGCCCTAGCTTATATAATGTCAACAGACTTTGAGAGATTACTACAAGAACCTTAAAAGTTGTTGATGACTTGCTTGTTAAATGTCACTGATGCACTAAAAGAAAAACACTGAAACTCAGGTCAGCCAATCAGAACATTGTGTGAAAATCAAAAAGAAGACACCCCTGATAGCATTTAAAGACCATTAGCTCTCCAGAAGCAGACAAGGATTCCACTGTCAACACTATTACTCCATATAGTTCTGGAGGATTTATACAGAGACATTGGGAAAGAAGAAAAAAAATCAAAGAGATACAAATTGGAAATGAGAAGATAAAATTATTCCTGTTTGCAGATGACATTCTTTTATACAGGGGATTCAAAAGACTCCACTCAGAGACTATTAAAAATGATAAGAGAATTTAGCAAAGTTCCTGGATATAAAAAAAATAAACACACAAAAATCAGTAACATTCTTAACATCAACAATGATGTGGCTGATAAAGAACTTGTATGATCAGTCCCACTCACAATAACTATTAAAAAAATGTGAAGGCTGGCGCTGTGGCACGGTGGGTAAGCCTGCTACTTGCAGGGCTGGCATCCCATATGGGTGCCAGTTCAACTCCTGGCTGCTCCACCTCAGATCCGGTTCTCTGCTATGGCCTGAGAAAGCAATAAAAGATGGCCCAAGTCCTTGGGCCCCTGCACCCACATGGGAGACCCATAAGAAGCTCCTGGCTCCTGGCTTCAGATTGGCTCAGCTTCAGCCACCCGCAGCTAATTGAAGAGTGAACCAGTAGATGGAAGACCTCTCTCTCCCTCGCCTGCCTGCCCGCCCTCCTCTCTCTCTCTCTCTCTCTGCCTCTCCTTCCCTCTATGTGTAACTCTTTCAAATAAATAAATCCTTTAAAAAATGTAAATACCTTGAGATAAATTTAATCAAGTATGTGAAAGATCTCTACAATGCAAATTATAAAACATCAGTGAAAGAAATAAAGACACAAAAGATGGAAAAATTTTCCATGCTAATCTTTTTGAGAAATTTATATCATCAAAATGTCCATACTATCCAAAGCAATTTACAGATTTAATGTAATTTTCATCAAAATTTTGAAGAGGTTCTTCATATAATTGGAAAAAAAAAAACTAAAATTATAGGGAAACACAAAAGATTCTGAATACATAAAGCAATCTTAAATGATAACACAAACCTGGAGCCATCACAATAGTATATTTCAAGACATACTGCAAGGCCATTATAACCAAAACAGCATTGTACTGGCATAAAAAGAGACATGTACACCAATGGAACAGAACAGAAACCCCAGAAATGAATCTACACATCTACATCAACTAGTCTCTGACAAACAATAGAGAAAGGGCTTTCTTTTCAAAAGTGTTGGGAAAGTTGGATTTCCACATGCAGAAGTTTGAAACAAGACCCCTATTTCACCCCATATAAAATTCAACTCAAAATGAATAATCTAAATTTAAGACCTGAAAATATCAAACTACTAAGCAGAACATATAGAGGAAATACTGCAAGACATTGGCCCACACAAACACTTTTGGGTAAGACCCCAAAAGCACAGGCAACAAAGCAAAAATAGAAAAGAAGCCAAGAAACTTCTGCAGAGCAAAGGAAACACACAACAAAGTGAATGTACAACTGAAAGAATTGGGAAAAATTTTTGCAAACTGTACACTTGATAAATTATTTATATTCAAAATACATGAGGAATTCGAGAAACTCAACAACAAAATGAGCAATCCAGTTAAGAAATGGGCAAATATGTGAATAAACATTTTTTTCAAGAAAATACAAATGCCAAATAGGCATATGAAAAAATGCTCTGAATCATTAGCCATCAGAGAAATGCAATAAAAAACACAATGAGGTATATCACTTCATTCCAGTTAGAATGGCTGTTAACCAAAAACCAAAAAATGACACGCTGGGTAAAACTGGGGAGATAGGGGTACCTAAAACATTATTGATGCAAATGCAAATTAGCACAGCCAATATGGAAAACAGTGTTAGAGACACTTCAGAAAACTAAAAATGGATTTACCATATGACCCAGACCTCTGACTTCTGACAATATATTCAAAGGAAGTAAAATCAATATATGATATAGATATCTTCACATCATTTTCATAGTACCCCAAGTCACAATAGCAAAGATATGAAACCAATATAAATATCTATCCATGGATGATTAAATAAAATGTGCTATATACACACATTACTCAGCCATAAGTAAATGAATTGCTGACATTTGCAACAAAATGGATCAAAGTAGAGATCATTATGCTAACTGAAATAAGCCAGATGCAAAAAGAAAAAATCACATATTTTCTCTCATTTGTCAAAGTTCATATAGAGTATAAAAATTGTGAGGATGTCACATTAACAGATATAGTTATAAACATTGCTTTCCTGAATTATACCATCTCCATGACAATAAAGCCTTCTTTTACCTATGTTACAGTCATTGCCATGAATCCCTTATCCTGATATTAAAATCCCTGTTTTCGGGGCCGGCGCCATGGCTCACTTGGCTAATCCTCTGCCTGTGTCACCGGCATCCCATATGGGCACCAGGTTCTAGTCCCGGCTGCTCCTCTTCCAGTCCAGCTCTCTGCTGTGGCCTGGGAAGGCAGTGGAGGATGGCCCAAGTGCTTGGGTCCTGCACCCGCATGGGAGACCAGGAGAAGCACCTGGCTCCTGGCTTCCGATCGGTGCAGCGCCAGACATAGCAGCCATTTGGGGGGTGAACCAATGGAAGAAGACCTTTCTCTCTGTCTCTCTCTCTCACTGTCTATAACTCTACCTGTCAAATTAAAAAAAAATCCGTTTTCAAGAAAAAAAGCATATATATGTATATGTATGTATATAGTATCTACAAATGAAGGGCATTTGGAAAATGTTAAAAATTGACAAACTTTGTCACAAAAAATATAAAGACTATTAACTCTGTATCTGAAAAGTCAACTATTGAATATTGAATACAGATCTTGAAAGTGAGATTGGCAATTATTTAAAAAAAAATAAATACTGCTGAATTCAGAATCTCAGCAAGTCTAGGAAAGTCCCCAGATAGAACAGGAGTGGGATTCAGAAAGCTAGGGTGGTGACATCTGGCTAGATACACACACAAAACATGAATTCCCAGGTTCCACTACACTTTTCAGATCAGCAAAAGCTGTGAACATAGCAACTCTCGTTTGTCTTTCTCTCATACAAAATCCTCACCTGTAGCCGACAATGCCTCCCTCCTCCAGAGCTGCCCGAGACTCCTGATTGTTTCCAGGACAGTGACTAGGGTCAAGTCTTAGCAAGATGAGACCAAACGTCCCTGCTATGAGATGGAAGAAATTATCTATGAAAACCTGACTAATGCAGGACTTTCTTGCTAAGTAACAGGAAAAAGTAGAACATGCTCCGGAAATGGTTCTTGATGATAGGGACCCAAAGGAGGTGGGACATAATGTTAAGGAAATGGGGGGGGGGGGGGCTACTAAATGTTGGGAGGATTCTCCCAAGGTTTAGGATTGTGCATCCTGACAAAAATACCGCTTTTGAACTTCATACCTTGCAAGAATAGCTCCTCAAAGCTGGGAGAAAAGATGGTTCAACCATACATGAGATGAGATGCCAGAACTTGGCAATACTTTGGCAGAGTACTGAGGAACGAGTCGAAGCTAAGAAAAGTGACCTGCTGGATAGCATGAGTTGCACAGCTTCAAGGAGCCAGCTAGATGTTTGCGTTCCTCAGGAGGCCGGAAAACACTCCCTTTGCTGCAGAATTAAGGAAGGTGCTAATAAGAGACACATGAGCATAAAAAGATAGTGCTGGCAGGAACCAGTGGTGAGGGCTTTGCCGGCAGTACGGTTCTGCTTGTGTTGCAGGCACCTGCCTCAGCATGAGTAGGGCTCTGGCTTACCTGTGGGCCCGGTGAGCGAGCTTGCATCTGTCTGCTGTCAGTGATCCAGGCGACTGGGGGTGGCAGGTGACTGCAGGTGACAAGTGTCTTCCTGTGCGGTCCTGGAACCGCACTTCTGCCTGCAACAAGCTGCCTGGCCCAAGGGGTCCCGCCGCAGTGAAGAACGGGGAGCTGCAAGCAAAGAAGCCTGAAGCTCACCACCACCGCTGCCTCTTCTGACTTTCCAAGCGGCGCTGGGAGACGCAGGAACACCTCCGGCACCATTTTGCCCTCAGCACCTGCACGCACGATCGCCCAGGCAGGTTTGGGGGTGTGAAATTTGCTTGTGTTGGAGGAAGCCCCTCACGGATGACCACCTTCATCAGCCGTGTGGCAGCAGAGCTGGGCCTTGACCGCCCAGGGGAAGACAATCCACCATCTCTGTGGGGATCCACTGCTCCCCACATAGAAAATCAGGCCAGAGCTATCAGTCACCCACGGCGTGGGCACTCCCTCCGTCGCGATCATGCGGGATGTGTTCATACAAGCCTCTATGCTCCAAGGTCACGGCCATCTGCGTTGGAGGGATAATCGGTCCCGACCCCGGCTCCATGGTCATCCCCAGTCAGGTGGTGGGTGCCCACTTCAGACCCGAGTGTGAAATTATCCTGGGCGAGCAGCTGGTGCAGGAGCTGATGTCACCTGAGAGCGCTCACCTCCATCATGGCGATGCCCTGTGCACCTGTGCCAGAGGACCGACTGGGCGGTGCCCTCTGCTCCTCCACCAAGGACAAGCAGGCCTACCCGCAGGCGGCCCATGGCCCTGACATCCGCAGCGTGAAATGGAAGCTTCTGACGAGGCCACCGCGAACAGCGCGTGTGTGCCACCTTTCTGGTCCACCTGCTCGAAGGCCAGATCAGCAGCCCTCCGGAGGTGCTCTCCGCTGCCCAGCAGAGGCCGCAGCGGCTGATGGGCTACGTCATCAAGCGCCTTGGGAAGGCTTGACGCCACGCTGCCCAAGCGCAGGTGGCTGTAATTACTTGACTATAAAACCATTGTCCAAACTTAGCTTTGTTGCGAATTCAAACACGGTAGACTTAAGAGTTCAGGGGATTTGGTTGCTTTTCAGAGACAAGGGATTTTGAATTAGCCACTCAAGGATTTTATTTTTAATGCTCCATTAACACATTTCCAGCAAGAAATGAAAAGTAATTTTGAGAGCCGGCTGATCTCTGCAGGCTGGAACTGATGGTAGGGGTGATGCTAGGCACCTGGGCTGCCAGGTGTCAATGGGAATGATGGGATTCTGGCACTGCAGAGAGCAGGTGGCAATACTTAAGCATCAGAATCAAGGGGCTGTAGTAACCACAACAGCAACAAGGCTAAAATGGCATCAGAGAACTCACAGAAGCCTGTGGCAATGGTGTTCCTCCAGGTGACATAGATTCCAGACCTGAGCTAGTCTCAGACTCAAAGCCCACTGGTGGAAGAAGATTCTGCGACTCCTGTGACACCACAGCAAATATAAACAGAAGTGATTTGCTCAGTTCTTCCCCAAGATTATAATAAAGACAATGAATGCTGTGACTATTTGAAGACTGCTGGCTATAGTGTATGAGATGTCACTATTGGTGACTCCACTTCTGATCCAGCCTCCTGCTAGTGTGCCTGGGGAAGGCAGCAGAAGATGGCCCATGTATTTGGGCACCAGCCACCCATGTGGGAGACCAGGATGGAGTTCTTTGCTCCTGGGTTTGGCCTGACCCAGCCCTGGCTGTTGAAGGCATTTGGGGGAATGTATGAGCAGATGGAAGATTCTCTCTCTCTCTCTCTCTCTCTCTCTCTCTCTCTTTCATGCTTTCAAATAAGTCTTTTTTAAGATGGTGCTATTAGGAGACTTGAAACACTATTAGAGTCCTACAGTTAGAAGGTGAGCCTGCAGGTGCAAGGTAATAAAAGGAGCTCTGCACCATGTCCTTGGTAGCCATTTTCCCAGAATCTGAGTGCTTAATCAGAATGGATACATTTAGCAGCTGGCATAATCCTTACCTTGGTTCTCTAACCTATGGACTGAGACCCACAGTAGTAGGAAAAACAACCTATAACCTCCTAAATTTGCCTGTTCCTGCCATATAGGATTGTACATTGAAGTAATACTACAATATCCAGGAAGGAATGGAAGATTAGTGTCACCCTCAAAGAGAATGCAAGATAGCATTCCCCAAAAAATACCTCATTACTTTACCCATCTCCTCCCTGCAAACAAACCCACATAGGCCATAGGAAAAGACAGTGAACCACAGTCAACTAAACAGTAGCCATAGCCATGCAGCAGTGCTGGCTGTGGTATCTTTACAGAAGAGATGAACAAAGTCTCTGGAATACATTGTGCAGCCATCTACCAGTAAAAGGAGTTCGTCTCAATCCCCTACAGAAAAGAGTATCAGATGAGGTTTATGTTCCCTGGGACTGAATAGCAGGCTGCATTAATGGTCTTGCAACAGGGCTGTGTGAACTTTCCTGCTCCCTGTAACCAGGGCAGTCCAAAAGAACTCCGGCATCTGGATGTCTGACAGAACGTCATGCTAGTTCACTAAATGGCTGGTATTATGTTAACTGGACCTGGGAAGCAGGGAGTGGTAAGGCCAGGTATCATGGATGCCATAACAGGACAAGGATACTAGTGGGAAGATTCAGTGGCCTGACTCACTGGCAAGATTTTAGGCATCTGGAGCATGCTGGGATATCCTCTCCAAGGTGGGGGACAAATTACTGCACTGTCACATAGAATACTAAGAAAGAAGAACATAGTGTAAGTACCTTTGAATTCTGAAGAAAATACACACCATACTTGGCAATACTACTTCAACTTGTTTATCAAGTGCCTTGAAAATCTGCCATAATCAAGTGAAACTCAGAGCAAAAGGGCTCAGACCATGCTGCTATCAAACCCACCGCTGGGGACATATTACCAAGCAGATGCCAAGAGGTCATGTTCTATGGTAGAGTCTCTGGCAAGCCCTATAAGGAATCAAAAACCTAATCTCTTGGCTTCTGAAGCAAGACAGAACTTCACAGTAAAGAATAATTCACTTTTCAAAATTTAGCTTTTAGAATGATAACTATATCACACATTTGTCCAAACCTCCAGATTATAAATTTAGATGGCACTCTGTTATACAAAGGACATAATATGTTAAGGTTGTATGAGGCAGATGTGAAAGTGATAACTGAGTTACATGTTGAAGCAACCCAGATCCTGCCATTAATTTCTACAGCATTGACCACTGTGTTCACACCTATGGCTTTGTAGAGGATTCCCCGAGAGCAGCTGATAAAGATTGAAATATCCTGGGCCTGATTTAGAATGGGCCATTGCACTGAGCAGAAAATGGACATCTGCTCCACTGTAACAGCCTACTCAGAGCTAAACATAAAGACTATAGTGAGGGAAAATCTTCCAAGGGATTCTGTACTCCTAGTGGTCAGCTAAGTGTGGAAGGAGAGTGGCATGTGGTAGGATAAACTTGGATTCCCAGAGCATTGGCCAACAGCTTAACTGATTGGTTAGAGATCTGAAAGGAGTAAGACTGGGATACTGAAAGACTGGAAGCATAGACGTCATGGGGAAAGAGGATGAGGGTAGACTTATCAAAGGGGGCAGAAGGACCCCAGTGGGAAGGCATTCACCTTAAAAGAGGCTCAAAACAAGCAAGTGTAGGCAGTAGAATCTGTCAGACTCTCATCTAGACACCTAATATGTACACAATGAGCTCAGGGATGGAATAACCAGAGGCAAGGATGAAAGCCCTGTGAGGACCCAACAGCACAGGCTCCATCTCATAGAGCCCACAGTGGAAACTGATGCTCAAATTTCTTGAGAGAAATGTCTTTTGGGGAGACCAACCAACAGCTTGATGACAGGTGTATTTCCTCTATTCTGATCACATCACATTTCTTCCATTTTGTAAGGCCACCAGTTTGTCCTTACTGAGATTGATAAATATGCCAGGAATGGATTTTTCCTTCCTGGCTTTTAGTGCCTCAACCAACATTACCAACTAGGAGCTCAAAAGTTCTGATTTATTATAACAAGATGCCGTGTAACATAAACCATGCATTTAATAGAGAAAAAGGTATGACAAAGAGTACATAACCAAGAGATCCACTAGCCCTATACTAGTCTGCATGCTAGAAACTTATAGAATATTTGAATATCACCATGGAGACAGAGCCATGGTATCAGCCAGGGGTAATACTATATGAGGTGGGGGTGTAATACGTACTATGAACCAATGGCTGTTACTGCTTCTATCTATCCTCCTGCTGCATGGGGCATGAGTCTTTTGAGCAGTGCAAGCCGCAGACTGCAGCAGTGGTTCTCAGGGCCCTCAACCAGATGCCTTCAAATTTTACCACTGTGGTACACAGAGCGAGTTCCCAATTATCTAACGGCTCTTTCTGGTGGCCAGAACCTCTGTCCACGGGTGCAGTAGGTCAAAAGTGCCAGCGAATGAATGCCCCCTTACAGCAGCGTTCAACCAGCGACTGAGGGAATTCGGGTATTAATACTAAAGCTCCTTCTACCTTGGAAGGCTAACTCTCAGGCTTTTTGTCCTGCACGGGGTCTATGAGTTCCAGGCAGGCACAGGAGCTCGCTTTATGATGACCCTGTTTCACTCTTACCAGGATATCCTAGGGTTACCCCCCAAATATATTACTTGCACTTGAACTGTTGTCTCAGAACTTATTTCTATGAGGAGGTCTTCAAAAGTTCATGAGAAATGTATATTATGAAAAAACAACGCATGGATTTCACAACTTTTTGCTCAATAAACTTATTTTTCTTTTTTCTTTTTTTTTAATTTGAGAGAGAGACAGATAAACAGAAAGATAGGGCTCCCATCTTCTAGTTCACTCCCCAAATCCCACAACAGCCAGGGCTAGGCCGGGCTGAAGCTGGAAGCCAGAAACTCAATCCAGTTCTCCCACGTGGGGGTAGTAACTGAACTACTTGAGCCCTCACCTCTGTCTCCCAAGCTACACATCAACAGGAAACTGGAGACAGGAGCGGGAACAAGAATACAAACCCAGACACTCCAATGCAGAATGCGGGCATCCTAACCGCTAGGCCAAATGCCCACCTCTAAACTTATCTTTCAATGCTATTTCTTCATGGAATTTTGAAATACCCTCATAGGAAAAACACACACACACACACACACACACACACACACGCTTACAAAGATTCCCAAGCCATTGTTGGAGGAATTTCCATGTGGGACACAAAGTCTTATGGCATGTACAAGACTGCTTTTGCTGGGGCTGGGGCTGTGGTGTAGTAGGCTGTGGGGAGCAACTCGGACTAGACTAAGTTACTGGAATTAAAACTTATTCTATGCATCTGCTCTCCCACAATATGGCGCTGGGAGAGAAGAAAACAGCTTCTACACAGCTGCCTCCAGTTCAGCCAATAAACTGTAGGACTTGCTCCTGATTGGAGGAGAGCAGCGTGCTCGGCGTGTGGGCAGCCGAGTTGGGATTGGCGGAGGAGGACTATAAAGGAGGAGAGAGACGGCATGCACCAGGAACATCTAAGGGGAACATCTAAGGGGAACATCTAAGGGGAACACCTGTGCAGCCCCCGAGAGAGCCGGCTGGCAGTGTGCCACTCCCCTGCGGAAGTGGGGAAAGTGGCCAGGGGGAACCGCCCTTCCACGGAGGTGGAAGGGACAGTAGCCAACCCGGGAAGAACCAGCAGCAAACCCGGGGAGGGCCGAACAGACGAAAGAACAGCGCAGGGTTTAGTGTCGTTCCTCCACGAAGAGGGGGGGCGACAGTAGGCTATGTCTCCACCTGTAGTGCCAGCATCCCATATGGGCACTGATTCATGCTCTGGCTGCTTCTCTTCTGGTCCAGCTCTCTGCTCATGGTCTTGGAAAGCAGTGGAAGATGGCTCAAGTGCTTGGGACCCTGCACCCAAGTAGGAGACCCATAAGAAGCTTCTAGCTCCTGGCTTCAGATTGGCTCAGCTCTAGCCATTGCTGCCATTTGGAGAGTGAACCAGCAGATGGAAGATCTCTCTGTCTCTCCCTCTCTCTGTCTTTAACTCTACCTCTCAAATAAATAAGTAAATCTTAAAAAAGAAAAGACTGCTTCTGTTTGACAGTTAGGGTGTGATATGCTAGGCACAAGTGAAAAGGGAACACAGGCCCTCTTTGGTTCTGCTGGAAAGAGCAAGAGCCAAGAGCCTTGTTGTGGGATGGAGAAGGCTCAGCTATCACTGGGTGGAGGCTCGATCCAATGCCTGTCTCAGTAAATAAATAACCCCTCATCAGGTCCACTCATCTGACATTTCCCAGGAATTGGCCCTCCCTTGTCTTGGACAAACTTTCTGCAATCAGTTCCCTTATTACGAGGTATGCTTCCCTTACTTTCCTTTCTTCTTCACCCCTAGCCCATGCCATGCGCTCCCCAACCATCCTGGTCTCTGCAGGCTTCCTTTAATGATATCCACTCCTATTCAATACTCACTATCCTCTGTTCTTTTCCATTTGACCCAGGAGCCTCATTAAACTCATA
The DNA here is from genome assembly GCF_964237555.1 of Oryctolagus cuniculus. Classification (NCBI taxonomy): domain Eukaryota; kingdom Metazoa; phylum Chordata; class Mammalia; order Lagomorpha; family Leporidae; genus Oryctolagus; species Oryctolagus cuniculus. The sequence continues at coordinate 116,489,977 of NC_091440.1, forward strand.
CTCCATCCCTTTCTCTTCTTGAGTGCAGGGATTTCCATCTGTAACCTCTTCCAGAGGAAAATGAGAAACATTCATACACTATCTTTCATTAGAATCAAAGCAAAGAAAAATCAAAAGCAATCTAAATGACCACATTCAGTTACACATGTGGAAACAAAACACAGGAAATCTTTAACAGGATTTATTTCTTTGTAGTAAAATTACAAGGAGGTTTGAGTCCCTTTATTCTTTTTATGTTGTCCTAAATGTCTCAAACATAAATACATATAACATCTCAAGAAAATACAACTGCATACATCATTATAGAATCTATAGATTTAGAGTAGGCCAAGGACTCTAAATCTGTACTTTTGTCCAGGGTTTTATTTATATTAGGAGCAAGAATATAATACGTTCTTGCTCCTTTGATTTTCAATTTATTTCCCAATAATAGTCTTCCAAATTTAAAACATGTGTAGACAAGTAAAAATAACTCAAGCTCTGTGAATTACAATATCACTTATTTACAGAAGTAATGAAACGCTGAATTCTCTTTCCTATGCATGTACATATACATATAAAATGTATAGCTAATCTAATGAATACTGAATATATTCACAATTTTTAAAATTACTAATCTAGCATCTATAAAAACAATTCTAGATGCAGTTAAGATAAAAGTAAATTTATCTGTATAACAGCTGATTCCATCCAAAAATGAAAGACCTTATTTGAGCCCTGGAAATTTGCACTTTCAGGAAATTTCTCACAAAATAATTACAAATTATCTGGTCTCAGAAGAGTAATAGAAGCACAGGTACTACGCTTGAAGACAATCAAGAGGCTGGTGCTGCGGCTTGGCTGGTATAGCCGCCACCTGCTATGCCGGCATCCCATGTGGGCATTGGTCTGAGTCCCGGCTGCTCTGCTTCTGATCCAGCTCTCTGCTGTGGCCTGGGAAAGCAGTAGAAGATGGCCCAAGGCCTTGGGCCCCTGCACCCACGTGGGAGACCCAGAGGAGGCTCCAGGCTCCTTGCTTTGGATCGGCTCAGCTCTGGCCATTGCGGCCAATTGGGGAGTGAACCAGAGGATGGAAGACTCTCTCTCTCTCTTTCTCACTCTTTCTCTCTCTCTTTCTCTTTCTCTTTCTCTTTCTCTTTCTGCCTTTCCTTCTCTTTCTGTGGAACTCTTTAAAATAAATAAATAAATCTTAAAAAAAAAAAAAAAAGACTATCAAGGGATTCTTTTTGAACTGCTTCCTTCACTCTTGAAGCGCATTCTGGAAAATAGCTCCAAGGCATAGAATGTGCTCCTATGAAACCTCATCTATTCAAATCCTAAGTAGAAAGAAAACGCTAGGAAAGAGTAAGTAAAACTTGAAATTTTTCATTATATTCTGGAAGAAGTTCTTTACTTAGAGTGTCTGGAGTCATTTAACAAAGTACATAAGGAGATAAAATTCAAAATTGTATTACTAGCACTATAAAGTGGAATTAAGTTTAGTGCAAATTAATTTGCTGTAGTTCACAGAAATGAAGAGAGACTATTTGAACAACAAAGAGTCATTTCTGGAATCAATTGGTAGGCACGCATCAAGTTATTAGGTTGAATGACATGAAATTGCCTATGTTTGATCATTTTCTTATTAAACAAATGATAATTTCATGTGGTTCAACCAAATATTTTCTCTTACACTTGCACAACTTCAAAACACTTGAAAATGTAATCTTTTGTTGTGGCACTGATCTAAAAAGCTGCATGCAAAGGATGGCACAGTAGTTTATAATCTGATTTTTGTACATGTGTTAAGCTCAAAGGGGACGGAGGACACAACAGAGGATGATAGTTCAATTTTCTATTAATGTTTAATTCCACATGGCCAAAGAACAAGATCTTATCTGAGGGGGTTCACATAACATAGGTAGTCAGAAAGCATGAATTTAAAATGAACTCTTTTCCCTGCATATCTTGTATTGACTATTACTGTTGTTCTCAATGTGGTACCACTGGCCCAGAACATTATAGCTCCCTCTACCACCTGCATCAGTAAGTGACAAACTCTCAGCAGATGCTTGAACCAATGGGGCCACCTGATCTTGGAACATAAAGCTCCCAAACAGTAAACCAAACTGAACCTTTTTCCCTCCTCAATGCCTCTTTTCAGATATTTTAATTAACTTAACAAAAAAAAAAAAAACTGATACAATGGTGCCAAGATGTTTAGTAGGAAAAAGCACTGGGTAAGTTAGATCCTTGAGACACATTTTCTTGGCTTGCTCTCCTATCAATGAAGAACATACAATCCTAAAACCAACTGCCTTCTGCCCAGGTCCACCCCCAGAGTCTCTTCCTCTGGTATTAGAATGTGGCTTCATTTCTACCTTACACCTTTAGAAGGCAAAGGTAACGTGCATCCTTGAACTTAGAAGATCCCTCAGGGGGGTTTTAAGGGGTGAGGGGTACCATTTATTTCCTCCTTATTAAAAAGCTCTTTTCACTTGCAGACTATCTTTTGTTTCTTTGTATGTTTTGCTGTTTTTTTTAAAGATGTATTTATTTATTTATTTATTTATTTGAAAGGTAGTGTTATGGAGAAGTAGAGGCAGAAAGAGAGGTCATCCGTCTGCTGGCTCACTCCTCAGATGGCCGCGATGGCCAGAGCCAAGAGCCAGGAGCTTCCCCCAGGTCTCCCATGCGAGTACAGGCACCCAAGGACTTGGGTCATCTTCTACTGCTTTCCCAGGCCATAGCAGAGAGCAGGATCAGAAGTGGAGCAGTCAGGACTCAGACCAATGCCCACATGGGATGCTGGCACTGCAATGCAGGCAGTGGCTTCACCCACTTCGCCGCAGCACCGGCCCCACTTGCAGATTTTGATGTCAGCTCTCACTGTTTTCCACTTTTCTGGATATTTCCATTTCTCATACTCATTTCTCCTCCTGTATCCAGACTCTGAATTTGGGGGTTTCTCAGGGCTAAGACGTAAGCCTCCTCTCTTTATCTTCTCTTTCCCCCAAATACATTCTTATTCTATATTTTCTCTTATTTTTTAAAAAAAGATTTATTTATTTGAAATTTAGAATTACAGGGGGAGAGAGAGAGGGAGGAAGAGAGAGAGAATTCACTATCCTCTGGTTCACTCCCCAATTGACCACAAGAGCTAGAGCTGGGCTAGGCCAAAGCCAGGAGCCAGCAGCTTCTTCCAGTTCTCCCACATGGGTGGAAGGGGTCCAAGCACTTGGGCCATCCTCTACTGCTATCCCAGGTGCATTAGCAGGCAGTTGTATTGGAAGTGGAGCAGCGGGGACTCAAATCGGTGCCCATATGGTATGCCGGTCTCACAAGCAGCAGCTTACCCACTGCTCTGCAAGTCCAGTCCCCTTTTCCATATTTTCAGCTCAGTAAATGGCACTTCAATCTCATCAGTTGCCAAAATCAGAAACCTACAGGTCATCTGTGACAATTTCCCTTCCTAAACCACTACAACCATCACTAAGTCCGGTAACGCAACATACAATTATGTGTCTCAACTCCATCCATCTCTTTCAACACCCACTGCCACTTTCCAGCAGTGCCATTGTTATTTCTCCACAGCATTAATAAACACTTAAAAGTACAAACCAGACCAACTCAATATTAAGAGCAAAATCTTTTGAAAGTGTAGAAGATATAAGCCAAGGCTATGCATGATTTGTATCTGTTCTCTGACAATCTTTCCAGCCTCATACTGGGCCACTCTGATGCCCTTGGTCCAATCCAGCCACACTAGGCACCTCACCTGCTCTTCTACTGCCTCCAGTACTCCCCCTACCATTCTGCATCTCTAATCTCTTGGACTTCTGCTTAGATGCCACATTCCTAATGTGAATTTTTCCTGATACCACAAACTGTTAGGTTTCCTCTATTATTCTCCCTCATAGTTTTTCATTAAAGAGCTCTCACAATTTTATTTATATTTGTGTATCTATAATGCCTTTCTTTCTCACTAATATATAAATGCCATGAGGACAGGCATATATTTTTCTCACCAATATACCCAGAGTCTGAGTGAATGCATAAAACATAAATACAGCTTGATAAATATTTCGGAAATATGAATCAGCTCTTGACATCAATAATATATTTTCCTGTACAATAATGTTAGAAAATAAAAATAGCCAATTTCTTGTCTTTGTCTTGAATTATATCAGTTCAGTTTGGCATCATAGTTACTTCTTGCTGATCAGAAGCTGTGTTTGTCCTTTACAAATAATAAAATTTTGCTATTTTTTAAATGTTTTATTTAAGTGAACAAATTTCATGTATTTCATGTATATAAATTTAAGAGCATACTGATACTTGAAGGGAAAATGTATTTATTTGTCATCAGAATTTATTTATCATAAATGCAACTTGAGAAATAAAAATCTTGCAAATGCCCACTAATAAAATAATAACAAAGTGGGTGGTCGTGGCAAATTCAGTAGAGAATTGACTTCCAGTTCAAGATGATAAGTTAAACATGTACATTTACAACCCCTCTCTTCCAAGGCCCAATTGAAATGACAATAATCTATAGCAAAAAAAGGACAATAAATTCATAGCAGCCCCAAGAGAAAGGAGTGATCATTAACAGACCAAGGGATTGGATGATTTCTTAAAAATAGAAAGCAGGTGGAATTACCCAGATGGAAAGAGGAGGGGTAGGCTGCAGGCTGCAGGAGGGTAGAAGCCTTTCTTTCCAGAGCAGCTCAGGGGAAGCTGACTGCAAACTGAGTCAGAGCTGGAGGGGGCAGGAATCGCACCATCCATCAAAGAACAGCTACAGAGCAGCTGCACCAGTCAGCCCCGCCCACACTCCTGCAGGTGCCAAGCGACGGGCAGCGGGAGCATTTTCCCTTAGACTAAAATCAAAGAAATACTCTGCACAAACTGAACAATGTCCCTGGTAAGGGCAGAGTTCCTACAATGAATGTAGATACCACAGAATTAACCACTTCTTATTTAATCTGAAGGGAGAAAAGCCAGTTTAACTGTACTCCCTGCTCAGTCAACCACAGCTGACACGCCCACCCACAAACTGCTTGTTTCACAGTCAACCCTCTAGAGTGGGGCAGAACCTGATGAGGAAACATGCCCACACAATGCACCAGCTACCTCCACTCATCAGTCAACCCCTCTTCAGTGCATATCATGTGCAAAGCACAAGTTATACGGTGCTAAACTGAAATGTTGTATAAATATTTTTAGAATTGGTAAACATGTAAATGAACAATAATCATATGCTTCAAAGTACTTGTTGCCTATTATAGCCAGCGTTCTCTTGAAATTCTCTCACAGTTTTCAAAATATGTGGCGTTTGCTGCGGGCATTTGGCATAGCTTAAGATACCACTTGGGAAACCCATATTCCGTATCAGAGTGCCTGAGTCAAGTGTCAGCTTCTCCGCTTCCAATCCAGCTTTCTGCGAAGGCACACACTGGGAGGCAGTGGTTGGTGACTGCAGAACTTGGGTTCCTGCCACCCACTTAGGAGACTTGGACTGAATTCTGGGCTTCTGGCTTTAGCACGGACTAGGCATGGCTTTTCAGGCATTTGGGAGTGAGTCAGTGGGTGGCAGATCTCTCACTCTGTCAGTCTGCCTTTCAAATAGATGAAAATAAATTTTAAAATATATGGTATTCAAATTTTACTACATACTCCTTCTAATCGTTTCAGGAACAGTGCTTTCCCTTTCTCCTCCCTCTACACTTGATTCTTTCTTGTTTTACTCTGGATTCCACTTCTTTCTTTTTACCAACTATGGAAATTCCTGCAAAGCTACTTACAGTTTCTCTCTCTCTCTCTCTCTCTCTCTCTCTCTCTCTCCCTGCCTCCCTTCTTCCCTCCCTCCCTCTTTACTTTTCTCCCTCTCTCTCCATTTCTTAGCACCTCCCTTCATTTTCCTGAGCTCTTCTCTAGAGCCCCATCTCCTAAATATTTCACTCAGATTTCCCTTGTTCCTCGAAAAACCATCACCTGCCATCTGTCTTGCCACCTCACAGTAATTCTACCTTCTTAGAGTCACTTACATGAGATTTTGAATCACTTTTAATTAACTCCTCTCCTTCATTTTCTACATCCAGCTGCCAGTCTCTCCGGCTTGTCAACACATAATGAATAGTATCATATAATTTAAGTTTGGCTTCATTCCACAAAAAGACTTGAGTGGCATATAGAAAGCACATTTAATAAGACAGTTCATGGACAGAGATATCCTAGTACAGGAAGCTCATAGAACCCCCAATAAACATGACCAAAAGAGATCCTCACCACGACACGTGGTAATTAAACTTACCACAGTGAAACATAAAGAAAAGATCCTAAAATGTGCAAGAGAGAAACGTCAGATTACTCTCAGAGGATCTCCAATCAGACTCACAGCTGACTTCTCATCAGAAACCCTACAAGCTAGGAGGGAATGGCGAGACATAGCACAGGTGCTAAGAGAGAAAAATTGCCAGCCCAGAATATTATATCCTGCCAAGCTCTCATTTGTGAATGAAGGTGAAATAAAGACCTTTCATAGCAAACAGAAATTGAAAGACTTTGTGGCCACTCGTCCGGCCCTGCAAAAGATACTTAAAGATGTGCTACACTCAGAAACACAGAAACACGGCCATCAATATGACAGAAGGGAAAGGAAGAACACCTACCAGTAAAAGAACATGGGAAGCTCAAAGCATATACTAGAAAATATTTCCGGGAAAATGGCAGGGCAAAGTCACTACGTATCAATAGTCACATTGAACATTAATGGTCTGAATTCTTCAGTTAAAAGACACCGTTTGGCTGACTGGCTCACAGAACACAACCCAACTATTTGTTGCCTACAAGAACCACATCTCTCTAACAAAGAGGCATGCAGACTGAAAGTGAAAGGTTGGAAAAAGATATTCCATGCCAACAGAAACCAAAAAAAAGCAGGTGTAGCCATATTAATATCAGACAAAATAAACTTTAATACAAAAACTGTTAAGAGAGACAAAGAGGGACACTATATAATGATTAAGGGTTCAATTCAACAGGAAGATGTAACTATTATAAATGAATATGCACCTAATTATAGGGCACCGGTCTATTTAAAAGATATGTTAAGGGACTTAAAGGGAGATTTAGACTCCAATACAATAGTACTGGGGGACTTCAATACTCCACTCTCAGAAATAGACAGATCATCCGGACAGAAGATCAACAAGGAAACAGCAGATTTAATTGACACTATTGCCCAAATGGATCTAACAGATATCTACAGAACTTTCAACCCTACATCTACAGACTTCACATTCTTCTCAGCAGTGCATGGAACCTTCTCTAGGATTGATCACATACTAGGCCATAAAGCAAGTCTCAGCAAATTTAAAAGAATTAGAATCATACCATGCAGCTTCTCAGACCACAGCGGGATGAAGCTGGAAATTAGCAACTCAGGAAACCCCAGAAAGTATGCAAACACATGGAGACTGAACAACATGCTCCTGAATGAACACTGGGTCATTCAAGAAATCAAAAGAGAAATCAAAAACTTTCTGGAAGTAAATGAAGACAACAACACAACATATCAAAACTTATGGGATACAGCAAAAGCAGTATTGGGAGGCAAATTTATAGCAATAGGTGCCTATATCAAGAAATTGGAAAGGTACCAAATAAATGAGCTTTCAGCGCACCTCAAGGACCTAGAAAAACTGCAGCAAACCAAACCCAAATCTAGTAGGAGAAGAGAAATAATTAAAACCAGAGAAGAAATTAACAGGATTGAATCAAAAAAAAACATTACAAAAAATCAGCCAAGCGAGAAGCTGGTTTTTTGAAAAAATAAACAAAATTGACACCCCATTGGCCCAACTAACTAAAAAAAGAAGAGAAAAGACCCAAATCAATAAAATCAGAGATGAAAAAGGAAACGTAACAACAGACACCACAGAAATAAAAAGAATCATCAGAAATTACTACAAGGACCTGTATGCCAGCAAACAGGAAAAACTATCAGAAATGGATAGATTCCTGGACACATGCAATCTACCAAAATTGAACCATGAAGACATAGAAAACCTAAATAGACCCATAACTGAAACAGAAATTGAAACAGTAATAAAGGCCCTCCCAACAAAGAAAAGCCCAGGACCAGATGGATTCACTGCTGAATTCTACCAGACATTTAAAGAAGAACTAATCCCATTTCTTCTCAAACTATTCAGAACAATCGAAAAAGAGGGAATCCTCCCAAATTCTTTCTATGAAGCCAGCATCACCTTAATCCCTAAGCCAGAGAAAGATGCAGCACTGAAAGAAAATTACAGACCAATATCCCTGATGAACATAGACGCAAAAATCCTCAATAAAATTCTGGCCAATAGAGTACAACAACACATCAGGAAAATCATCCACCCAGACCAAGTGGGATTCATCCCTGGTATGCAGGGATGGTTCAACATTCGCAAATCAATCAATGTGATTCACCACATTAACAGACTGCAGAAGAAAAACCATATGATTATCTCAATTGATGCAGAGAAAGCATTTGATAAAATTCAACACCCTTTCATGATGAAAACTCTAAGCAAATTGGGTATAGAAGGAACATTCCTCAATATAATCAAAGCAATTTATAAAAAACCCACAGCCAGCATCCTATTGAATGGGGAAAAGTTGGAAGCATTTCTACTGAAATCTGGCACCAGGCAGGGATGCCCACTCTCACCACTGCTATTTAACATAGTTCTGGAAGTTTTAGCCAGAGCCATCAGACAAGAAAAAGAAATCAAAGGAATACAAATCAAGAAGGAAGAAGTCAAACTATCCCTCTTTGCAGACGATATGATTCTGTACTTAGAGGATCCAAAGAACTCTACTAAGAGACTATTGGAACTCATAGAGGAGTTTGGCAAAGTGGCAGGATATAAAATCAATGCACAAAAATCAACAGCCTTTGTATACACAAGCAATGCCATGGCTGAGAAAGAACTGCTAAGATCAATCCCATTCACAATAGCTACAAAAACAATCAAATACCTTGGAATAAACTTAACCAAGGACGTTAAAGATCTCTACGATGAAAATTACAAAACCTTAAAGAAAGAAATAGAAGAGGATACCAAAAAATGGAAAAATCTTCCATGCTCATGGATTGGAAGAATCAACATCATCAAAATGTCCATTCTCCCAAAAGCAATTTATAGATTCAATGCAATCCCAATCAAGATACCAAAGACATTCTTCTCAGATCTAGAAAAAATGATGCTGAAATTCATATGGAGGCACAAGAGACCTCGAATAGCTAAAGCAATCTTGTACAACAAAAACAAAGCCGGAGGCATCACAATACCAGACTTCAGGACATACTACAGGGCAGTTGTAATCAAAACAGCATGGTACTGGTACAGAAACAGATGGATAGACCAATGGAACAGAATTGAAACACCAGAAATCAATCCAAACATCTACAGCCAACTTATATTTGATCAAGGATCTAAAACTAATTCCTGGAGCAAGGACAGTCTATTCAATAAATGGTGCTGGGAAAACTGGATTTCCACGTGCAGAAGCATGAAGCAAGACCCCTACCTTACACCTTACACAAAAATCCACTCAACGTGGATTAAAGACCTAAATCTACGTCCTGACACCATTAAGTTATTAGTGAACATTGGAGAAACCCTTCAAGATATTGGCACAGGCAAAGAATTTCTGGAAAAGACCCGGGAGGCACAGGCAGTCAAAGCCAAAATCAACTATTGGGATTGCATCAAATTGAGAAGTTTCTGTACTGCAAAAGAAACAGTCAGGAGAGTGAAGAGACAACCGACAGAATGGGAAAAAATATTTGCAAACTATGCAACAGATAAAGGGTTAATAACCAGAATCTACAAAGAGATCAAGAAACTCCACAAAAACAAAACCAACAACCCACTTAAGAGATGGGCCAAGGACTTCAATAGACATTTTTCAAAAGAGGAAATCCAAATGGCCAACAGGCACATGAAAAAATGTTCAAGGTCACTAGCAATCAGGGAAATGCAAATCAAAACCACAATGAGGTTTCACCTCACCCCGGTTAGAATGGCTCACATACAGAAATCTACCAACAACAGATGCTGGCGAGGATGTGGGGAAAAAGGGACACTAACCCACTGTTGGTGGGAATGCAAACTGGTCAAGCCACTATGGAAATCAGTCTGGAGATTCCTCAGAAACCTGAATATAACCCTACCGTTCGACCCAGCCATCCCACTCCTTGGAATTTACCCAACGGAGTTTAAATTGATAAACAAAAAAGCGGTCTGCACCCTAATGTTTATTGCAGCACAATTCACAATAGCCAAGACCTGGAACCAACCTAAATGCCCATCAGTGGTAGACTGGATAAAGAAATTATGGGATATGTATTCTTTAGAATACTATACCGCAGTAAGAAACAACGAAATCCAGTCATTTGCAACAAAATGGAGGAATCTGGGACACATCATGCTGAGTGAAGTAAGCCAGTCCCAAAGGGACAAATACCATATGTTCTCCCTGATCGGTGACAACTGACTGAACACCAAAAAGGAAACCTCCTGAAGTGAAATGGACACTACGAGAAATGGTGACTTGATCAGCATAGCCCTGACTGTTAATGGACAACTTAATACATTATCCCTCTTAGTATTTTTTTTGTCTGTTCTACTTAATATGACTGGTTTAATTCTGTAATTATCACACAGTTATTCTTAAGTGTTGAAAATTAACTGAAATGTGATCCCTGTTAAACATAAGAGTGGGAATAAGAGAGGGAAGAGATGTATAATTTGGGGCATGCTCGGGCTGACTTGCCCCAATTGGTAGAGTTGGAAACCTACCAGGGGATTCCAGTTCAATCCCATCAAGGTGGCATGTGCCAATGCCATCTCACTATTCCAAGTGATCAATTTCAGTTCACAATTGATCATAATGAAAGGACTAAGAGTCAAAGGGAGCACATAAACAAGTCTAGTATCTGCTAACACTAACCGATAGAATAAATAAAGGGGAGAGTGATCCAACATGGGGAGTGAGATACTCAGCAGACTCATAGAATGGCGGATGTCCTAAATAGCACTCTGGCCTCAGAATCAGCCCTAAAGGCACTCGGATCTGGCTGAAAAGCCCATGAGAGTATTTCAGGCATGGAAAGCCAAGACACTCTGGCAAAAAGATCTCTGTGAGTGAGATCCCAGTGGAAAGAACAGGTCTTCAAAGAGGGAGGTGCCTTTCTCTGAAGGGAGGAGAGAACCTCCACTTTGACTATGACCTTGTCTAAACAAGATAAGAGTCGGAGAACTCAAGGGGCTTCCATAGCCTTGGAAACTCATGACTGGTGCATAGGGAGATTACTGATGCCATAAACAGGAGTGTCAATTTGTAAAGTCAACAACAGGAGTCACTGTGCACTTACTCCTCATGTAGGATCTCTGTCCTTAATGTGCTGTACACTGAGGCTTAATGCTATAACGAGTACTCAAACAGTATATTTCACTTTGTGTTTCTATGGGGGTGCAAACGATTGAAATCTTTACTTAATGTACACTAAACTGATCTTCTGTAAAAAAAAAAAAAAAAAAAAAAAAAAAGAAATTATCAATTCCCAACTTGACTCTCACTGGGATTAAACATGACAATAGGTCTGATCTGATTTCATCATCATTTTAAAAAAATCATTTATTATTTTTCACTTTATGTTTCTGTGTGGGAGCAAACTGTTGAAATCCTTACTTAAGGTATACTAAGCTGATCTTCTGTATATTAAGATAATCGAAAATGAATCTTGATGTGAATGGAAGGGGAGAGGGAGTGGGAAAGGGGAGGGTTGTGGGTGGGAGGGACGGTATGGGGGGGGAAGCCATTGTAACCCATGAGTCGTACTTTGGAAATTTATATTCATTAAATAAAAGATAAAAAAAAAAGACAGTTCATGAAAATCAGTACAACTGAAAATATAAACTAGAATACAAATACAATGTCAGAAGGGAACAAAACTAAAATATGTAGACTATGAAAGCATAAACCATTGTTCTAATTTAGTAAACATTTGGTTTTGAACTATCTGATGAAGCAAATGAAATAGAAGACATAAGTTTCATCATTCTTAATAACCAAAATACAAATTTCGTTTTCATAAGATGATAGGTATTGAGTCTACTGCCATACCACCCTGAACGTGCTCGATCTCATCTGATAAGGTATTAAAAAGGCTCAAAAAATGATATTCCTCAAAATATTAACATTTGCAAATCAATAAGCATCACAAATCACATTAACAGAATGAAAAACAAAAACCATCTGATCATCTCAATAGATGCAGAAGTATTTATAAGATTCAATCTCCCGGGGCTGGCACTGTAGCATAGCAGGTAAAGACACCGCCTGCTGAACCAGGACCCTATATGGGTACTGTTTCGTCCATGGAAAAACAAACTTTCTACCAAAAAGCTACCGGAATTGACAAACCAATTCAGTAACATCAGAGGTTACAAAATCAACACACACAAAAACAACAGTAGCATTTTTATCCACCAATAATGATCTTACTGAAAGAGAAATCAAGAAAAAAACTCATTCACAACAGTTACAAAAATAAAACAGTATTTACGAATAAATATAACCAAAGAAATGAAAGATCTCTATAATGAAAATTATAAAACACTAATGAAAGAAATAATCAAGGACACACAAAACTTGAAGAGGATATTCTTTGTTCATGGATTTGAAGAATTAATATTAGTAAAGTGTCCATACAACCTAAAGCAATCTACAGGTTCAGTTCAATCCCTATCAAGATACCAATAGCATTCATAATAGAATTAGAAAGCAAAGAACATAAAATTCAATGAAATCACAAAATACCCAGAATAGCCAAAGCTATCCTGAACAAAGAAAAAAATGAAGCTGTAGACATCACAATACTCACTATCAAAGCACACTACAAAGCAGTACTATTCAAAAAAAGGAAAAGAATAGAAAACAAAAATTAATCCATATTCTCACAGTCAACTGACTTTTGACAAAGGTGCCAATAACATGTTGGAGAAATGATAGTCTTTTCAAAAAATGGTGCTGCAAAACTGGATGTGTGTGCACGTGTGTGGACACATGTGTAGATTAGAAAAATGAAATTAGATCCCTATCTTTCACACTAAACAAAAACCAAGTCAAGATGGATCAAAGACTTAAATGTAAGACTTAAGAACTATGAAATTCCCAGAAGAAAAGATAGAGGAAACACATAAAGAAGTGGTGCAGGAAACAATCTTTTGGATAAGACCCCCAAAAGCACAGATAACAAAATCAAAACTAGACAAATAGGATTTTATCAAACTCAGTAGTTTCTGTACAACAAAGGAAATACTCAATAGTGAAGAGACATCCAACACAGTGGGAGAAAATATATCCAAACTACTCATCTGCCATAGGATTATTATCCAGAATATAATAGGAACTCAAAAATCTCATCAAAATAAGTAATCAATTCAGTTAAGAAATGGCAAAAGGAGATGAATAGAGAATTCTTCGAAGAGGAAATACAAATGGCAAAAAAGTATGAGAAAATGCCCAGTATCACTAGTCATTGAGGAATACAAATCAAAACCATAATGAGATATCCCCTATACATCCAAAAGACATGAAACAGTTGAATCAAAGAGATACCTGCTACCACATGTTTACTGCAGCACTGTTGATAGTAGCCAAGATATGGAATCAACCAATGTGCCCATTGTCTGATGAATAGATGAACAAAATGTGATATATAGAGAGATAGGTGGATACACAATGGAATATTATTTAGCCAGAAAAAATGCAATCCTGTCATTTGCAGCAAAATGGATGGAACTAGAGGACATCATGTTAAGTGAAATGACCAGACAACAAAAGACAAATATTGCATGTTCTCCCTCATATGTGGAAGCTAAAATAATAAAAATCTGATCAAAAAATGGTGATTACCAAAGACTGGTAGCATTGGGGGCAGGGTGGTAGTAAAGGGAGTTTGGGTGATGGGTACCAAATACCAACTGTTTTCTCCATTCCAGCTTCCTGCTAGTTTGGAGTGTACCTTGGGAGGCAGTGATGGCTGGAGTATCTGGTCACTGCTACCCTTGCGGGTGACCTGGGTTCCCGGCTCCTAGCTTCAACTTGGTGGAGCCCTTGCTGTTGTGAGCATTGGGGAGAGAACCAACAGATGAATAATCTCTGTCTGTCGGTCTCTCTCTGTCTTTCAAAACAATAAAACAAAACAAAATACACCAATGACTCAGAATTAAACAGGCTCAGTCAGTTCATGCTCAGTAGCCGTCAATGGAGTCAAGGACTGGCCTTTTACCACTGAGCTTTCAGAATGGCTGAGCGTGCATTCTGTTTGTGGGCAGACTCACTCCCAAAACACAAGAGGAGAGGAATGGACTGAGATACTCTCACCAATGCTTCCAAGTCCTCAGTCTGATTAATCCACTCCTACCCAAGGGGGGAGTGACTGAGAAAGAGGCAGAGATATTTGAGAAATGCTATATGAGAGACTTCAAAAAGTGGATGGCAAATGGAATTAAAATGCAAGCTATTTTGGTGAACAAAAGGTAGAAATCCATGCACACTTTCTCATAACATGCATTTTCATGCACTTTTCAAAGATCCCTCTCTTACTCTGTGACTTCCTCCACGTGGAATCAAGGATATGAGCCAAAATTCCTTTTCCCCGACAAAGTACCCCTGAGAGAGAGAGCAGACAAGTCAGCTGGCATCCTTGTAGTGAGTATAGGAGCAAGTTTGCTAAGACTGAGTCAGTGGGAGATTTCTTACTGAAAGCTGTGACCATAACACAAAAATCCAACTCAGTGAAAGCAGTTCTGACACAACCTCACAATAAAAGAAGTAAATGTGGATTTCCACGTGCAAACAAGTATAACCTATAATAGCTCACTTTTCCCTGTGTTGACAAGAATAGACTACTCAGAACTAATCTCTTCCAATCCAACCCATCCCTCTACGTGTGCTCTCTCCACTCACCCTCTCTGGAAGACAGAATCATTGTTCCACAAACACAACCTACTCACATGCCGTGGCTTAAACTGTTCCCATCTAGAATGTCCTTTTCTAAGCTTTCAAACCTTCACCACCTTGCAAAGCAATTCTACTAGTATTTTCTTCATAAAGCATCCTTTGATTAGTCCAGACTACACTGATTTCTCTGTTTACTTCTTCGAGCACTGAAGAGTCTGTTTCAAAAATACTGCTTGTGTATTTCTGTTACTGTTGTTCGTTCTTGTTTTACTTGTATTGTGTTCATTTAACTAGACTGCAAACTCTTTAAAGGTAGAGAGAGGTGGGTGTTTGTCAACATTTAAGATGCCATTTGGGACACCTGCATCCCATATTGGAGTGTCTGGGTTTGAGTTCTGGTTCAGTTCCCAAATCCAGCTTTTTGCTAACTTGTACTCTGCGAGGCGGCAGGTGATGGCTCAAATAGATGAATCTTTGCCAACCCTGTGGAAGATCCACATTGAGTTCCAGCTCCTGGCCCAGCCTCAGCTGTTGCAGGTACTTGGAGGGTGAATCAGTAGATTTGAGCTCTCTCTGTCCCTCTCTCTCTACCTTTCAAATTAAATTCACTAATTAATTCAATTTTTCAAAAGTAGAGAGAATATTTTGAACTTGAACTTTGCTATGTTATCTAGACATTCAATTATGACAGCACTAAATATATGGTAGGTGATTAATAAATACTTGCTGATGGCTGGCGCCGCGGCTCAGTAGGCTAATCCTCCGCCTTGCAGCGCTGTCACACCGGGTTCTAGTCCCGGTCAGGGCGCCGGATTCTGTCCCAGTTGCCCCTCTTCCAGTCTAGCTCTCTGTTGTGGCCAGGGAGTGCAGTGGAGGATGGCCCAAGTACTTGGGCCCTGCACCCCATGGGAGACCAGGAAAAGCACCTGGCTCCTGCCATTAGATCAGCGCGGTGCGCCAGCCGCAGCGCGCCAGTCGCGGCGGCCATTGGAGAGTGAACCAAAGGCAAAGGAAGACATTTCTCTCTGTCTCTCTCTCTCACTGTCCACTCTGCCTGTCAAAAAATAAATAAATAAATAAATACTTGCTGAATGACAATTCAATCGATAAAATTAACTCGCATCAAAAAGCAGGTGCAAATTAGGTTTCATAAATCAGATGTTTTAAAGGTCCAGATCAGATAAAATCTTTCAAAATAATCAACTGAGGCCACAACAAAACTGGTTCTTTTTAGTAGATTAATGTAATTAATAATCCGCCATAAATATCATTCCTATTCCCTCAAATCAAATAGTTCATATGAAGAACAGCGAGATCACATAACAAAATGACCACTGTAAATCAGTTAAGCATGAGTTTTGGTGTTAGATTTGGGTTTGAAATTAAACTCTAATAAGTTGCATGATCATTCTTTTAATTTTGAAATTTTCTAATCCCTCAGTAACTTTAAAAGTAGAATGAACCTAGTAACTTACCACACGAACTTTATATAGATTTTTTTTTTAATTTTCATTTGTATTTGAAAGGCAGATCAAGACAGAGACACAGACAATGAGAGATATCTTCCATCTTCAGGTTCACTCCCAAAATACCTGCAAATGCCATGGCTGGGCCAGGCCAAAGTCAGGAACCTGAGATTCCATCTGGGCCCCCTATGTGGGTGCCAGGGGCCCAAATTCTAGAACCACTATCTGCTTCCTCTTATTAGCAGGAAGCTGGAAGCAAAAGTGGAAGAGCCAGGACTTGAACCCTGGCATTCTGACATGGGATGTGGATGTCCCAAACAACAACGTAACCACTGTACCAAATACCCACCCTTGCTAATATGCAGAGCTAAACAGACATAAATGTAGACATGGGTACACATACACACACCCCCACATATACTGTCCTTCGGCCACACCATCCGAAAAGAGACCACAGACCTCATGACACTTAAGCACTTACTGTGTGAGTTATACTTCAGCCTAAGTCTTGGTTTCTTCAGACGTAATAATCGGGGAGGTAGCTGATTATTAGGCGTGATTAATACAGCTATTAAAAAGCCTCTGTGTTCTTAAATATTTGCTGTGTAGCTGCATTGTTCTTATTACTCTTATAAAAGCTGCCCTTTTCCTATCACAAAGCAGCAGTTACCACACCTGACATAATTGCTCACTTAACTGCCCTACACTCCTGGAGGTGGAACTGTCTTAACTTACTCACCACTATATGCAGGGCAAAAAGCATGCGACCTGTCCCAGAGGCACAACTCAAAAAGACAACACTTTAATCATTGCCCTCAAGGACCGTCATAGCTACCTTCTTGAATGCCTAAATACTAATCAATTTTAAGGATATTTAACAGGCAATTTGCATTCACTATAGAAAATATATTTTTTAAAGCTTTATTTAAATCTTGAAAGTCAGAGTTACAGAGAGAGAGGGAGAGACAAAGAAAGAGATCTTCCATCTGCTGGTTCATCCTCCAGATGACCACAACAGCTAGGGCTGGGCCAAGCTGAAGCCAGGAGACAGGAGCTTCATCCAAATCGCCCACATGGATGTAGGGGCCCAAGGCCCTGAGTGATCCTCCACTGCTTTTTCAGGTGTATTAGCAGGGAGCTGGACTAGAAGTGGAGCAGCCGGAACACAAACCAGCTCCCAAATGGGATGCCAGTGACACAGGCGGCCCCACCTGCTACACCACACAGCACAGTTCCCACAAAATAAATTTTAAAGAGACAAAGAATAAAAATTCACACATAATCTCACCACTGCACCAATAACACAATAACAAGTCACTATTAATAGTTTCCATATTCTTTCAAACTGTATAAATATGTGAGCTTTAGAAGCATATCTCTATGTAAACGGTGCTTATTATCTGAGTCTTATCGGGGCAAATGCAGAAGTACAACTCAAATAGCCCCTTAAGTATCATAAAATTTGCAGCTTAATTGCTTTTTTACGATGTAGTAAACTGTAAGCAAACTACCAAGAGAAGATGTATCTGATTTGCCTTCAAATTCCTTAGGACCTAGTACACAGACACTATGCAATTGGTATTGTCATAAAAAGATCAGACCCATTCAAACTACAGGGAAAAAAATTACACAATGATGACAAGCATGTTGGAAAGTCAATTTCTTGCTAGTCATGCCATAACTCTTCCCATGGATCAAGTCCTTGATACACATGCATTGTGGGTGCTTGTTTCAGGAGAAAAGAAAAAAAACTATAAAATTCGGATTTCTACATATGAGCCCTCTATTTTTACATCAATTCATGGTTTTATTGGGATTTTTACATAGTTAAAACTGAAGGGTAGACTTCTCAAAACACAAGCTTATGCAACCCTGAACACAGCATAGAAGTTATAATAGAAAAGTTAATTTCAATCAAAAGAAGATGTTTACATTTAAAGGCTTGTAGAGATGACTATTTTATAGGAACCTGCGATGTTGGGAACTTCAGAATGCAAACTACTCCAGTCGTCTTACCGAAGTTTTCATCCTTCCATTTACTATGAGCTGGCTGGCTTCCTGGAAAGCCCTTCCACACTTGTTTATTCAGTCCCAGTATAACCCTGGACCATCTCCAAGGCCACTATCTTCCCCCGAGGCTCAGAGCTACTCTCTGGTTTTTTGTTTGTTTGTTTCTTTGTTTTTTGTTTTTTTTTTTTTTCTTTCCGAGGTGAACAGAAGAACAGAATTTATTGACAAGAGGAAGGTAGTACACACTCTGATATGAGTACAGGCAGGCTTAAGAAAGACCCCTCCACCAGGTGGGTGTCATCCTTTTATAGGATAGGGGCAATGCTCATGCAGGGCCTGAGCAAAGATCCACATGAGCCAGGACTTAGGATGGGGCTGCACCACCCAGAGGGGTCTCTAGGAAGGTATCCTGGAGCCTGCTGGAAGTGAGACTCACCTGTGTGATGAAGAGAGGGTGTGCTGAGTCTTCAGCCATGTTGAGTTGGATGGAAAATGATCGGATTTGGGTGGTGCGCAGGGCTTCAGTGGTGCCAATCCTTAGATGCCTGTGCCTTCCTGACCCCCTGCCTTGTCCACATCCTTCTCCCCACAACAATTTTCTTCCTGGAGATAGCGCCATGGTGCAGTAGGTTAATCCTCCGCCTGTGGCACCAGCATCCCATAGGGGCGCCGGTTCCAGTCCTGGCTGCTCCCCTTCCAATCCACCTCCTTGCTGTGGCCTGGGAAAGCAGTAGGAGATGGCGCAAGTCCTAGCGCCCCTGCAACTGTGTGGGAGACATGGAAGAAGCACCTGGCTCCTGGCTTCAGATAGGCACAGCTCCGGCCATTGCAGCCATCTGGGGAGTGAACCAAAGGAGGGAAGACCTCTCTGTCTCTCCCCCTCACTATCTGTAACTCTACCTCTCAAATAAATAAAAAATCTTTAATAAAAAAAAAAAAGAAATTTTCATCCTTGAATCTTTATGGGAGTTTGAGGGAGGAAAGTCTGTCTTCATGCCACATCAGAGTGTTGTCCCTGCCCAGCCAGGGAACAAAAACCCCTTGGCAGCTGTCCTAGAGATTGACTGTGTTTGAGGAGCCACCGGCCTGCCGTCAGTCATGGCCAAAAGCTGGAACCCCTGCACGACCATGATGTTTGTATAGAACTGGTAAATTCTGGAAAAGATAATTTTGCAATCAAGACAAGTATACTTAGGCCAAAAAAAAAAAAAAAAAAAAAAAAAAGAACAACGACAACAACAAGGGTAGGAACTGTCAGAAAAGAAGAATGCTTTTTACTGCTTCCCAGGGCATAGAAGCTGAGAGATTCCCCTTACTATAATCATGGAGCCACTAGGCTTGATCCCAAATGCTTTGGATACGTTTTTCTATGGGTCCACTGTTATTAAAGTAAGGGCAGCTGGTTTTATTAGTCACTGCACATATTTTGCCTTGTTCTGCCAGTAGATGATCTAGAGCTAGTCAGTTCTCCATGACTACTTTAGCAAAGGAATCTACTTTTCAATTGGTCGTGTGTCCTGATGCCTTGGAAATTTACCAAGGCTTCATATAATCCTCTGTTTCATCCAATAATCTTCCTTATCAACCTACTCCCATTATTTCCAGATATCATTTTATCTAATATGTATTCACCTGCTTATTCATGAGGTACCTTGTTCATTCTTTCTACCTCTACTTATTGATACTGTGTACTTATACTGTGTACTTCCATTTTTAGTAAATGAAAACTTCAGTATACACAAAAGAATACTGTGTGTTATGAAGTAAAATAACAAAAAATATATTGAATATCTCTTTATTATTTTTGTTGAGAGGTAGAAAGAGAGATGGACAGAGATAGAATTCCATCTACTGAAATGTCCCCAAAGGCCAGAATTGGACCAGGCCAAAGCCAGGAGCTGGGAACTTAATCTGGTTTTCTCACATGCGTAGCAGGAACCCAACTACATGAATTACCATGGCTATTTTCCAGGGCCTGCAAAAGGAGGAAACTGGAGTCAGAAGCCAGAGCTGGGGGCTGGGACTGTGGCTCACTTGGCTAATCCTCCACCTGCGGTGCCGGCATCCCATATGGACGCCAGGTTCTAGTCCCGGTTGCTCCTCTTCCAGTCCAGCTCTCTGCTGTGGCCCAGGAGGGCAGCAGAGGATGGCCCGAGTGCTTGGGCTTCTACACCCACATGGGAGGCCAGGAAGAAGCACCTGGCTCCTGGCTTCGGATCGGCGCAGCTCTGGCCTTGGTGGCCATTTGGGGAGTGAACCAATGGAAGGAAGACCTTTCTCTCTCTGTCTCTCTCTCTCACTGTCTATAACTCTACCTGTCAAATAAAAAAAATAAAATAAAAAAAGTAGCCAGGGCTGGAAATCAAACCCAGGTACTCCAATGTGGGATGTGGACATCTTAAACACTAAGCTAAACATCCTCCTTCTTTTTACTTTTAAAGCCTCACTTTGTTCTGGATATAGCAGACATGATTATAATTTAAAAGATTAATACAGGGGCAAGCATTGTGGCACAGAGGGTAAAGCAGCCTCCTGCAATGCCAGCATCCACATGGGTAATGGTTCAATTCCTGGCTTTTCCATTTCTGATCCAGTTCCCTGCTAATGCACTTGGGAAAGCAGTGGAAGATCGCCCAAGTGCTTGGGCCCCTGCACCCACGTGGGAGACTGGTAAGAAGCTCCAGGCTCTTGATTTGGACTAGCACAGCCTTAGCCATTGCAGCCATTTGGGGAGTGAACCAGCAGATAGATAGATAGATCTCTCTCTCTCTCTCTCTCTCTCTCTCTCCCCTGCCCCTGTAACTCTGCCTTTCAAATAAATAAATCTTAAAAAAATACAATAAGCTTAATAGAACTATAGATAGATGGATAATAGAGAAATATGTCATTTATCTAAATGTACTCACACAAACAACTAAATACAAACAAGAAAGCAGGGCATGCTTAGGTCACTTGTGAAGTGTGTGTGTGTGTGTGTGAGTGTGTGTGTGTGTGTGTGTGTGTGTGACATATAATAGATTTCTGCTTCTGACAATATGCCTGATTAGGAGGTTCAAGTGAACATCTCTCCATGACAACTGAAGTTTGGAAACAATATACTATTTGAAATACTGCTAGCCTTACAGAAATAGGAATGTTCTCAAGGACATACTCTCTTTAAAGAAATTCACCTAGGCCAGAACTGGTATCAGACATGCAGAAGAAACTGAATTCCTGGAGGGCAGCTACTAAAGCAGCAGCAGCCTCTGGACGTGGAGGTTTACAGAGCCTTGCACCAAGCTGGGACCAGTACAAGTCTTAGAACATCAGCCTGGGTCTCACCCATGGGGCTCAGGTAGTCCCAGGTTGGTGGTTCCAGCAGCATGGAGAAGAATGAAATCCTGCACCCGGTGATTTCTCAGATTTTCAACTGAAGCACAAAAGACAGCCATCCACGGAGATCAAACAAGAAACTCAGAAAATAGGACCATCAAACATACTTGTAAGCAATCCACCATGGATTGAGACAGAGAGAAAGTGACAGATCCAGGGGCTCAGGGTTGCAATTGCAGCTATAAAACATGAACCAACCACATACAGAATGATTAAGGAAATAGAGGATAAAATCAGAGATCACCTACCAAAAAGTTATTTAAAGACAATCTTAGGGCTGGCTTTGTAGTTTACAGGGTAAACCACCACCTGCAGTGTTGGTATCTCATAGGGGTGCCAATTCTAATCCTGGATGCTCCACTTCCAATCCATCTCCATCCTAATGGCTTGTGAAAATCAGCAGAAGATGGCCCAAGTTTTTGGGCCCCTGCCACCTATGTGGGAGACCCAGTTTAAGTTCCTGGCCTTGGTCTGGTCCAGCACTGGCCACTGCGGTCATCAGGGAAGTTGACCAGCAGACAGATCGCTCTCTCTTTCTCTCTCTCTCTCTCTTTCTCTCTCCCTCTCACTGTAACTCTTTCAAAATAAATAAATCTTTTTAAAAGTAATAATTAAATAAAAGACAATCATATTTGAAATAAAAATAACAGGGGCTAGCATTGTGGTATAGAGGGTTAAGCCTCTGCAAAACTGGCATCACATATTAGCGGGCCAGTTCACGTTCCAGCTCCTCAGCTCCTATCCAGCTTCCTGCTAATGTACCTAGGAAGAGAACTGAAGATGGCCCAAGTACTCAAGCCCCAGTCACCCATGAGGAATACCAGGATGGAATTCCTGCCTCCTGGCTTCAGCCTGGCCATGTCCTGGCTGTTGTGGCTCTTTGGGAAGTGCACCTGCAGATAGATCTCTCTCTCTCTCTTCCTCTCTCAGTTTCTGACTTTTAAATAAGTAAATCTTTTATAAATTTACACTGTCAAGGTGAAAATACAACACTGAAGTTTAAAATTTCAATCAGTGTACTAAATTGAAAGTAAAACACAATTCTAGAGAGAATTAATGAATTTAGACATACATACATGCACACAAAGAAAGAAATTACCACTTTACCAGGGCCCAGTGTTGTGGTACAGCAAGTAAAGCTGGCACCTGCAACGCACCTGGATACAGTTCCTGGCTCCTGGCCTCAGCCTGGCCCAGCCCTGGCCACTGCGGATAGAAGATCTCTCTCTCTCTCCCTCTCTCTGTAATGTTGTCAAAACAAATAAATAAATCTTTAAAAAAATAAAAAAGAAAGAGACTACCTAAAATGAAGTACAGAGAACAGGAAAATGCAAAATATGGAGGTATCAAGACATATAGAAAGTAGAATAATGACAAGTAATAGTGCTGAAATTAAAATTCCAAGAGGATAGAGAACTAATGAAAACATTATACCTGATCCAGAAAATAATCTAGTGAAACTGATTCTAGAAAAAAATATTTTTTTAAAAGTTGCTAATATGGACATATTATTACATGCTTTTTAAATGTGCAATATTTCAGTAGAGGAACATTTCACATCTTTCAAATGCAATGTTAATGATAAAAATTATTTAATTCTAGTATTTTCAGATTAAATAAAACTGGCATTACTGAGAACTGCTTTGGGATTTTCCCCAAAATTTAGTTGCACAATATGTAACTGCTTCTCAGGTTCTCACAATAAAAATCCTCAGGGGTACTTCTCAACAGGGGAGCCGGGGGTAGTGGTTATCATTACGGACAGGAAAGAAAAGAGAAGCATAAGGGAAATTCAAGTAGTGTTAGTATTTTATGCTCTGGTCCCACAAAGAAATCTGGTAAAACCTTGTCTTTGACTAAAATTTTTCATTGCTGCTTAGACTTGAAACTTAGAGCAAATAACAAATCTTTAAATTAAAATTTAATATAGGAAAGACTTCACATCTTTTTGTTTATTTAGATGATCATACTTTGTTGCTACTCTTCATTAATCTCATAAATATTTAAGTTATGTAGTATATAACATGATCTATGCATAGGGACCATATGTTCCATAACTTATCTCACTTCCTCCTTCCCAGCAACCTATAAAGCAGGTGTTATTACTTCCCTGCTGTCTTTACAAATGAGACTGAGTCTGAATGAGGTCAAGTAAAAAGATAGCAAAGAGAACATTGCCTATTAACATTTTCAGTAGTGTGGTTTTTTTAATGGTCATTGTGAATATACTGTTTTTATGTGAACATTCAAAGCTAATCATCCGATGCTAACAGAAGATGAAGTTAAAAGAAAATTTCTAGCACACTTCTGCCTGAGTCCCTCTGAACTGCTACAACAGAATAGATACTGGGTAATTTATAAGCAATAGAAATTTATTTCTCACAGTTCTGGAGGCCAGGAAGTGCAAGATAAAGGAGCTGGCACCTGGCGAGGGCCTTCCTGCTACATAGTCCCATGGTAGGGCATTGAAAGGCAAGAGAGTAAAATGAAGCTGAACTCAATTGTAAAACAAACCTGCTATCACAATACAAAACTCATGCCCATGAAACGATGTTAATCCATTCATAAGGTACAGCCCTCATGATCTCATTACCTCCTATGCATCTCACCTCTCAGCACTGCAGGATTGATTTTCCTACCTGTGAAAGTCAGGGTGCTTATTCAAACCCCAGCATTTTTAAAACTTGCTCCTCACCAGACTTTTCCCAAAGTTCCTAACGTAATAAATAGTTCCCCTACATTTTGCCACCTATATGTTCCTTAAATCCCACTATTAGGAGGCTCCAATGAAATGGGAGGACTGGAAAATTCAGGCAGAAGCAGAGGAGGGTGAGCAGCTGCAGGATTTGCTGGAAATAGCAAAGCCATCAATAACTGAGCTACATTTTATTAGGGGAGAGGATATCTCTCCTTATTGACTTTGTATTTTCAGAATATTCTGAGAAGAGATTAGGGCTTTCTTGATGTGGAACAAAAATAAAATATGGCTCTAAGACTGCCAGGCAAATGACAGATACTTTGCGTGTGGTCCAGCATGCATCAGGCAATAGATTGCTATCTGAAATTAGGCAATAAATTGTTTAAGAAGAGATGAGTTTACATCCAATTGTCAGGCACATCGCTAACCAAAATAGCCGGCTTCAATAAATGGGATTTGATGCAAAATCATCTCCATTCATTTTCATCTATGTTGCAAAGGTTACAGTCCCACTAAATAATATATCTCACCACAAACACCAATGTTAATGTGATTCTTCCCTTCTGGGGTGACCTGCTCCAAGTATCACACAAAAAACACATCATTCGACACTAAAAATAAATCCAGCATGAGGCAGAGTTCTTCCTTTCATCTTCCACATTGGGGTATTATTACAATTTTAATGATCTGCCTAGGATTTTTCATATACTCGGCTTCTTTTGAAGGAAACCTATTGAAACACACCGATCTCCTTGAAACGTCTATGGCTACAGAGCAGTGGGAATATATGCCTTGCTGTAAAGAAAGGGAAAAAGAAGAATAAAGCAATCACAAGTGTATCTCTTTGGTCTGTTATAATATACTGCTTTTCCTTTACAGAGAATAGGTATTTGCGTTCTAATATTATATTTTCAGTTACTACAGTACTCCTTTAAGGTATTCAAAGAATCGAGAATCCCCAACAAAAAAAAAAATCTTTCTAAATATTATTTATGCTTCAGAGCTTTGTAGGGAGCCCAAAAATATCACTTGATTTCCAAGCTATTATTATGTCTTCCCAAAAGTAAATTTAATAATTGTTTTCATTAAAATATAACTTAGGCCAGCACCATGGCTCACTTGGTTAATCCTCCACCTGCAGCGCTGTCATCCCATATGGGCACCGGGTTCTAGTCCCACCTGCTCCTCTTTCAGTCCAGCTCTCTGCTGTGGCCCAGGAGGGCAGTGGAGGATGGCCCAAGTGCCTGGGCCCTGCACCCACATGGGAGACCAGGAGGAAGCACCTGGCTCCTGGCTTCAGATCAGCGCAGCGGCAGCTGTAGCAGCCATTTGAGGGGTGAACCAACAGAAGGAAGACCTTTCTCTCTGTCTCTCTCACTGTCTAACTCTATCTGTCAAATATATATATATATATATATATATATATATATATATATAACTTAGAAAGCTGAGACGTCTGATCTACTTATATGAGTTCCAGAGCAAGTATTTGGCCTAGCAGTTAAGATACTGATTAGGATGTCCATGTTCCATACCAGAACAGCTGCGTTCGAGTCCTGGCTCTGCTGCTGACTCCAGCTTCCTGCCAATGCCAGTCCTGGGAGGTGGTGGTGATGGCTCAAGTGACTGGGTTTCTGCCACTCACATGGAAGACCTAGACCACATCCCAGCTCCTGGCTTCATCTTCAGCCCAGCCCGAGCCATTGTGGGCATCTGAGGAGTGAACCAAAGAATGGGAATGGGTGTTCTTTCTCTCTGCCAGTTTCTCCCTCCCCCTCTCTGCCTCTCAAATAAACAAATAGAAAATTCTAAAAAATATATTTTGAGGAACCAGTGGTATAGCATAGCAGGTAAAGCTGCCACCTACAGTGCGGCATCCCACATGGGTGTCCTGGCTACTCAATTTCTGATTCAGCTCCCTGCTGATGTGGCTGAGAAAGTAGCAGAAGATGGTCCAAGTCCTGCACCCACTTGGGAGACCCAGAAAAAGCTCTTGGCTCCTGGCTTCATGTTGGCCCAACTTTGGCCATTGTGGCCATTTGGGGAGTGAACCAGACAATGGAAGACCTCTCTCTCTCAGCCTCTGTGTCTGCCTCTCTGTAACTCTGCCTTTCAAAAAACAAATTAATCTTTAAATATAGATATATAGACATAGATATAGATATAGATATAGATATAGACATAGATATAGATATAATTTTGAAACTGCAAGTTCTGCTGAAAAGTGGTTGGAAGTAGTAGGAGTTAAGGTAGGGATAATGAAAAAGAAACTAACTTTTTTCGCAGTTACCGTATACAAGGTGCCTTCTAATGTTATCACCTCATACTACCCAGAAAACCCTAAAACACAGCAAGTGTTTTAAAAAATTGTCAAGGTCAAAAAACTAACTTGCTTCACAATCTGTCAGTTATTTGATTGTTACCATATTTTACTTTGTTCAAAATGTGGATTATGATTTTTTTCAAACAGTTGCTTTCCTCGGGGCTTCTAATTGTCCTTTCTCGTTCCTGGCCAAACAAATCACATCTATTTACAGGATTACACAACTTCTTGAAATACAAATTGTGTAAGACAATTCACTTCCTTCTTAAAGACATTCTTTCTAGAACCTTGGGCTTAATTTGGATCATTCCAGGATTTTATCATATAATTTGACAAGTGTTTTTACATTTTTATTTATTTATTTGAGAGAGAGAGAGAGCTCCTATCTGCTAGTTCACTCTCCAAAAGCTCATGATGGCTCAGGCTAGGCCAAGGCCAGAGCCTGGAACCAGAAACTCAATCCAGGTCTTTCACATGGATGGCCCGAAACCAATTGCTTGAGCCACCACCACTGCCTCCCAGGGTCTGCAGTAGTAGGAAACTGAAGTCAGGAGCTGGAGCTGGATACAAAACCTAGGCACTCTGATGAGGGATGTGGCCATCTTAACAGGTGTCCTACCCACCAGACTAAATGCTCACCCCTAGTTTTAATGTTTCTTCAACTCCATATCCTCTTTTCTACTGCATTCATTCTCATTTCTCCTGACTGATACTTGGCCTGGTGTGAATATGATGTGGGTGCCCTTGATGTTCCATTTTTTTTATTTTGAAGATTTATTATATTTATTTGAAAGGCAGAGTTACAGAAAGGGGAGGAGGGTATATAGAGAGATCTTCCATCTGCTGGTTCACTCCCCAAATGGCCACAGTCACCAGGGGTGGACCAGGACGAAGCCTGGAGCCAAGGGCTTCACCTGGGGCTTCCACATGGGTATAGGGGCCCAAGCACTTGGTACATCTGCTGCTATAATTCTAGGTGCATTAGCAGGGAGCTGGATTGGAAGTGGAGCAGCCGGGACTGGAACAGGCATCCGTATGGGAAGCCAGTGTTATAGGCAGTGGCTTAATTCCTTCCACCACGATGCCAGCCGCCAGTGGTCCATTGTGATTAAAGTCTTGATCCCCAGGGTGGCACTATCAGAAGGTGGTGACAGCTTTGGGAAACAGAGCCTAGTTCTTAGGTACTTAGGGGGCATTTCTTATAAGGTAGTTCTCATGCAAGCCCTTTGGTAGTTCTCAACAGTGGGTGGTTATAAAAGATCAAGCCTGACCCTTCCTGTCCTCTCTCTGCTCTTGGTTCCAGAGAGGATCACCCTCACAAACATGCTCCTGCCATTGCAATCTATCATGCTGGATACAGCCCTCACCAGAACTAGGCCAGTGCCAGCATCATGCTCTTGAAATTTTAATACCATGAGCTTGGGGTAGGCTTTTGGTGCAGTGGTTAAGTTGGCACCTGGGGTATCTATATCCCATATCAGCGTACTTGCTTCAAGCCCTGGCTCCTCTACTTCAGATCCAGCTTCCTGCTAATGCATACCATGGAAGGCAGTAGATGAAGGTTTAGGTACTTCAGACCCTACCACCCACAGAGGAGAGCTGGATTGATTTCTGGGATCCTGCATTCATCCTGGCCCAGCCCCCGCTGATGTGAGCATTTGGGGAGTGAGTCAGTGGATTAAAGACCTTTCTTTGCTCATCACTCTCTTTCTGCTCTGTTTCTGCCTTTGAAATAAAATGTTTTTCTAAGAAAACTGCTGTTAAAACTATGAGCTGAATGAACCTTTTCTTTTGGTAAAATTAGCTGCCTCCAGCCTTCCCCTGGAAAATTCGCTGTGTCTGGCTCCAGTGGCTTCTCATAGCAGAGGGACTGT
Source organism: Oryctolagus cuniculus (assembly GCF_964237555.1). Lineage (NCBI taxonomy): Eukaryota > Metazoa > Chordata > Mammalia > Lagomorpha > Leporidae > Oryctolagus > Oryctolagus cuniculus. The sequence continues at coordinate 116,518,729 of NC_091440.1, forward strand.
TTGCTGGCCCCTAGGCAGCACAGAGCTTAGTGGCAACTCTACCACAGCAAACTGAGTCAGGCACTTCAGGGGTTGGAGGAGGGAGACGATATGGGATCATTTGGACCCCAGTCAACTCCCTAGGCTAGACCTGAAGTCTGGGGACTATGGAATTCTCCTGAAGTTAGGCTTGGCAGTGTCAGGACCCACAGTGCCTCCTTGCTATGTTTTCCTAAGGCAAAATGGCTTTCTCCAGCCAGGAGCCAGTCCGGTAGCTACTGTGGCACTGGCAGCAGTGGCAAGTCTGGTGGCATGTCTGTCCTCTCTCCTTGCTGCCCCACAGGGTCTTTGTTCTGTTCTATCACTTCCCCACTGAAAATGCCTCTCAATCAGTCCTCTGGAAATGTGGTTCTTCCTTTGTTTTTCTGGCATCTTTCTGTGATTGAGGTCAGTATGGCTTCTCAGTATTCAGCCACCTTGGATCCCACCCCCTGCATTTCATTATAGTAACACAAAGCCAACCAATATATCCTCAGAGAAAATTTTCACAAAGAGTAAATAATGAGAGAAAATTTTCAGTTTCCTTTTGTTTGTTGAAATATCTTCTTGGTCAGATATATAATCCTAGGATCAAATATTTCCCTTCAGAACTTTAAGTATTTCTTGCATTGAGTGCTGTTGACAAGAAGTCTGAAGCCAATATAATTCCCCTTTCCTTTGTGGGTCAGCAACGTTTACTCTTTTAGTCTTCTTCTGATTCTCTGCAATTCAACAGGGATATAGTTGGCTGTAAGATGTTAAAAACAATTACTTAACATTATTTAGCAGAGTACTTTTATTCATTCTGAGGGTGAAAAGCATTGCTTTCCTCTTTTCTTTTTTTCTCAATTGTCTTTCTGGACCTCCTATTAAATATTTGTTGGAGCTCATGGATAGATTCTCCCTTTGTCTAAATGTATCCTGAGTTTAGCAATCATATTTGTCATTACTGGAATTCTTGTTCTGTACAGATTTTTTTTCCTCAAGTAGCTTGTTTTTAGTTATAGTGTCTTCTTGACTTTGGGGGAAAGTATGCAGATTAAGTGGATTAAGAAGCAAGCCTATCAGTATAGATCTTCCATTTGAGAAGCTTTGCTGTGAACAGTGGTGCAAAATAAAATGGCAGCTAGAGATGATAACAGACTCAAGTGCACATGTTTTGATTATTTCACCCACAATAGGAAGGGCCCATATACTTTTGAAAGCCAACAGGAGGAATTAAGATCCTGAGGGTACAAAGACTGTGCCCCACCACACATACATGAACCCAGGACTGGAATCTGGCCACTGCACACCAGCGCAGTAGCAGAAATGTTAAAGTACTGAGTTATTTGCTTAATCATTGGTAAAGGCCTTTGCCAGAACTTCTCTGAGTGCTACATGAGCATGCCAGCTCCCCTAGTTTCCCCAGGAACATCATATCCCCAGTTCAATTCAGAAGCTAAAGGGTTATTCCCGGAACAATGGAGGGACTGAGACTCTGCTCTGGTGCTAAAGCAGCAGTTCACTTTGATTACTGCATAGAGATTTTGATTACTGTATCTGTTTGATAGAGCTCTTCAAAGGTCTAATTCCTGCATTCAGAGGCCCTTCAAGAGCTGTAGAAGCCTGGCTTTTAGTCAACTACGCCTTCTGCCCAGGCTCAAGGAGTTGGAGACTGGCACCCACAGGAAGCCATGCAGGCACCGATCAGCATACCTACTACCGGTCACCCATTGTGAATATGACCCCAGTCTCTCCATGTGCCCCAACCAGAGAATGCTGGACCCCCAATGTGGATTGGAGAGATACCCCTGCAGCAACACTGGAAAACTGTAAGTAAACGCCAAGCATCTACCTGCTCCCTCTGCAAGATAATATCCAACTGCTCCCAGCCAGGTACAGCCTTGGAACATTGCTGTGGGATCGAAACCTCTGTAGGACTTTGGCTCTGAGAGCATATTGGAGAGGAGGGAGGAGCAAAAACAGGACTCATGAGGCTGCTGCACAAAGCCATGAGTGCTTGGCCTTGGTGGCCTGACTTCAAGAGGAGAATCCAGAAAGGGCCTAAGAGCACTTGGGGACCAGCTGGGATATCTGGAGGTGCCTCTCCTCTTTACCTCAGCCAAATTTCTCCTCCATTTGCTGGGGTGAGTTTGTCAAAATTGGTCAAATGAGGAGCAGGCATTGTGCCAAGGTTAAGCTGCCATTTGGGGTGTCTACATCCCTTATCAGAGTATTCCACTCTGATTCCAGCTTCCTCTTAATGCTTGCTCTAGGGGGCAGCACTGAGGGCTTGAGTTCCTGCCACCCATGTGAGAGACCTGGGTTGAGTGCTCAGCCTGGCTTTGTCCTGGCCCACACTCAGCTATTGCAGATATTCTGGGAGAAAACCTGCTGATGGATATTCATTCTCTCTCTCTCTCTCTCTCATTCCCTCTCTCTCTCTCTCTCTCTCTGTGTGTGTGTGTGTGTGTGTGTATGTCTCTACTTTTAAAATAATTAAATAAATTATTTATTCATAGTTCATTGTAGTAACAAAATGCTGACTATTACACTGGCCAGGAGCAAGAAATGGCTCAGCACTGCAGTGGGAAATCGCTGTAACTAAAAAAGATTCACTCCCAAGCATAACCATAAACAAAGAATCATACAGGGGCCAGCGCTGTGGCGTAGCAGGTTAAGTATCTGCCTGCACTGCTGGCATCCCATATGGGTACCAGTTCTAGGAGCTAATAGATCCTGGCTCCTGGCTTCAGATCGGCCCAGCTCTGGCCACTGAAGCAATTTGGGGAGCCAAACATCAGGTGGAAGACCTCTCTCTCTCTGTCTCCCTCTATCATAATTCTGCCTCTCAAGTAAATAAATAAATCTTTAAAAAGTATCATACAAAAGAGTTAGTGAATGGCTCCAATCTGGCATAAGATGAAAGAGGACCATCCAAAAGGAATTTTAAAAGTAAAAGAAGGAGAATGGGGGAGGAGTGGTTAACTGTCTTAAGAAAGACTAAGAGCACTAAGACAATCAAATTGGAGCGGTAAGGGTAATTAAGGACAAGTACTTCCATCCAGAGTGCTTTGGCGTCCCACTAAGGACTCTAAAACCACATGAAACTCCTCAGTTTCACATAGAACCTGAAGAGCAAACACGATGGAAACCTTCCACCACCGTGATTGAAAACAGCGGGTCCTTTGCAGGCTCTAATACCAATGTCACGTAGAAATGAATAACGGATGAATGGTGTGAACAGTTGTAAGCTCTATGCAATACAATCAATTAATATCATACATTTTAAATTATCAAGAAATTCTAAATGATGTTTATGAACCTGCCAAAAACTGCAATCCAAGAACTAGGTAACTATGATTGCGTACTTTTTAAAACAGAAAGGAGTAGATGCCAACAGTACAATGTAGGAAGCTTCAGGCTTTGAGAAGTAATTGGACACAGGTGTCAAATGATAGGTTTTGGTCAAATTTTAGAAGCCATTGCTAAGCAGTATTCCACTGGAATGTCACGCTAATTTAAAATGAAGGGTCCATAGGCAATATTTTATTTGTCTATTCCAATCTTAAATTTGTTTACAGATTTCACTAGAATTTTTCCTCAAATTTTTCATTATTTTTAATATAGGTAGTAGCTGAGATGACATTTATATTAAATCATATTCATTCTACTTGTGTTTCTGATTTCTCAAGAGTCAATTCTGAGTTTGGTATTATATGAAGCAGAAGGGAGGGCCAAGTTCCTGGCCTGGAGGTTTATAATCTCAGCATGACAGGCAGAACTGTAATGGTCTAACACCGTTCAGGGATGATTGAGTTACTACCACAGCTTTAGTTTGCTCTAGGAACTCTTCCAATTATACATTGAATCATGAGACTGAGAGAAAACAAGCATTTTGGAGAGACGGGTGCTAATGCCTTCACCGCCGCCCATTCTAAAGCTGACCAGAGGAACCAGAGAAGGATGCATACGGGCAAAGTTATCCACAGTTGGGGAGGGGGCCTTTTTGCTCTGCACACTGTGCCTGCCAATTACATCTATCGTAGTGTACTAACGCATCCTGGAGTTTCCCTTTATTCTATTTTGAAATGAAATCTCTGAGTAGTAGAGCGCTTATTGTTCGGAAAAGATCTAGCCTCAAGATATCACCCTGCTTGAAGGCATAAAAAAAAAGATCTATCAAGACTCTTACTTTGTCTCACGGTGACAGGGAGAGCAGAAATAGCTAACATTGTTCTCACCAGTGTACCCTCATTTCAGTCTAGTACAGACTATGGGCAGAAATTCTGCAGTTTGTTATCATAACATCTAAATTTGTATTTGATCTTATTTTTCTGAAACCTTGGAAAAGTCATAGCCTCCAGGAAAATTTGTCATCCACAAACAAAAAAAAAAAATTAGCTGTATAAGAGATTCACAGACGCTACCTCCTGCCACCCCAGGTCTTTCTACCTCTTTCATTTTTTTTTTAAGATTTATTTATTAATTTGAAAGTCAGAGTTACACTGAGAGAGGAGAGGCACAAAGAGAGGTCTTCCATCCTCTGGTTTACTCCCCAGATGGCCGCAACAGCCGGAGCTGTGCTGATCACGCGGGTGCAGGGGCCCAAGGACTTGGGCCATCTTCTACTGTTTTCCCAAGCCATAGCAGAGAACTGGACAGGAAGTGGAGCAGCCAGGACTAGAACTGGCACCCTCATGGGATTCCAGCGCTTCAGGCCGGATGTTAACCCACTGCGCCACAGCACCAGCCCCAACCTCTTTCATCGTGAAGTCCTGTGAGCTCACCTCACCTAGCTTTCCTCATTCCTCACAAGCACATGTGGGTCTCCAGGTCCCAAGTCCTAGTTTGTCTTCTGTTGCTATCACAGAATACCTGCGACTGGGTAATTATAAAGGGACGTATTCAGTTCACAGTTCTGGGATGCCAAGAGCACGGCTGGCATGTGCTCCTCTTCTGGTGAGGAACTTGAACTGCATCACCACAGGGGGGAATCAAGCAGGTGCACGAGAAGCATGTGTGGGCTTGCTACACAACAACCTGCTCCCCCGGTGAACAACCCAGTCATCCGAGACCTAAGAGCTTCCTATGAGATCCAATCTAGCCTGGAGGGGGATAACGCAGTCTCTGAGAAGAACGGGAATCTGCTCACAAGGGCCAGCACTGTGGTGCAGCAGGTGAAGCCGGGTCCAGTCCCATTTGCTCTGCTTCTGATCCAGCTCCCTCCTCATAAAGTACCCACACAAAGCAGCAGAAGATGGGCTGTTTGGGCCCCTGTCACCCACATGAGACACCTAGATGGAGTTCCAGACTCCTGGCTTTGTCCTGGACTAGTTTGGCTATGGAGTAAACCAGTAGATAGAAGATTCTCATTCTCTCTCTCTCTCTCTCTCTCTCTCTCCCTTTCAAATACATTAAAAAAAAATTCTTTAAGATAAAAAAAAGATGATGCCCACATGACTTAATCATCTCCCCCAAACCCCGCTTGCTGACACTGCCGCATTGAGAAACTAAACCTGAACGTGAACTTGGGTGGGGAAAAATCGTTTTTGAACTATAGCATCCTACCACTCTCTTCCTCTGTTTAACATAATGATTTACACAGACAGGGGTGTCCGTTTTGCATTCCAGTCCCACGGGATGGCCTCCAGTGGCACTGCTGTTCCTCTCCTTTCTCCTAGCATCTTGGGAAAGCAAAGAACCAGGTAAAGACAGGGCCTCGAGGTCCTGGAAATCACGGACCAGTCTCACGTGGGAAGCAAAGAATAAGCACAACCCACACAGCTAAGGCAGGCAGAGACGGGGACAGCAGAAGCAGGTTTACAAAGATTGCTGCGGCCCGCCCGGCATTTCTGTGTTCACTGCCTGGGCTCAACAATGCTGAGCAGTCATGAGCTGAGCAAACCCTCTCCCTTTGCAGGGGAGGGAAGACATAACAGAATCATATTCTTTGATAGTTTAGACAACATCTGAAGCTAAAGTTGAAATAATTTTATGTGCACCCTCCCAATTAAGCCCTGTTCCTAGCAGAGAGCTTCTGAATTTAGAACCTTCTTACCTCGGTGCCACCTTTATCACACTGGCTCCTTAGCATTTAATTTTTTTCTCCTTTGGGAGAGGTAGAAAACTAATGAATAAAATTGCAGGTTACTGTCTCAGAGGGTTGCAAAAAAAAAAAAAAAAGCACGGTCAAGGAAAGTCCATTTTTTGAATCTGAAAATAATTATATCAATTGTATTGGCTGGAATACATTTTCATATTGCATTACTCAGACCTGAAGGGCTATTACAATATTTCTAATAGTTCTTTTCAATAGACTGACAGACTCATGAGCATGGAAGGCCTAAGGGACCTCATGAGTAAAAGATTATTATTAAATATACACATTTCTGCACAAGGAAACACGCAGTGCCATATGGATCAGTGCTGAAATTTTAAACTTTTAATTGACTTTTTATGGGTCTGTACACTGAATACTAAGCATAAGGATTTATTTCTGTTGTATTTCCAAACTACTTTCCATTCTGTTATGTTCTATAAGTTAGTCATTTTTGTTCTGAAATTTGTTTTTAGCTATCTGATTCAACTGCACTGTTGTAGACAAGCTTAATATCAGCACCCAACCCTTGCATCTCACATGGCATCATTTTGCTGTATACTGACATGGCTATGTGGACACCACATGTTTACAGTCATCTGGGGTAGTGCATAATCACAAGGGCATAGATAAGCAAAGCCATAGATGACCCACTTTCATTCTCAGGATTTTTATCTACCAACTATTTCACAAAATTTGCTAATAAAATCATCAGATTTTCCCCAATTTCTCCTCCTGATCACTAAACCAGTAGTGATGTTATGAGGGAATCTTCAAGAAGTTTACGGAAGGGCAGGCATTTGGCCTAGCAATTACAACACTGGTAAAGATGCCTACATCCCACATTGCAGCGTCTGGTTATAATTCCCAGCTCCTGATTCCAGCTTTCTGCTAATGCACACCCTGGGAGACAGGGATGATGGCTCAAGGAGGTAACTGGGTCCCTGCCACAGATATGAGAGACCTGGATTGCATTCCCAGACTCCAGATTCAGCCTGACTCAATCCTGGCTGTTGCAGGCATTGGGGGGTGAGCCAGTAGGAGGAAGCTTGCTCTCTACTTTTCAGTCTACTTCTCAAATTTAAAAATTCAAAGGAAATATGTATTATGAAAACAACTATGTATGGATTTCAAAAATATTTTGCACTAAAATAAACTTATCTTTTAATTCCCCTTTATCATAAACTTTTTGAAGGACCTTCATAATAACAGAAGCTCCTGGATCCTGGCTTCAACCTGGCCCATCCCTGTCCATTGTAGCCATCCAGGGAGTGAACCAGCAGATGGATGGTCTCTCTTTCTCGCCCTCTCCTTCTCTCTCTGTAACTCTGCCTTTCAAATAAATAAATATTTAATTTTTTAATTTTTAGTTTTTATTTGTTTATTTGAATGACAGAAAGAGAGAAAGAGATCTTCCATTCACTGGTTCACTCCTCAATTGCAACACCCTGGATTTTTCCAGGAATTCAATCTGGGTCTCCCATGTAGGCAACAGGGACCCAATCACTTCAGCTATCACCCACTGACTCCGAGGAATATAAGCAAGAAGCTGTAACAGACAGCTGGGAACAAGACTCCAACTCATCCCCCATCTAGGATGTGTTCATTTCAAGCAGTGGCTTAACAAATATCTACCCTAACATTATTTCTCTTTAAAAAAAATTTATTTATTTGAAAGAGTTACACATAGAGAGGGAGCAGAGAGAGGGAGAGAGAGATCTTCCATCTGCCAGGTCCTTCCCCAGATGGCCACAACAACCAGAGCTGGGCAATGCTGAAGTCAGGAGCCATGAGCTTTTTCCAGGTCTCCCACATGGGTGCAGGGGCCCAAGCACAGAGGCCATCTTCCATTGATTTCCCCAGGCCATTAGCAGGGAGCAGGATTGGAAGCGGAGCAGCCAGGACTTGAACTGGCACCCATAAGGGAAGTCAACATCGCAGGCGGTGGCTTTACTCACTGCGCCACGACACTAGTCCCAATATTATTATCTTAAGGTATCCTCCTGGTTGCCTTCTGGACCAGGCTAGAAAATATTGGGAAAGGAACTTCAGATATGTGTGGAACCAAATATTTTTATTTTAAAGATGTGATTTTTATGCGTGTTTGATTTTTTTATTTAGGTGGTTCACTACATTTTACTACTTCCCCACATCAACAGTCACTTGGTTTTGTCGTGTTCTTGGATAGTCTGTCTTGGTTTATATAACAGGAGTTGGGTAGATTACATGTTTTCTCTAATAAAAGACCAGGATGATCTGTCTATATGGCATCAACACAGAGTGTAAAATACTCAATGTCCTCATAAACACCAAAATTTTCTCAGAAAATAGACTATCTCATAAGTGTTACTCTGTTTCCTAAATCAGAAAAAAAAAATTCATACCAGAGGACAAAGCTAAAAGGAAATGTATTCCTTTCTCCCTCTGCCAAGCCCACCCCCTCCCCCTGAGGGGGAGCGAATCCATTTTGCATTCAGTAGGGGAAGGAACAGGTACTGCCAGGGCTGCGTGCCACCTGAAATACTGCCTTGTGGCCTGGCAGGGTGGGAATTTACTTGTTCTGCTCTGTAGACACAGTTCGTTCCTGTCAGAAGAGGTTCAGACCACATTCGGTGATCTTTAAGAATCAAGGGGAAAAAAGAAGCAGGCTAAGAGAGGGGAGACAAGAAACAAAAAACAGTATTTTTTTTTTCAGAATGCAAAAGGAAGCTAAATGCTGCAAATACAGATCTGGCAGGGTATTTGCACATGTATTTCAATAACAGAAAGCAACTCGGCTGGCACCGCGGCTCACTAGGCTAATCCTCCACCTTGCGGCGCCGGCACACCGGGTTCTAGTCCCGCTCGGGGCGCCGGATTCTGTCCAGGTTGCCCCTCTTCCAGGCCAGCTCTCTGCTGTGGCCAGGGAGTGCAGTGGAGGATGGCCCAGGTGCTTGGGCCCTGCACCCCATGGGAGACCAGGAAAAGCACCTGGTTCCTGGCTTCGAATTAGCATGGTGTGCCAGCTGCAGCGCGCCAGCCGCAGCGGCCATTGGAGGGTGAACCAATGGCAAAGGAAGACCTTCCTCTCTGTCTCTCTCTCTCTCACTGTCCACTCTGCCTGTTAAAAAAATAAAATAAAATAAAATAAAATAAAATAAAATAAAATAAAATAAAATAAAATAAAATAACAGAAAGCAACTCACGCCTCTTAAACTCATAATGAGAAATTCATTCTAATGACGACCTGAGGGGCTGGCGTTGTGGCGCAGTAAGTTAAGCGGCCACTTGGGATGTCTACATCCTGCGTCAGAGTGCTAGGTTGGAGTGCTTCCACAATCATTGCTTGTGATCCAGTTTCTTGGCAGTATACATGGGATGCAGGGGATGATGGCTCAAGTCCCTGGTCTCTGCCACTGACAGGGTAAACTGGATGGAGTTCCTGGCTCCTGGCTTCAGCCTGACCCAGCCCAGAATATTGTAGACATTTGGGGTGTGAACCAGCCGATGGTCTGTCACTCTGCCTTTCAAATACATAAACATTTTTAAAAATGAAGTGAAGGGGTCGGCGCCATGGCACAGTAGGTTAATCCTCCACCAGCAGCACTGGCATCCCATATGGGTGCTGGTTCCAGTCCCAGCAGCTCCACTTCCAATCCAGCTCTCTGCTATGGCCTGGGAAAGCAACAGAAGATGGCCCAAGTCCTTGGGCCCCTGCACCCACATGGAGACTAGGAAGAAGCACCTGGCTCCTGGCTTCAGATTGGCACAGCTCCAGCAGTTGCAGCCATTTGGGGAGTGAACCAATGGAAGGAAGACCTTTCTCTCTGTCTCTCCCTCTCACTGTCTGTAACTCTACCTCTCAAGTAAATAAATATTTTTTTAAAATGAAGTGAAGGGAATAATAAACTTCAAAAAATAAACAAATAAAATAGAACTGAAATTCAAATCCCAGTGTAGACATACTCAAATGGTAGTTTGAGTATGTCTAACTCTGTCACTTTGAGCCAGTAATTTAATCTCCCTAAGACTACATAAAATGAAGATCATGGTAGTCCCTAACTTGTGGATAACACCTGTAAAGTGATTGGCATATTATCATGGCAATAATCATAATTATTACGGCAAGACTCAAGTGGGGTCATGAGTGTTGTATGTAGATATGTCAACAGTGGTCCTATACAAGAAAGACTTGTGTGTGATCCTAATAGGTAGAGCCTAGAAACACTTCATGGCTTAATCTGTAGAAAACCTCTTCAACAGTCGAGGAATTACATGATGAGAGTAATTTGTCTCAAGAAACGGGAAGCTGCTGCTGGTCCCTGGAGCAAGATAAATATCAGCTGGCAACTTGATGGGCTGTAAAGTGTGTCCCACATGAAAGGGACAGTTGAGTGGTAGATTTTTTTGACACAATGGTTCACATGCCACTTGGGACGTCATATATCAGAGTTCCTGGGATCAAGTCTCAGCTTCACTGCTGACTCCAGTTTCCTACTAATGCACATGCTGGGAGGGAATAGCTAATGGCTCAAGAAAATGAGTCTCTCTGTCTCCCATGTGGAAGACTTGGATTGACTTCCAGGCTCCTTGCTTCGGCCTGGCTCAGCACTGGCTGTTGCAGGCACTTGAAAGTGAACCAGGGGCCAGCGCTGTGGCACAGCAGGCAAAGCCGCCACCTGCAGTGCCCACATCCCATATGGACGCTGGTTTGAGACCCAGCTGTTCCACTTCTGATCCAGCTCTCTGCTATGGCCTGGGAAAGCAGTAGAAGATGGCCCAAGTCCTTGGGCCCCTGCACCCATATGGAGGACCTGGAGGTGGCTCCTGGCTCCTGGCTTCAGATTGGCACAGCTCTGGCCATTGCAACCAACTGGGGAGTAAACCAGAGGATGGAAGACTCACTCACTCTCTCTCTCTCTCTCTCTCTGTGTGTGTGTGTGTAACTCTGACTTTCAAATAAATAAATAAATGTTTAAGAAAAGAAAAGAAAATGAAATGAACCAGTGGATGAAAGCACTCTCTGGCTTGAATGCTGTCTCTCTCTCGTTCTCGCTCTCGCTCTCTCCTCTTGCCTTTCAAATAAAATAGATTTAAAAAAAATTTTTGAAACATGGTCAAACTGTATGACAATCATTAGGATTCTTTCAAATTCATGAGATCCTATGATTCTACTATTCCTTCCTCGTCAATTTACCATAGAAATGAGAGAAAAGTTAAGCTTTCAGAATGGCAGAAAGGAGACAAAAAACAAAGACTATTGCTCTACACTTACTCAGTGGCCACTGTATCCCCAGAAAAGATGTGATCATCATTACTACAAATGACAATAATTTTCTGCTCCCAGAGGTGAATCAAGATAGATTATATGGGGATTTTTTTTAAGATTTATTTTATTTTTTTGAAAGAGTTACAGAGAGAGGCAGAGACAGAGAGAGAGGTCTTCCATCCGCTGGTTCACTCCCCAGATGGCCACAATGGCTGGAGCTGTGCCAATCTGAAACAGGGAGCAGGAGCTTCTTCCAAGTCTCCCACGTGGGTGCAGGGCCCAAGGACCTGGGCCATCTTCTACTGCTTTTCCAGGCCACAGCAGAGAGCTGGACTAGAAGATGAGCAGCCGGGACTAGAACCAGCACCCATATGGGATGCTGGCGCTTCAGGCCAAGACGTTAACCCTCTGTGCCACAGAGCCAGCCCCAATGTGGGGATTTTAAAACAAGACCATTTTTAAAAGTATAGGCCTCACATTTTTTAAGAAAACTGACAGCAGTGTATATTTTTATCATGAACGATATGATATTTTGAAGTATATATACATTGTGGACTGTTTAAATTTAGCTGATTACCAAGTGTGATACCTCACATAGTTATAAGTTTTCTATATTTTCATTTTGTTTTAAAGGCAAAGAGACAAAAAGATATCTTCTACCCACTGCTTCACTCCCCAAACGCCTGCAACAACAGCCAGGCTTGGAACAGGCTGAAGCCAGAAACCAGGACTTGCATCCAGATCTTCCACATGGGTAGAGGCACCCAAGCACCTGAGCCATCACCTGCTCTCTCCCGTGGTGCACATTACAGGAAGCTGCATCGGGAGCAGAGCCAGTTCTCAAAGCAGGTATTCAGACGTGGGATGCAGGCATCTGAAGCAGCGTCTTAACCGCAGCACCAAACACCTGTCCCATAGCTAGAATTTTTGTGATGATATTACATAACATTCATTTTCTTTACATTTCTCAAGAATACAATATGTCCTTACTAACTGTAGTCAAAAAATACTTAATATTTCACTTATCCAAGGAACTTGTCCATATATAACAGAAGCAGGATTTTTTCTATGATATCATGAATTAATTCAACATGTAATACAGTCTTTCACTTCAGTAACTATTAAGTGATATGTCTGCCTTATTTACAAATGAATAAAAAAGTTTTAATAAAGTAAAAATAAATCTTTTGGTAGTCTCTTTACAATGTATACATATAGCCCTCCAGTATAACCAAAAGGTATATTTATTCATGTCTTGATTTATGCAAGAAAAATTTAGTGGGCATCAATTATGTGCCAGAAACTAAGGACACAACAATTAACACAATGGGTCCAGCCTCTGCATCCCTGGAACTTAATGTCACACCTTTTGCAGTTTGTAAAAACACACTTGCTGTTTCCAGTAATTTACTATACAGAAGCGCCTGTTTCACAAGCAGGTTTCAAAAGAACTCTTTCTGTACCTCCTGACACTTAATGAGCTATTGTACCATGTGAAATTGGTACTAACCTTACACTGAACAGAAAACATCTCAATTGGGTTGCCTCAAGCGCATATGCCAAGAATAGAGGTATGCTTTCAGAGCTACTGGCTGTTCCATGCAAATATGGATCATTTCTAAAGGATGTTATTTTATTTTTTTTAAGTTTTCACTATTAACTCTAGCCTCTTTATTCATGGTACAGAGGCACAGTTTCATTTAGAATTAACTATAAAGTCTACAGCTATGCTATTCTGTAGAGCTGTGCCCAACACTCTATGGAACATAGAGTGGAACTTGGACAGCAAAGCTAGAAATAACTTATGAATTAACCTCTGCTTAAAATCAGATTTTAGGGCAGGCATTGTGGCAGTGGGTAAGGCTATGATTTGTGAAGCCTGCACCAGTTGGAGCATCAGTGGGAGTCCGTGATACTTCAATTCTGATCCAGCTTTCTGCTAATTCATCCTGAGAGGCAGCAGAAGATGACGCAAGTTTTTGGGTCCCTGTCACCCACATGGGACACCTGGATGGAGATCCTCGCTCCTGACATAAGCCTGCCCCAGTCCTGGCTGTTGCAGACATTTTGGGAGTGAACCAGCAGATGAAAGACTGATCTCAATCAATCAATCTCTCTCTCTCTCTTCCTCTCTCTCTCCTCCCCCCACCCCTTCCTCTCCCTCTTCCCCAGTCTTTCAAGGAGACAAACAATAAATAAATAAAAGAATCAGATTCTAAAATAATGCCTCATCTTGGTCTTCAATGATCTGAAATACTAGAGTTCTTCAATACATCTGCTTCTCAAAGATCCTGGCTATTTTTATCCTAGTATTATTCTAGGATGGGCTGCAGCTTTTGCTTGAACTATTCAAAGCATTATTTTCCTGCTTGCATGAGTAAAACAAGAAAGAAAAGAAAATATTCTGGATACCAAGAAATCTGGCAATTCACAGATTACCTTACAAATCCAGCAGTCATCACTGGTAGGTGGAGTCCTATATGGTACTCAGAGAGACAACATTGCTGACTCCCATCAACTCTACCTGGGACTGGGAGTATGAACAAGGACAGTTAGGGCAGCATCCATACTCACTGGCTATCTCCTCACACCTGAGAGTTGTCATCACCAGATAGTGGATTTGGGAGTAGAGAGAAAATCTTTACATGCCATTTCATGGCTCAGTACTATATGAGACACAGATAGTACACAACTACTGTAGCCATCCTGGCTCTTCATGGCAGAGGAAAAGCCTATGAAACCACCGGGTAGTGATTTGCACCTGCCTAGTCCCTCACTTGGAGCACACAACAGCTGAATGGTGATACTTCTATTGGTTTTGGTGTAATGGATAAAGTCTGTCACTGCACAGGTTGGTAAACTTCCCTGATGCAAAGTTACCAGAGTGCTTGTTAAACGTACAGATGGTCGATTGCCACCCAGGGCCACTGCATGAGAATCTCCAGATGAGGGGCTAGAAAGTGAAATATTAATGACATGGCTGTTCTTACCAGCAAGATCATGGAACTAGAACAGAAGACACCATGATCTGTTTAATCCTTTTCCCTTGAACCTCCTAGGCGCTCACCTGTAGGAATGCTGGCCCAAGCAGCTCCTGTCATCCAGCTTTGAGAGGTATTAAGAACTCTTCATCTTAGATACCACATTTAACAGTGCAGCCTACATGTCACCAAATAACCAAATGCCTAAGATATAACCCAATTATATGATTAAGCAGTATAAAAACAAAAAGTCATTCGCTGGAGGCTAGAAAGTAGGGTAGGGTAGAAAGTCAAAACAAGGGGCAAGCATTTGGCACAGTGGTTAAGACACTGTTTGTCTTAAAGTCCCAGATCCACTCCCAATTCCATCTTTCTGTTAATACCCACCCTGGGAGTGCTTGCTTCGGCAGCACATATACTAAAATTGGAACAATACCCACCCTGGGAGATAGCAGATGATGGCTCAAGTCCTTGGATCCCTACCACCCATGTGGGAGACCCAGACTGACTCCCTGGCTCCTAGCTTTAGCCTGGTCCAGCCTTAGCCATTGCAGGCATTTGTGTGGTTAAACCAATAGATGAGAAATCTCTGTTTTTCTCTGTATCTCTGCTTTCCAAATAAAACAAATAAATAAGTGTTTAATTCAAAGTAAACACTATAGCTACTATATTTGTAAACCACTTTCAGTACATCAGTCTTCTGAAAAAAGAAAATTTTATATTAAATTATAAGTCTAATAGAAACTAAGCGTATAAAATTTCCATCTAGCATTAAACCTAGATTTTAACTTATTTCACATATGAGGTATATTCAAAAAGTTCATGTAAATGCATATCATGAAAAACCTATTCATGGATTTCAAAAAAAATTGCACCAAAATAAGTTTATCTTTTAATTCCATTTTTGTATAAACTTTTTAAAGTCATCTCACACAGTAACAAGTTTATTTTATAACCACATCTTACACGGAATTCATGATTATTACAATTCCATGATTAATAGATATTATAATGTTCTATAAGATAAATTATTTATTATCTTAAATAATAGTTAATCAAAAAAACTTTATTTAATTTTTTTTACTTGCTTTATTTGAAAAGCAGAGACACACAGAGAGGTCTCTGTCCATTGATTCACTCTTCAAATGCCTGCAACAAGCAGAACTGGGCCAAGGAATCTAGAACTCCAGCAGGGTTTCCCACGTGGGTAGCAAGGACCTAAGTATTTGAGTCATCACCTGCTGCCGCCTATGTGCACATTAGCAGGAAGCTGGGCAGGAAGAGAGGAGGCACTCTGATACGGGATTTGGGTGCCCAAGCAGCTGCCAACTAAGTCACATACCAGCTCCTGGACCTATTTTATTAGAAAGTGAAAGAGATATTTAAAGATTGGGTTCTGCTTAAAGAATCGCATTGCTCCTTGGCAGGTCATGACAAGCACCTCGGGTAATCAGTGACATCATAAATAAAAGTCTCAACTGCTAAATCAACAACAGGAGTTACTGTGCCCTTGCTCCCCATATAGCACCTCTCCTTAATGTCCTATACTAAGAGAATTAACAGTAAAACTGTTAATTCTTCAAACAGTCCTTTATACTTTGTGTGCCTGGTGGGTGCAAACTGTTAAAATCTTTACTTAGTATAGAGTTGATCTTCTATACATAAAGATAATTGAAAATGAATTTTAATGGAGAATGGAATGGGAGAAGGAGTAGGAGGTAGGATTGGAGTGGGGGTGGGAGGGCAGGTATGGGAGGAAGAACCACTATATTCCAAAAGCGGTACCTATGAACTTTATATTTATTAAACAAATACTTTCTAAAAAAAAAAAAAAAAAGAATCACACTGCTTATTTTGTCAACACCTGTAGCCAAATAAATCAGAACCCAGCACTTGAGGATGGCACCAGGTGTTCCATATAGCTAGTTGTGACCATGTGATTAAATTCCATTCAGTGAAATGTGAGTGAGAATAATGAGTCTTGCTATCACAATGTTTGCACAGGAGTCTCTGGGTGTCTATGCCCCTCCTGCTGTACTCACTTATGGAAGCCACAGCATTTAGGCTCATATGTGAAAAAGAAAGGCAAATAAAATCTTATATTCATTTAAGCCCTTTCATTTTTTTAAAGGCACTTTAAATTCTTTTTGCTAGAGCAGCTAAGTCTGTACTGTAACTAATACATTGCCATAAACCAAAAAAAATCCTTGATAAAAATGATAAAAATAATAAGAAATTCAAAAAATACATAAACTAAACACAACCATTTTAAATACATAGCAACCCTTCTATTTTTTCCTTCCAATATTGAAAAAAATCAGTGGGCCATTTTAAAAGTAACTATCAATTTTTCTTTTTTTTTAACTTTTATTTAATCAATATAAATTTCCAAAGTACAGCTTATGGATTACAATGGCTTCCCCCCCAATAACTTCCCTCCTACCCACAACCCTCCCCTTTTCTGCTCCCTCTCCCCTTCCATTCACATCAAGATTCATTTTCAATTCTCTTTATATACAGAAGATCAGTGTAGCATATATTAAGTAAAGATTTCAACAGTTTGCACCCACATAGAAACACAAAGTGAAAAATATTGTTTGAGTACTAGTTATAGCATTAAATCACAATGTACAGCACATTAAAGACAGAGATCCTACATGAGGAGTAAGTGCACAGTGACTCCTGTTGTTGACTTAACAAATTGACACTCTTGTTTATGGCATCAGTAATCACCCTAGGCTCTTGTCATGAGTTGCCAAGGCTATGGAAGCCTTTTGAGTTCACTGACTCTGATCATATTTAGACAAGGTCGTAGTCAGAGTGGAAGTTCTCTCCTCCCTTCAGAGAAAGGTGCCTCCTTCTTTGATGACCTGTTCTTCCCACTGGGATCTCACTCTCGGAGATCTTTCATTTAGGTTTTTTTTTGTTTTGTTTTGTTTTGTTTTGCCAGAGTGTCTTGGCTTTCCATGCCTGAAATACTCTCATGGGCTTTTCAGATCCACATGCTTTAAGGGCTGATTCTGAGGCCAGAGTGCTGTTTAGGACATCCGCCATTCTATGGGTCTGCTGTATATCTCACTTCCCATGTTGGATCATTCTCTCCCTTTTTTATTCTATCAGCTAGTATTTGCAGACACTAGTCTTGTTTATGTGATCCCTTTGACTCTTAGTCCTATCATTATGATCAATTGTGGACAGAAATTGATCACTTGGACTAATGAGATGGCATTGGTACATGCCACCTTGATGGGATTGAATTGGAATCCCCTAGTATGTTTCTAACTCTACCGTTTGGGGCAAGTCAGCTTAGCATGTCCCAAATTGTCCATCTCTTCCCTCTCTTATTCCCACTCTTATATTTAACAGGGATCACTTTTCAGTTAAGTTTCAACACTTAAGAATAACTGTGTATTGATTACAGAATTAAACCAATAGTATTAAGTAGAACAAACAAAAAAAAATACTAAGAGGGATAACGTATTAAGTTGTTCATCAACAGTCAGGGCAAGGGCTGATCAAGTCACCATTTCTCATAGTGTCCATTTCACTTCAACAGGTTTTCCCTTTGGTGCTCAGTTACTTGTCGCTGATCAGGGAGAACATATGATATTTGTCCCTTTGGAACTGGCTTAGTTCACTCAGCATGATGTGTTCCAGATTCCTCCATCTTGTTGCAAATGACCGGGTTTTGTTGTTTTTGACTGCTGTATAGTATTCTATAGAGTACATTTCCCATAATTTCTTTATCCAGTCTACTGTTGATGGGCATTTAGGTTGGTTCCAGGTCTTAGCTATTGTGAATTGAGCTGTAATGAACATTAAGGTGCAGACCGCTTTTTTGTTTGCCAATTTAATTTCCTTTGGGTAAATTCCAAGGAGTGGGATGGCTGGGTTGAATGGTAGGGTTATCTTCAGGTTTCTGAGGAATCTCCAGACTGACTTCCATAGTGGCTTAACCAGTTTGCATTCCCACCAACAGTGGGTTAGTGTCCCTTTTTCCCCACATCCTCTCCAGCATCTATTGTTGGTAGATTTCTGAATGTGAGCCATTCTCACCGGGGTGAGGTGGAACCTCAATGTGGTTTTGATTTGCATTTCCCTGATTGCTAGTGATCTTGAACATTTTTTCATGTGCCTGTTGGCCCTTTGGATTTCCTCTTTTGAAAAATGTCTATTGAGGTCCTAGGCCCATCTTAAGTGGGTTGTTTGTTTTGATGTTGTGGAGTTTCTTGATTTCTTTGTAGATTCTGGTTATCAACCCTTTATCTGTTGCATAGTTTGCAAATATTTTTTCCCATTCTGTTGGTTGCCTCTTCACTTTCCTGACCGTATCTTTTGAAGTACAGAAACTTCTCAATTTGATGCAATCCCAAATGTTAATTTTGGCTTTAACTGCCTGTGCTTCTGGGGTATTTTCCAAGAAGTCTTCACCAGTACCAATAAGTTTTTCTAACTGTAGTACTCTCAATATCTACTGTCTTTGGATGTTATTGTAAAATACTGAATAACCTTTTAGGTTATTTATGATGTAAAATGAACTATCCTTAAAACTGTTATCTTTTAACTGTCAGCAAATCCTTGCAAAGTTCAGCAGATTCATAAATAATGAAAGTTAATATTCTGCTACAATATTTATGAAAAATTTTAAGACAAAGACATATAGATTTAAAAATAAAAACAATGTATTTGCATTAGCAATTCAGATCAATAAACACTGCATGTCTAGGGTTAAAGGTTTCAAGGCACAAATTCTATTTTCATATATATCCAGGAGAAATATATTTTCTGTCATCTTATATAAATCCACAGAGCCTTAATTCAGAATTTTTTGGCACAGAATATTAAAATCTGGGCACTGGAACCGTTGACGCTGGAACTGCAAGCACTCTCCTCTCACTGGAGTCTGTGCTTTGCTCTCTAGTTTCGGGTAGCTCTCACAGGTCCCACGGACTTCCTGCAATAAACATCTCCAACTCTGAACTGCGCTGGAAAGCATCCGAGATCTCCAAGTCCCTCTGATCACCTTCCTCTTCCTGCTGAACCCAGGCTCAGGGCCCTGGGATGCTTGCATGTCCTTCTCTCTCTCCCTGTGACCCCTGCTGGCCACCCTCAAGGTGAGGGTCTCAACCTTTGGGGAAGACCCTGGTTGTAGCAGCCAGTTCTCCAGTGCTTAGGCTTAGGGCTTAGGGTTCTAAGTGCCCTCTGGTAGAGGGATTTATGCCTGATGAAAATGAAATTCGAAGGACTTATATCCAAAAGGACCATAAAAATCTCTCAAAATGTTGTATAATCACCAAAACAAAGTCATAAAGATGACAATTACCAGATTCAGGGAAACAAAAATACAGAACACTTAGTTCAATTTGCATTCAGATACACATGAATAACATTGTAGCAGATCCTATGAAACATTTGAGATATATCAAAAACATTCACTCTCTGAAATCCGGATTTAACTGGGCCTCCTATATTTTACCCAGCAGCCCTAAATAAGCAGCGTATACATGAATTTGAGTATAGCAATGAACATAATAAATTAGCAAAGCACAGGTCCTAAATGCTAGGATTTTGCTGCTCAACACATACACATATATAAGAAATCAGGGCCAAGAAGCATCTACATGCAAGAATTAGTTTACATGAGGAGAGAAGACACAGAGAAGCGGGACTCACAGGCCTAGGCCCAGGCCCTTGCGCTAGTCAGTTTATAGACAGACTGCAGGCCCAGGCTTAATGAAACACTCCCAAAGTAAGGAGGTGATGTGCAGGTAAGTGATAACCACAGGTAACAACGTGCCCGCGAGGGGACAGAAGGCTCCCACTTCTACACTTGCTGCTTGCAGACCTCAGCTTGGGCCGTTTGGGAGGACTGGATATTCCTCACTGTGCACACTCAGAGCACCTTTTCCGATTGGAGTCACAGCAGCCAGACAGCAGTGATGCCCAGGGTGGCCAACAGAGAGCAGAGGACCAGAGAGGTTTGGCATCATCTTGAGCAGATAGCATTTATCTTAAGCACAAATGAAACACGCACTGAAGATGGCCAGAAATAACTGGATAAGAAGCAGAGGACAGTCAGGGACACCTGTACACGAACAGCTAAATGCAAGAGCTGGATGAATGTGGGTATTACCCCAGGGTGAGCCTACATGGGTGCTGAGACAGGTGCGGCCAGGGAGCATGGTTTACATGTGTGAGTAACAGCGAGGCAGTCCTCAGCTCTACTACCAACTCCCTGCTTCTTTAAAAAAAAAAAAAAAGATTGATTTATTGATTGATTTGAAAGTCAGAATTACAGAGAGGCAGAGGCAGAAAGAGAGAGAAATTCTTCCATCCTTCGGTTCACTCCCCAAATGGCTGCAATGGCCAGAGTTGAGCAGATCTGAAGCCAGGAGCCAGGAGCTTCATCCAGGTCTCCCATGTAGGTGCAGGGGCCCGAGGAGCCCAGGTAGTTGGGCCATCTTGTACTGACTTCCCAGGCAATAGCAGAGAGCTGGATTGGAAGCATGACTCAGCGCTGACCCCTCCTTGTTTCTTACATATGATGAATCAGGAGGGGGCCAGCGCTGTGGCACAATGGGTAAGGCCACTGCCTGCAGGGCAGGCATCCCACATGGGCGCTGGTTCAAATCCCAGTTGCTCCACTTCCGATCCAGCTCTCTGCTACGACCTGGGAAAGCAGTAGAAGATGGCCCACGTCCTGAGCCCCTGCACCTGTGTGGTAGACTGGGAAGAAGCTCCTGGCTCCTGGCTTCAGATCAGTACATCTCTGGCTGTTGCAGGCAGTTGGAGAGTGAACCAGCGGATGAAAGACTCTGACTCACTCACTCTCTCTCTCTCTCTCTCCCTCCCTCCCTCTGCCTCTGCCTCTCTTTCTCTCTCTGTGTAAATAAATAAAGGGACAGCACTGAGACTTAGCCAGTTAAGCTACTGCCTGCAAAACTGGCATCCCATATGGGCACTGGTTTGTGTCCCTGCTGCTCTCCACTTCCTACCCAGCTCCCTGATAATGTGCCTGGGAAAGCAGCAGAAGATGGCCCAAGTGCCACCCATGTAGAAGACTTAGATTAAGCAGCTGGCTGTTGTAGCCATCTGGGGTGTGAACCAGCAGATGGAAGACTTCTCTTTCTCTCTCTCTCAACTCTGCCTTTCAAATAAATAAATAAATCTTTACAAAAAAAAAAAAAAAAAAAGAAGAAGAAGAAGAAAGAAGAAAGAAAGAAAAATCAGAGTCTCTCTATACAGGGTTCAAAGCCTGCTAATAGGTGAGGCCTTTTTCCAAATGATGAATATTCTTAGTAGAATTTTTTGTCCCTGCCACTTTTCCCTCTCAAATATCTGATGAGTTTACAAGCAGGAATTGGTTACCTCACTGCATCCCCTAATTCTATGGTTCTTAAGAAAGTATTCAGGTCCAGCATTCCAGACTGGAATACCAGCTGAGTCCCAGCTATTCCACTTTGAATCCAGCTTCCTGCTAAATGTGCCTGGGAAAGCAGCAGAAGAGGCCCTGGTGCTTGTGTCCCTGTCACTCATGTGGAGACCAGGATGGAGTTACTGGCTTCAACTGGGTCCAGACCTCCCTGTTGTAACCATCTGGGGAGTAAACCAGTAGATGGATGAAAGATAGCTCTCCTTCTCTCTCTCACTCTTGCTCTCATTTTGCCTTTCAAATAAATAAATAAATAAATCTTTAGAAAAAAACCTTCTTGCAAGAACTACCTTCCAAGAGCACACCTTTCGCCCCACCCCCAACCCTACCCTGCCACCAGTTGACCTAAGGATCTCCCACCAGGCCCACACCTGCTAAAGTTTCCATCATTTCACAATGGATCATCCTGGAGACCACGTCTTTAACACATGGGCCTTTGAGCATATCATTGAAACCAAAATCCAAACCACAGCATTCTGCCTCAGCCTTCAAATGTTCATGTCTGTCTCTCAATGGAAAATGTGTTCACAATGCAGAATGTGTTCATCCCCAGCAGTACTAAAGTCTTCATGTTCTAGTATTGCTCAAAAGTGCCAAGTTTCATCTGAATCTCAAGGCAAATTCCAGTTGTAAGACTATAAGCACTTATAAATTACATACTTCTAAGAATTGTGCTTCCAAGAAACAATGGGAGGATAAGCACGGGGCATTCTCATTCCAAAATCAGAGAATAGGAATAATCAACACAAGGCAAGACCAAAACCCAGCAGAAAAACATTCAATCCTAAAGGCCCAAGTGCAGCATCCAGGCAACACTGAGGTAGGGGATGAATTCCCAAGGGTTTGAGCAGCTCCGCCCCTGCAGCTCTCCTGGGCACAGCCCCTGCTTCAGTGCTAGCAATCTGGAGTCTTTCCATCCTCACAGAATAAATGGTTTCCCATTCGTTGTCTCTTTTGCCTTTGATCTTAAAGGAGGACATTTTGCTTTAAAAAGCTGCCAATGTTACTAATGAACATTAGTCTATGAAAAATATTGCAAAATCTCAACTTTTCAGTAAAAGTGGTTCAGATATTATTTTATTGCTTTCTCATTACAACTATGGAAATAAAGGCATTTTTTGGAAAGAGGAGTTGATGTAAGGCAAGGGAGTAAAGTGTCAGAGTTTTTATTGGAAATGTCACTGGAAAATGCTAACAAAATTGATGGTTTTGATTTTGAAAAGAAATCAATTTCCAAGGACAGTTTTATCACTTCAAACAGGTCCTTTAGGGAAGTTCTGGATGGAGAAAGAAATGATATAATGATGTACTCATTACTGTGTAGTTTAGTGAGTCCTGAAACAATCTAATAAGTCTTTCTCCATTCAGCTGTTATGGAAAACTGGGTGGCAAGGACAACTGGCGCTTAGACTTTACAGTTGTTGCTTTATAAGAAATTTATAGGAAAATGCTCCCTTTGGGTTACATGTCCCCATCCAGCTCCCTACTAATATGCCTGGGAAAGCAACGAAAGATGGCCCAAGTACTTGGACCCCTGCCACCCATGTAGGAGACCTGGAAGAAGCTCCTGGCTCTCCTGGCTTCCCCCTGACCCAGCCCTGGCTGTTGCATCCATTTGGGTAATGATCCAGCAGATGGAAGAACTCTCTCTCTCTCTCTCTCTCTCTCTCTCTCTCTCTCTCCTCCTTCTATATCTCTGCCTTTCAAATAAATAAAACAAATCTTGAAAAAATTATAACATGGTAAATGCAAAATTGGTTAATATGTCACAAAATAAATGGGAAATAACAATGAGCACATGAGAAGGGAGGATTTTTTTTAATTCCCCAGAGATCTTTTTCCATTCCTTTTCTTCTATCACTGTGCCATTCTGTGAGGAAACTTTCTCCTTCTCCCCATGTGGGGTTCTGACATGCTGACCAGTCACAGCCTTCACTGGGAATAGAGTAACATTCAGGGAAGCCAGGCCCATACATCACTTAAAGCTTTGGATCTTTCTAGCATTTGCAAGCCAGTAAATCCACCACACACTCCCCGGACCTCATTCTTTTTGCCTAAACTGGTTTCAGGTGAACTGATCTCCAGTTACATGCTTCTCAAAGGGTCTTTAGTATAACATCTTTGATTTTACTAGAACAGTATCTACTCTGAGTACTTTTGTTCACAAAGCCTGCTAATCGTAATTACCTTTAAACAAAATCTCCCTGATGCTTTTATTGTTACAATCATTTTCTAACATCTACCTTAAATATATATCTGTTTTGAAGCCTAGAGGCAATGAATAAATTCCTTAACACTTACAGCATACAATTATGAAGAAATAGGAAATCTAAACAAATTAGTAATGGAAAAGGAAACTGAGAAAGTCTCCCATCAAACAAGAGCCAAGGAGCTGATAGTTTCACTGCTGAATTCTACCAAACATTGAAAGAAGAGCTAATACCAATTCTTCATAAACTATTCCATAAAACTGAAGAGGGGGAGTTTCTCCAAACTCACTCACTCTAGGTCCAGCATTACCCTGATATGAAATTGAGACAAGGGCACACACACATTAAAAAAAAAACCTGCAAGCCTATACCTAGATTCCCTACTATATTCCTAAAGAACAAGCCTATATCTGTATCCCTAATGAAGCCTATCTACCCCCAGTACAATAATCCTCAACAAAATATTAGCAAACTGAATCCAATATGTGTTTAAAAGAGCAACATGGTTGGGGCAAATGTTCTCATTTGGAACTACTCCACCCCATCCAGAGAGCCTTGGTTCAAGTATCAGCTCTACTTCCAGCTCCAGTTTCCTGCTAATGCACACCCTGGAGAGTAAGGAGGTGATGGCTCAAGTACCTGTGTCCCTGCACTCATGTGGGAGACCAGGATGGATTTCCAAGCTTCTGGCTTGAGCCTTGCCAGCCCTATCTGTTACAGAAATTTTAGGAGTGAACTTTTGGATAGAAGATTATTTCTCTCTCTCTCTCTCTCTCTCTCTCTCTCTCTTTCTCCCTCTCTCCCTCCCTCACCATTTCAAATAAAATGCAAATAAGTAATTTAAAAAAAAATCACTCATCATAATCAAGTGGGGATTCATCCCAGCACAGGAGGATGGTTACACATATGCAAATCAATAAACATGACACATCACATCAACAGAACAAAGGACAAAACCTACAAGATCACCTCAACTGAGGCAGAAAATATGACCAACAAAGTTCAACAACCCTTCATGATAAAAACTCTCAAAAAGTAGGTATAGAATGAAAATACCTCAACATAATAAAGGCCTTATATGACACACCCATAGCTAACCTCATACAGAATGAAGAAAAACTGAAGACTTCCTCTGAGGTCTGGAATAAGGAAAGAATGCCCACTTCCACTATTTGTATTCAACATAGTACTGTTAAGTCCTAACCAGAGCAATTAAACAAGAGAAAGAAATAAAAGGCATACAGGTTAGAAAGGAGGGGGCTAAATTGTCCTTGTTTGCATGCAGTATCATCTTATATAGAGAAAACTTTAAGGATTCTACCAATAAAAAAGTTAGAAGCAATAAATTAGCAAAGTTACAGAATACAAAATCAACATTCAAAAATCAGTAGCGTTTCTAGATGCTAACAGAAAACCAACTGATGAATAAATCCAAAAAATAAGCCCACTTTTGATAGCTATAAAAAAGTATAAAACA
This sequence comes from Oryctolagus cuniculus, assembly GCF_964237555.1. NCBI lineage: Eukaryota > Metazoa > Chordata > Mammalia > Lagomorpha > Leporidae > Oryctolagus > Oryctolagus cuniculus. The sequence goes on from NC_091440.1 coordinate 116,544,177, forward strand.
CCCAGGAACAAAATTAACCAAGGAGCTAAAAGATCCCCACAATGTAATACTGATGAAAGAAACTGAAGAAGACACAAATAAACGCAGAAGTATCCTGTGCTCCAGGATTGGAAGAATTAATATTTTTTAAATGTCCATACTATCCAAAGCAATCTACAGCTTCAAGGCAATCCTTATCAAAATACCTATAGCTTTCTTCACAGAGCTAGAAAAAAATCCTAAAAGTTTTATTGAGCTACAAAATACCTGAAGCATACAGAGCAATCTTGAAGAAAAAGACAAAGCCAGAAGCATCACAATGCTTGACTTGAAAAATACGCTACAAAGCTGTAATAACCAGAATAACGTGGTAGAGGCATAAAAACAGGCACCCAGATGAAGTGGACAGAATAGACTGCCCAGGAATAAGTCCATGCATTTATATCCAACGGATTTGTGACAAAGGTGATAAGGAGAATCTTTTCAATCGATAGATTTGGGGAAATCGGATAATCACACACAGAAGAATAAAATTAGGCCCTCATTTCTCATACACCAAAATCAACTCCAAATGGATTAAAGCCTCAAATGTGAGACCCAAAACTATAAAACTGCTAGAAGAAAACAGGAGAAATCCTTCATGACATTGATCTGAGCAATGATTTTTTTTACTTCAATAAACAACAAAAACAAAAATGCAAACAAAAATATCAAACTAAAAATCTGCAAACAGTAAACAAAGAGACAACCCACAGAATGAGAAAACATCTGCAAACTATCCATCTGATTTAGAGATTACCATACAAATGCATGAGACTCCAACATTTCAATAGCAAAAAGTAAACTAACCTTAGTTTATGATCAGCATGGGGTCTGAATAGACATCTCTCAAAAAAAGAAATACAAATAGCCAACAGGTATATGGAAAAATGCTCAATATAGCTAATCTTCGGGAAATACAAATCAAAACCACAATAAGATACCACCTCAGTTTAGATAAAATGGCTATTATCAAAAAGACCAAAAATAACAAGTACTGGTGAAGATGGGAAGAAAAGGAATTCTGACACACTGTTTGTTGGTGGGAATATAAATTAATTCAACCATAATGGAAAGCAGATGGAAATTCCTCAAAAAATTAAAAATGGAAATACCATTGCTGCAGCAATCCCAATACTGGATACATATTCAATGGAAACAAAATCGGAATATTGAAGAGATAACTAGACTCCCATTTTTATTGTGGCACTATTCATGACAGCCAAGATACAGACATGCCAATCACAGATGAACAGATTAAGAAAATCCATTCCGTGTGGGATCTTTAAGAAGTTTGTGGAAAATGCATACCATGAAATACCTATACATAGATTACAAATGTTTTGTACTAAAATAAACATCTTTTAATTCTGTTTTCCCACAAACTGATTGAAGTCACCTTGTATATACACCTGAAAAGAATACTATTCAGCCACAACAAAGAACAAAAACAACAAATATCACATGATCTCATTCATATGCAAAGTCTAAGCAAGTTGATCCCATAGAAATAGAAAGTAGGTGGCTATCAGGGGATAGAGTCTTAAGGGGGAAGGTAGAATGGGAAGCTGTTGGTCAAAGGATTTATCTTTACCATAATACAAAAGAAATAATTCTCAAATACGTCCAGAATAGCCAAATATATAAAGAGAGAAAGTAGAAAAGTGATTGTGAGGAACTGAGGAGTGGGAGTAGGAAGAAATGGAATTGACCACTCATCAATTGTAGTGATAGTTGCACAATTCTGTGATCATACCAAGAACTACTGGATTGTACATTTTAAATACGTGAATGATATGATACATGAATTACATCTCATTAAAGCTGTTTTGTTTGTTTGTTTTCTAGGTTCTGGTTTCCATCTTCCATACCTGGTCATTTTTTTCCCCAAAGAAACCTTTTATTTAAGGAATACAAATTTCATAAGTACAACTTTAGGAATATAGTGATTCTTCCAACAATACCTGCCTTCCCACCCATAATCCCACCCTTCCTTCTCCTCCCTTTCCCATTCCCAGGCCCATTCTCCAGTAAGATTAATTATCAATTAACTTTATACACAGAAGACCAACACTATACTAAGAAAAGATCTCAACAATTTGCACATACACACACACACACATACACACAAGCTGTTTGAGAACAATTTTTACAGTTAATTCTCATAACACTATTCATTGAGGACAGAGGTCCTGCATGGAAAGTTAATGCACAGTGACTTCTATTGTTAATTTATTGACATCATGTATGATGTCAGTGACCACTCAAGGCTCTTGACATAAGTTGCCTAGGCTATGGAAGCCATTTGAATACATAAACTCTATCAGTACTTAGACAAGGCCATAAAAAAATTGAAGTTCTCTCCTCCCTTTAGAGAAAAGTACATGCTTCTTTAGGGGCCATTTCTTTCCACTGGGATCTCACAGAGATCCTTCATGTAGAACATTTTTTGCCACAATGTCTTGGCTTTCCATTTCTGAAATGCTCTCATGGGATTTTCTGCCAGACCAAGATGCCTTAAGGGTGATTCTGAGGTCAGAGTGCTACTTAAAGCAATTGTCATTCTTTGAGTCTGCTGTGTGGACTGCTTTCCATGTTGGAACATTCTCTCCTCCACAGTTCTATTATGATTACCAGACACTTGATCCTATTTATATGATCAATTTAACACTTAATCCTCTCTATATGTTCACTAACACTTAATATGATCACTTGAACACTTAAGATGGCATTTTTACCACCCAGCTTAGTGGGATTCGGGGTCCCATGGCAAGTATTTAAACTGCATCCTTAGAAGTAAATCCATAGGAATGTATACAGAACTATATAAATGTACAGTTAGAAACTTTCTCCTCTCTTATTCCCACTCATTTTTTACTGAAATTTGTTTTCAGTTGACTTCATACACATATGATTAACTCTATGGTAAGTAAAGAGTTCAACAAATAGTGTAAAGAAAGAAAACTTTCCTTGACCATCAAGACAAAGGATATTCAAGTCATTGCTTCTCAAAGTGTCAATTTCACTTTTACAGATTTCCTTTTAGGTGCTCTTTTAGTTGTCAAAGATCAGGGAGAGCATATAATATTTGTCTCATTGGAACTGGCTTATTTAACTAAGAATATTTTATAGATTCATTCATTTTGTTGCAAGTGACCAGATTTCATTTTTACCACTGTGTAGTATTCCATAGTGTACATATCCCATAATTTCTTCATCCAGTCTTCAGTTGATGGGTATTTAGGTTGATTCCATGTCTTCACCATTGTGAATTGAGCTACAATAAACATGAAGGTGCAGTTAACTCTTCTGTTTACGATTTCATTTCCATTGAGTAAATTCCCAGATGAGGGATGCCTGGGCCATATGGTAGGTCTATATTCAGATTTCTGAGGTATCTCCATAATGTCTTCTATAGTGGCTTTACCAATTTGCATTCCCACCAACAGTGGATTAGGGTACCTTTTTTCCCACATCCTCACCAGCATTTGTTGTTTGTTGATTTCTGTATGAGAACCATTCTAAATAGGGTGAGATGAAACCTCATTGTGTTTTGATTTGCATTTCCCTGATGGCTAGAGATTCTGAACATTTTTTCATGTGTCTGTTGGTCATTTGGAGTTCCTCTTTTGAAAAATGTCTATTTAAGTCTGCCCATTTCTTGACTGGGCTGTTTGCTTTGTTGTTGTGGAGTTTCTTGATTTCTTCATGTAATCTGGTTATTAATCCTTTATCAGTTGTATTGTTTGCAAAAAATTTCTCCCAGTCTGTCACTTGCCTCTTCACTTTCTTGAGCATTTCTTTTGCTGTACAGAAGCTTCTCAATTTGATGTAAATCCATTTGTTAATTTTGGCTTTGATAGCCTGTGCCTCTGGGGTATATTCCAAGAAGTCTTTTCCTGTGCTAGTGTCTCACAGGGTTTCCCCAATGTTCTCTAATAATTTGATGGTATTGGGTCATAGATTTAGGACCACAATTCATTTTCAGTGGATTTTTGTATAAGGTGTAAGGTGTAAGGTCTTACTTCATACTTCTGCATGTGGAAATCCAGCATTCCCAGCACCATTTGTTGAAGAAACTGTTCTTGCTCCAGGGATTGGTTTTAGCTTCTTTGTCAAATATAAGTGGGTGATGAATGCTTGGATTAATTTCTGGCATTTCTAGTCTGGTCCATTGGTCTATCCATCTGTTTTTGTACCAGTAACAGGCTGTTTTGATTATAAATGCCTTGTGGTATGTCTTGAAATCTGTTGTAGTTATGCCTCCAGTTTTGTTTTTGTTGTATAAGATTGCTTTAGCTACTCAAGGTCTCCTTTGTTTCCATATAAATTTCAGCATCATTTTTTCTATATCTGAGAAGAATATCTTTGGTATTTTGATTGGTATCACATTGAATCTGTAAATTGCTTTTGGAAGAATGGAAATTTTGATTATATTGATTCTTCCAATCCATGAACATGGAGGATTTTTCCATTTTTTTGGTATCTTCTTCTATTTCATTCTTTAATGTTTTGTAATCTCATCGTAGAGATCTTTGAGATCCTTGGTTAAATTTATTCCAAAGCATTTTATTTTTTGTAGCTATTGTGAATGGAATTGATCTTAGAAGTTCATTCTCCACCTTGGCATTTTTTGTTTACACAAAGGCTGTTGTTTTTGTGCACTGATTTTATATCCTGCTATTTTAACCAAACTCTTCTTTGAATTCTAATAGTTTTTTGGTGAAGTCTTCTGGATCTTCTATATATAGAATCATGTTATATGCAAATTGTCGCTCCCCCTCTTCGTGGAGGAACGACACAGGACCCTGCGCTGTTCTTTTGTCTGCTCGGGTTTGTTGCTGGTTCTTCCCGGGTGGGCTACTGTCCCTTCCACCTCCGTGGAAGGGCGGTTCCCCCTGGCCACTTTCCCCACTTCCGCAGGGGAGCAGCACACCGCCAGCCGGCTCTCTCGGGGGCTGCACAGGTGTTCCTTCAGATAGATGTTCCCCTTAGATGTTCCTGGTGCATGCCGTCTCTCTCCTCCTTTATAGTCCTCCTCCGCCAATCCCAACTCGGCTGCCCACACGCCGAGTACGCTGCTCTCCTCCAATCAGGAGCAGGTCCTACAGTTTATTGGTTGAACTGGCAGCTGTGTAGAAGCTGTTTTCTCCTCTCCCAGCGCCATATTGTGGGAGAGCAGATGCATAGAATAAGTCTTAATTCCAGTAACTCAGTCCAGTCCGAGTTGCTCCCCACACAAATAGAAATAGTTCGGCTTCCTCCTTCCCAATTTGTATCCCTTTGATTTCTTTTTCTTGCCTAACAGCTTGGGCTAAAACTTCCAGGACTATACTGAATAGCAATAGCTATAGCATCCTTGTCTGATACCGGATATCAGTGGGTGTTCTTCCAGCTTTTCCCCATTCAATGTGATGCTGACCATGGGTTTGTCATAAATTGCCTTGATTGTGTTGAGGAATGTTCCTTTTACACACCATTTGCTTAGAATTTTCATCATGAAAGGGTGTTGTATTTTATCAAATGCTTTCTCTGCATCTATTGAGATAATCATATGGTTTTTGTTCAGCAGTTGGTTAATGTGATGTATCACATTGACTGATTTTTGAATGATGAAACATCCCTGCATACTAGGGATAAATCCCACTTGGTCTGGGTGGATGATCTTTCTGATGTGTTGTTGAATTCTATTGGCCATCATCTTCACAATCTAGTATTGAAGTGTTGTGTTCTTTTGGGGTCATCATTTTGTCTTCTTTATTCTTGTTTTTTGAATTAGTGTATTTGCTATTCAGCATTTCTGAAGATACTCGTTGGTTTCTTCTTTCTTTGTTCACCAGCGGCTTTTATCTTTGTACTATGCCTCCATAGATTAGTGGAGTATCTGCTTTCAATGAATACCTAGAGGCATGTGGTAGGTGTGCCAGGGAGCTCTGTTTAGTTCCAGGGTGAAGGGTGATATACCCAGGTTTCATAAGGTAAATCTCCTCAAAAGAGAGTAGTGCCTGAGTATTAGTCCCAGTGGGTATAATATTTGTTCACTCTACCACAAAGACCACACAAAGGATCCATGCAGGACTCAGTGTAAGCTCAGATTCCCCAACGTCCATCACCAGGTAACCAGGGTGCCCTATTTCATGTGCAGCCTCCCACAGTGACTGCCCAAAGTCCCAGCCACATTATGAGCCCTCTTACACAGCCTCAAGTTTTTCACAATCCTGGCACACAAGCCTCCCACAGTCATGAACACCCAGCCCCCTGTCAGTGCTGCCCACCAGACTCAGGAGTCTCCACCCGGGTGGTTGCTAGATGCTAATACAAGCTAGCACAGCTGTTACATATGTCCAAAATGGTGCCCACTCTCTATCAGCTTATTATAGGATGCTGTTGCAGGGTGATCGGGCAGAAAAAAATGTGCCCCTCTTTTTTTTTTTTTTTCTCCTCTAGTTTGGTAGATACACTATCCCCCAGGGAACTCCAAGCCAATTCCCTCTAGGCTCTTCCTGCAGCTTTATTGGTAGTGGCTTGGACTGCTACAGTCTGTTCTCACCTCACTCTCCAACACTGGTGTGGAGGCTCTCGGCTGCTGGGGTCCTGGGTTGTGGGCATCCACAACCTCCACATAGGTCCACTGTGTCCATCTGACTTGCATAGAGTCTGCCTTTTCTCCTTAACTATTCCCTGAGACTGCACTCTCTCCATTTTTTTTTTTTTTAAATTATCTTCTCCTAGACCAGAGAAGCAAGCTCCCTCCCTACTCTACCATCTTAGTCCTCAGGCAGTACAAAGACGTTTCTTTAAATACACACACACACACACACACACACACACATATATATACACACCTCTGATAGATTCTGTGAGTTCAGAATACCTAACCATGCTTTTAAGCAATGTTTTCTAAACTTGCTTGATCATATAATAATCTTAACAGAGGATGACCTTGTTAAAATATAGATTTCTAGGTCCCATCACATAAAGCCTACTGGATCAGTCTCTTAAGTAAGAGGGCTGACTATCTGGATTTTTTTAACAAGCATCACAAGTGAGCCTTATAATTAAGTGCATTTGGAAAGCACTGCCCCACAGCAACATTTGTCCCAAATTTAAAGCCTTGCTTTTAAAAGGATGCCTCCTTCCCAGGGATCTTGGAACCTTTGAACTCTTTGAACTTTCCTCTGGTGTAAATCACTTTTCTTCTGAACACCTCAGGTTGAAGTTGATTTGTTCTGAGATGAGGAGTGTGGTGGGGGCAAGAGGCACGGAATCACCACACAGACCCCGAGAGTCGGGTGAAAGCAGGCCAGAGGCGAGCAGCCCGCAGACTCATTTACTTCAGTTGCTACAGCAGCTTATATAGCCAAGGCAGCCAATCAGTCAAGGGGCAGTCTATGCCCTAACCAATCACAGCCTGTTGCCAGGCAGTATCTGAAGCCATCCAATCACAGCCTACTGCCAGGCAGGCTCCATTGCCAGGTGGGTTTCAAAGCCATCCAATCACAGCTTGTTGCCAGGCAGGCTCTGTTGCCAAGTGGGTTTCCAAACCATTCCTGAGTGAGTGACGCTCACTTGCCAGCAGCCATCTTGACATGGCCTTCTCATTTCACCACAACCTCTGATGAAGCCAATCTCTTTGACTACGTTTCTTTGTATGCGCATTGTCTGACAAAGTCATTCTGCCGAGCTGATTCCAGCTTTAACACAAGTTAAAGCTGTGTATGCTCATTATTTAGGAAACTAATAGAAAGAATCCCAGCCTTGGAATTAGGTAAACCTGGGTTTAAAACCCCTGCTTAGAGAACTCCGGGTATAGGTGCTCACAATATTTGTACCACAAGTAAGCCACCTGGTCTTGAGCATGTTTCTTAACCCACTTACTCTCAATTTTGTTAATCTGGAAAACTGGGGCAAGGTATAGGCTGGGGTGCCCACCTAAGAGTGATAATGGCATACAGAGTAAAATGCTCACTTTTGCTTAATACTTTATATCTACATGTGGGTTGTTTTTGTTTTTACATTTTTCTTAGCTTCTGTGAATGATGAAAAGCACCTCAAGATAAAATTTTTTTTAAAATTGCTCAAGAACTTTGGTTATGCTGTCTCTACTTAAAATAGACAGTAGTGCTCAATTCCTTATTTTTAAACATAATGAGGGGCAGCATTGTGGCCAGTGTTTGGGCTCTTGTCACCCACATGGGAGACCCAGCTGAAGCCCAGCCCTAGATACTGCAGTCATCTGGGGATTGAACCAGCAGATGGAAGACATCTCCCCCTCTCCCTCCCCTTTCCCTCCCCCTCCCTCTTTCTTTTCCTCTTCCTCTCCCCCTCCCTTTCTCTCCCTTTCTCTGTCTCTCTCTAACTCTGGCTTTCAAAATAAATGAATAAATCTTTAAAAATAAAAATAAACATAATTTGTCTTTAAAGAGTCCCTATTTATTTTATAGTAAGCCAGTAGGGAAAAACAAAGACCAAGCTGTCAGAGGAAGAAAAATCTACTTGAGTCATTCATCTTCCTAATTGAGTTTTCTATTTTAAATAGCAAGAGTATTATTTTGGCTTTTTTAACCTTCACTCTTTTGTTTTTCAATTCATGAACCACAACTAATGACAGGATCAATAAATCTCAAAAAAATGAAAAGCAATCTGCGTCTCTGCCTGATCTGTCACTCAATCATAGTCACCTACAAAACCATTTTGTTTATTACTTTGATTCACTTCTCTCTCTGGCCTTCTGGGGCTCTTTCCCAAATATCTCCTAGGAACTAGCAATGGCTCCCATAGGAGGATATGTTTAGCTTACTGGAGACAGTGCTTATGGCCATGGTAAGTCCCCACCTCTCCCACCATGATAGCCCCAAAATGTTCTTCAATGTCCAGTCTATCAGCCTGGAAAAATAACTAACCTGCTTGCTCTGAGGTTAAGAAATTATGAAGAATGTTTCATCATTTGATCCATTATGGGGCAGTGAGATAGATAAAAATCTTTTGAGAAGTGGAACATATTTTGTTTTTTCTTTTTTTTAATATTTTATTTATTTGTTTGAGAGGTAGAGTTGCAGACAGTGAGAGGGAGAAACAGAGAGAAAGGTCCTCCCTCCAATAGTTTACTTCCCAAATGGCCAGAACTGCTCAGATCCAAAGCCAGGAGCTTCTTCTACATCTCCCACATGGGTTCAGGGGCCCAAGCACTTGGGCCATCTTCCACTGCTTTCCCAGGCCATAGCAGAGAGCTGGACTGGAAGAGGAGCCGCCAGGACTGGAACCGGCGCCCATATAGAATGCTGGTGCCACACCCACTGCACCACAGTGCTGGCCCCTTGATTTTTCTTGTTATAACACTGAAGGCACCCATTGAGAAACCTGGAAACAGACAATTTTCAGCCTTGTTGCAGTTTGTCAATCTCTTCTTGCCTTCAGATGCCTCTATGTCCCAGAACACATTCTTAGAAGAGCTATGCAATCTCTCTGAGAAGTAGCCTGAAAATATAGCTCACTACATTATGTTATTACATAATTACACAGATTTAGATAGAATATTTTTACATAGTATGTTTATATAATTATGTTGGTTGCTATGCTGCTTGTTGGTGAATAGTAGAGAGCATATCAAGATAACACAGAAAACCTCACTGAATTAGAAATGCAAGAATTTTCTTCTGGCTCTCCAATTAAATATACAATTATTATTTTAGATGTAAAAGGCCTTCATGCCAAACTAAGGAAGCTAGCTATACTTGTTCAAAGAACTAGAAGAAGGTCTAAAGAAAAATGAACTTAACAAAGTTTTAAGTTTACCATCTATAGAAAGTTTATTTCTACCCACAGCGATGAAAACCTGAAACTAGCAGAAATTTTCATCTTGATATAACACATCATAAAAGCTCTGTGTAACCAATTGTCTTATTTCCAGCTTAAGTAGGATATTGTACCAATAAAGACAAATGCTTACTTTTTTTCACTTACTGCAAATTTCTGTATGCTAGTCTTTCCCTTTCTAAAATTGTTCTGTTTTGACTGATATTGCCAGCCATTGTTTCTTTCTCTAACATTGAGTTTAGAGATATGTTGGAGTTTTTGCTGTGCCCACAATTGCCATCTGTAGGTGGGTGTTTCAAACCATGCTGACAGCTAGTATCTAAACACCTTTTTAGTCACAGCTGGCTAACATCATGTCTTACAGTTAAGGTGGTAATGTTTATGCAGCACCTGAAAGCAATGGGAGATGAATTTGTTCAAAACATACAACACAAGCACAAATGATGACTGTGCAATACTACCCTAAAGTTTAAGTCTCACGTTAAAGATAGGCAGGTTTTAATCAATGTGAGAAGCAGACAACAATCCAGACAGCAAAAAACCCCAGGCAACCAGATTCTATACAGACTACTTGCAGATCTTTATGTGAAAAAAGCAATATGTTGCTTTTTATGTAGGATGTGTGAATTAAGCCAGTAGGTCAGAACAGTAGGTGCATTATGTATCACAACTAATTTGTCTCATTGAAAAAATGTTACATAAGCCATTCATCCCAGAAGATAAACATGAACATTAACTCTGCAAGCATTTTTCCTGCAAAATGTAAACACAGTTATACCTTGAATTACCACAATGACATACCTATGGGCCACAGGAGTTCAGCATCTCCCAGCATCGCTTTGAAGGAGTTGGCTTGGACGATGCCTTACGCTTCCTTGATAGATGGCTATATGACACAGTCAGAAGATACTTGCCTTCACATCTGCTGTTTTAAAAAATAAAAAATGTTAGCTCTCTGCTGTGGCCAGGGAGTGCAGTGGAGGATGGCCCAAGTGCTTGGGCCCTGCACCCCATGGGAGACCAGGAGAAGTACCTGGCTCCTGCCATCAGATCAGCGCGGTGCGCTGGCCACAGCGCGCCAGCCGTGGCGGCCATTGGAGGGTGAACCAACAGCAAAAGGAAGACCTTTCTCTCTGTCTCTCTCCCTCACTGTCCACTCCGCCTGCCAAAAAAATAAAAAGAAAAATAGAAATAAAAAATGTTGAGTGGATTACCAAGCCTATCATTCAGTGTTTCCTATAAAGAAAAGCCCTTCAGGTAAAATATATTCTAGAACATGCTGCCAGGAAAAACTTGGTCTTTTCTAAGACCTGTGCTTCTTGCTCTTAAACAAAGAAAAAATACATAGTTTACTGCATTTTCCCTTTTGCACAGACCGCCAGGAATCTCACAAGGAAGCATGCAGCTCAATGTGGCAATGACGTGTGCCCTATAGCTTCATTTTGCATTCTCCATCTTTCCATAGCTCTGATTCTCTATTTCTATTTTATTATTTTTCCATTAACATTGTAAAAGCTACTACAAATTATTTTGAGGAAAACAGTGGTTATCAGCAAATTGAAATTTTATCAATAAATATTGTTTAAAGCTACCTTGAATTGTTTTGAAAAGCACTGAAATCAATACATTCAGTTATGGGGCCAGTTCTGTGGCATAGTAGCTTAAGCCTCCACCTGCGGTACCAGCATCCCATATGGGTGCCAGTTCTAGTCCTGGCTGATCCTCTTCTGATCCAGCCCCCTGCTTATGACCTGGGAAAGCAGTGGAAGATGGCCCAAATGCTTGAGCCCCTGCACCCATGTTGAAGACTGGTGAGGCCAAGGCAACTTGGGCTGGCTGACGAGGTCACAGCAGAAGGTCAGTCTCAGCAAGGCATGAGAAGGACAGCTGCGGTCCTCTTGGTGGTTTTAGGTTTGTTGGGAACTACACTCTGCATAAGAAAACCAGAGCTTCCTGGTGGTCCTGCTAATGATTGCTGTCTTCCTAATTTTAGGGAAGAGCACTTAGACTCATAATCCCCAAAACGTCCATTGCTTTGTAGAATTTTAATCAAGCAGAATGTTAGAGTAGGAGAAAGGGTTAATGCTTTATGCAAGGTTGAGCTGTTTGTGGAAAAGAATTAAAAGGCAACAGGCTCCCTGGTATATACTTCCCACTAGAATAAAGATACATGTTATTAAAGCTTTAATTCAATATACGCTACAAATACTACAATGCTTAGGATGACGAAACTGTGGCATAGATCTAAGTGAACCTTTAAATAAGTACAATAAAGAAATTAAAGAATTACAGAAAGAACTGCAAAGAGGGGATACATTTTAAAAAGGGTCTGCTTTGAACTTGGGGCTTCTAGTAACAATTAGATTAGGAAGGTACTGTTCTAGCTTGTGTAGCCAATTTCTGAATAGCTCAACAGCACGCCAGGCCTTGGCTTGTGGGGGCAGCCCGTTATCTCACACCTGTCTGTGATGGTAACCCATGCTCTGAATATGCCCTTGAAAATCAAAAAAATTATAATTAGAAAAAAATTGACAACAGACGCGTTATTGTGAGAAAAAAGAAGCATTATTTGACTTATGATATAAAAACAAACTCTGGTGCTTGAGAGCCAGAGCCCTGCCATCAGCCTTGCCGTGAGTGTCTCTCATTTCTTCGAGCCCTGACACCTCTCACACGTTGGGGCCCTGGACTGGCTGGAGCTGGTCTCCGGCAGAAGACCCAGAAGAAACTCCCAGCTCCTAGCTTTGGATCATCCCAGCTCCCATCATTGCAGCCATTTGCAAAGTGAACCAATGAATGGAAGACCTCTCTCTCTGTCTTTCCCTCTCTCTGTCTGTAACTCTGCCAAATAAATAAATAAACCTTTTTTAAAAAAGAAAAATAAATTCAGTTATCCAGGGAGCAATTATATGACAACATTATCTCCCTGAAACACAATTAATAACCAAAAAAGTACAATAAGAGGATTGTAAATAGTTCAAATCTAGTTATAAAACATTTGCATCAGGGGCCGGTGCTGTGGTACAGTGGGTTAACATCCTGGCCTGAAGCGCCGGCATTCCACATGGGCGCCGGTTCTAGTCCCTGCTGCTCTTCTTCTGATCCAGCTCTCTGCTATGGCCTGGGAAAGCAACAGAAGATGGCCCAAGTCCTTGGGCCCCTGCACCCGCTTGGGAGACACGGAAGAAGCTCCTGGCTCCTGGCTTCAGATCGGCTCAACTCCGGCCATTGCAGCCATCTGGGGAGTGAACCATCGTTCAGAATACTCTCTCTCTGCCTCTCCTCTCTCTGTGTAACTCTGACTTTGAAATAAATACATAAATCTTTAAAAAAAAAAAAAAACCACATTTGCATCAAAGGTTACACACATCGCACCAAGGCATGACACTGTCTTCACTTAAAGCTTTAATTTTATGTAGATGCACTGCTAACAGTTTGGCTACTGTGTTTCTTACAGTACAACAATACCAAGTATGAGTGAGAAACTCCTAGAAATAGTCACACTATTGCAAAAATAATTTGCAATCGACAGTAACAGAAGAGGATGAGCAACTTAAAATGTAAACAACCAGGAGGTCAGACCCTTGCTAATTCAAAGCCAGTTTACATGGAACAGTTTCTCCAGGTGGAGCACCGACAATTAGAATCACCTGGGATTCAGACTCTTGGGGGATTGGCCCAGGAAAGCACATTTCTCATAAGCATATTAGTTAGGTGATTGGTATGGAAAAGACAGTTGGACAATCAAAACTGTAGATCCTGGCAACTCTACAGAACCCAGTAGGCATTCAGGGTCCAACCACGCACCAATCCCCGGAGCCCGCCTCTTTCCAAAGGTGGGAAGCTCTGTGATAGTTTTCAGAAAGGCTGTCCTTTACAACCGTTAATGTGACAACGTTTTAGTATTTCATTATCGCCCCATGCAGCAGGAGGATCCTCAACAGAGAGCCTAAGAATTTGAGAATCGTGACTGTCAAGAAGTGGGAGGAGCCTGCGATCTTACCCCACTTGCAAGCTACACATTCAGCATGCCAGTTGCACGACGCTAGCAGAAGCCCGGGAATTTCTGGGTCAGAGACAGGATCTCATTACTCACAGCCCAGCCAGAAGCACGAGCTTCACGTTTGCCAATTCCCCTCCCATTCCAAGTCCCTCAGGGGGCCGTGCAAAGGGGCCCAGGTGGATTTGTGTCACAGCTGAGGAAACACAAGCCCAAGGATCCTCCAGCTTCTATAAAGACAGTAAGCAAACTCTGCGGAGAAAGGGGGCATCATCTTCGTCTCCTAAGCAGTCGGGACAGCGTGGCGGCTTTATTATTAAAGCACATCTCCACAGCTGCCCTCCAAGTCTGATCCGACCTCTCTCTCCTTGGATATTGAAACAGCTTCCTAAACAATCTCTCAACACTTGCAGCTCTTCCAAAATGCTCCCCACCCCCCTCCACACACACACACACACACACACACACACACGACTGTTGTAAAAGGCAGATAATTTCACTCCTCTGCACAAAATTCTCAACTGACTCCCTGAGGGCTGCTCCACTGCTCTGATCTCTGGCCTCTTTTGCCACACAGGATCATGGGTCATTCTGTAGCTAGAACCTTAATAGGCACAGTCACTATATTCACTTTCCACTGCCGTTGCAACAACCTCCCATCAATTTTGTGGCTGAACCAACACACATTTCTTCTCCACACACCTGGCAGTCAGAAGTCTGCAATCAGTTTCCCAGGGCTACAGCTGAACTAGCAGGCAGGCTGATTCCTTCTGGGGGCTCTCAGAGGGGTCATTGCCTCACCTTTCCCAGCTGCCTGTGACCTCCAGGATTCCTTGGCTTAGAACCCCATCTCCGTTGTCGCTCTGGGGGCCAGAATCGTGGTTCAGAGGGTTAAGCCGCTGCCTGCATCCCTGCCATCCCATATCAGAGCACTGTTTCCAGTCCTGGCCGCTCTACTTCTGATCCTGCTCCCTGCTAATGCAACTCAGAAAGCAGTCGAAGATGACCCATGTACTTGGTCCCCTGCCACCCATGTGGAAGCCCTGGATGGAACTCCAGGCTCTGGCTTTGGCCTGACCCAGCCCTAACTCTTACAGGCATTTAGGAAGTGAACCAAATGGATAAAGGATCTCTCTGTGTGTGTCTTTATCTCTCCCTCTCTCCGTCACTCTGCCATTCAAATACATTTTTCAGAAGAAGTTTTCATCCTCTGCTTCCATCATCACCTCATCTCCTCTAACTCTTCTGTACATGTCTCACAAGGACAGTTGTTGCCTTGGGTCCATGTGAATGATCCAGATAACAGCCTATATCAGATCCTTACTTTGATTATAGCTTCAAAGTCCCTTTCACCATATAAAGTAGTACTCACAGACTTCAGGACATGGACATTTGGGCCGTCTTTCAGCCTGCCACACCCACCTCAGGGTCTCTGCACTGGCTAGTCCTGCTGCATGGAACCCTTCTCACCCTCGTCAAGCTCTCCCTCAAGGGTCACTTTCTCAATGAGGCCAGTCCCACCTACCTTATTTATAATAGCAATTATCAAAAGCTCCTCACCTCCGTGTTCCTGGTCCACTTTCTCCCCCCACCTTATCCGCTCTCGTTCTTTTTCATAGAACTACTAATCATCACCCAATCTGTCGGCCCTCACTGCAATTCATGCTCCATGAAGCCAGCCAGGTTTATCTGCTTATTGATATATCTCAGAAACTGCCTGGCACATAGCAGAAGCCCAAAAAATGTCTGTTGAATAAAAGATTTGTCACAGATCTCACAAACCTGAGACACTGGAAGAAGGAAACATTTTTGCATACCAAATAATAATATCTCAGGCTCCCAGCAACCTCAGTTCCCAAAAGTCAACCCTCATCCATCTTGTTCAACCACAGATGCCAATGCCTTCATTAGAAGGTTCCTCTCCTGGACGCAACTCCACCCCTCCTCCCCCATGCCGATGGTGCTGCCATGAGAATTCCATTCCTACCTCCTAAGTGCAGGAGAATCCACAGCTGAAAGCCAGACCAACATTTTCAAGAGAAACATGAAAATAACTAAGGGACAAACAAAACAGCCTTGAACTTTTTGCTTAAGCTGTGAAGGGGGTCTAGATAAGCCACTATGGCATAAAATTTATTTTGAGCTTACAGATTTTGAGTTACTAAAATTCCTTATCCAGTCTAAAACTAGAGTCTCCCAAAACTATTCCATTTTCACAAATCTCTCCCTGGGAACACCTTCAATCTTCTTTCCTCAAGAACAAGAAGTTGGGGGGCAGAATTCTGGCATAGTGAGTTAAGTTGCCATCTGCAATGCCAGCATCCCAGATCGGCACTGGTTCCAGTCCCAACTGCTCCACTTCCAATCCAGCTCCCTGCCAATGTGCCTGGGAAAAACAGATAGAAGATGGCCCATGTGACTGGATTTCCAGGCTCCTGGCTTCAGCCTTGTCCAGCCCTGGCTGTTGCAGCCATTTGGGGAGTGACCAGCCGATGGAAGATCTCTCTCTCTCTCTCTCTCTCTCTCTCTCTCTCTCTCTCTTTCTCTCTCATGCTGCTTTTCAAAGAAAATAAAATAATAAATCCAAAAAAAAAAAAAAAAAACAAGTTGGCATCACACCCAAACAGACATTGTCATAAAACTTTCACAATCTCCTTTCTAAGCTCCTAAAAGCCCAGGTACCTTCCCAGCAAGTCACCTTCCTTCCCATATGTGTTTCTTTGTATACCCTTCCCCACCTGAGAGGTCACTTATTGTTCCAAAAGCATCCCCTCTTCCCTCCCCAGCTCCTAATAGGATGGTACAGTAAGCCCCAAATTCTAACCACTTCCTTGAGCCACATTTTTCTGCAAGCTTCTGTAGACATATGTAAGAATTTATTTATTTTTTTCTTGCTAACCTGTTTTTGTCAGTTTAATTTGCAGGCCCTCAAGGACAGAACATAAGTGCGTAGAGGAAAAGTTGTTTCCTCCTCAATGACTGCTCCCAGAAATGTCCATTCTTAGAAGCTAAAAGCACAAACTCAACTTCAGAGTCCTTGTCTCATTCCCTAAATTCTTCCAGATAGTAGAGGCCAGCTCACCCTTTCTATCACAAAGGAGGTCCAGGGAATCAGTCCATATCCCAGAGTCCAAACACAACTGTTGCTGTCGCTCCCTTGCCCGCAAAGGAACAATGCTGCTCGCAGCTAATTGGTCTTCTGTAGACTTTTATTAAGAAAATAACAACAACAGAGGAAGAATGGAAGGAGGAAGACAGGAGATGAAAAAAAGGCCTCCTCCTTCCTGGGCACAGAGCTTATATACAAAATCCGGCCAATTGCAAGCGGGCTCAAGTCCATGCACAGAACACTCCAATCCGCTGTTTGTTCACGCAGTGTGCACGCATCCTTGGGCCAATCAGATGAGGTGTCACGCAGCAGGCAGGCTCACTGCAAAGTCCTCAGCACCATCTTGTTGTTTACGAGACAGGCTCAGTTCCTCTGGAAAGTCCCGACCGTTGGAAAGCATTGCCCTAACCGAAACCAGCAATATCTGCCTTGTGATAAAGACACAGCAGCAGCTATCAGAACGACCTTGACATGGGGGTCCCATTGGCTGGCCAGCCCATGGGGCCCCACAGTTGCCTCACTCAGAGAGAGTAGGAATCTAAAATTTACCTCCAAGAATTTCTATTGCTATGTTCCAGAATTGGCCTGTTGGGATAGTTATACATAAGGGGTATACCATCTCCAACCCATGGAGGTTAGTCTCACCCTAAAAGTTGTGAAACAGCAATTTATCTACTCATCAGTTATTCAATGATGAGTATTATTCAATGAGATGAGCATTAAGGTGCAAGAGGTTAAGCCACTGCTTCAGACATCCACATCCAATATCAGAGTGCCAGTTAGAGTCCTGCCTGCTCCACTCTGATCCAATTTCCTGCTAAGCTGTCTTAGAAAGCAGCAGATGATGGACCAATGGCTTGGGTCCCTGCTATCCACATGGGAGACCTAGATTAAGTTCCTGGCTCTTGGCTTCAGCCTAGTCCAACTCTGGCTCTTGCGGCCATTTGGAAAGTGAAGCAATGGATGGTAAATCTCTCTCTCCTTCTTTCCTACCCTCTCTCTGTCCCTTTGCCTCTCAAATAATTTTTTTTAAAAATTGTACATTTTTCTAAAGTATAGTTTATTCAATGTTTAATAAAATTCTGCGATGTGCTTCAAGACATATTCCAAAAAATAACCTTCAGCAAACTCGGTCAAATATTGTTTACTACCACTGTGAGGTGCCTATGTGCCTCTGTATCCTTTCTACTATAGTGGTGTCTCTACTCCTAATCTTTAGCAAATGCTTGGACAAAGCCACAAGTAAAAAACACAATGCAATCTCCACAAGAACAATGTTCAGAGACTTCAGGACCTACATTTAGAGGGTGCTATGGTTTGGATATTAGTTCAGATGTTCAATGTCCTCCAAAGGTCCATGTGCTCAAAGTTTGGTCCCCAAAGTCTTCTGTTAATGGCACTAAGATGGTGATGTTTGAGGAAGGGGTCTTTGGGAGGTGTTGGGATTGGATTGAGTTATTAGGGAGGAGCCCCATGATTAAGTTCTGATGACTTTATAAGAAACCACACAGGCATAAATAGCACATTCACTCTCCCTCCTGCTGTGGGATGCTCTGTGCCACCTGAGGATCTACCAGCAAGAACACCCTCACCAGATGCTTAACCAGCTGCACCATTTGATCTTGGACTGTGAACCCCCAGAACCCATGCATCAAAATAAAGCTTTTTGTCTTGTAAAGTTAATTTTCTCAAATACTTTCTTGTAGTGACAAAAAGGTGACTAACACAGAGGGGAAATAATTCTCAAAAAAAAAAAAAAAACAACTAGAAAGAATATATGGGATTTCCATGACTGCAGAACATTCACCATCTCCATCTGAAATATCTACTTCCAGTTCCCACACCACCCTTGGGCTTTCCCCAGCTATAATGAGGGGAAAAGAACAACTTTTGAAAGAAGGCTTTTATTTGCATATCTAAAAGTGTTAGTCAAGAGATTTTCCTAAAACAAAGGCACAGTTTACTCTCAAAGCTGAATTCAAATTGCCCCCAGAAGAATATGAGTCTCTTAGACTGGCAGGATTTTTAGCTTAAGAAAAGAAAAAGTTGAAGCTGTGGTCGAAGCTATAAGTGTTCAGTATTATTAAAAGATGACTAATGCCTTTTCTGAGGTGTCAAAACAAGGTTTCAAAACATGAATAGAATTCTAAAATCACAAAATCTTTCTCAAAGATTTTCAAGTCAATTTTGCAGAACTCTAAGCACCATATTTGGTGAAATGGCTGTCCATGGAACTATCTCTGAAGGGACAGAATGATGGGTAGGAGAGGGAAAGCCACAAGGGGTCTGGAATGAAGATGTGATGGGCCTAAGTATCTTAATCATTTTTTTCCAAGATTTATTTATTTATTTGAAAGTCAGAGTTACAAAGAGAGAAGGAAAGGCAGAGAGAGAAGTCTTCGATCCGCTGGTTCATTCCCCAGATGGCCGCAACAGCTGGAGCTGTGCTGATCTGAAGCCAGGAGCAGGGAGCTTCTTCCAGGTCTCCCATGAGGGTGCATGGGCCCAAGGACTTGGGCCACCTTCTAATGCTTTCCCAGGTCATAGCAGAGAGCTGGATCAGAAGTGGAGCAGCCAGGACTTGAACCAGCGCCCATATGGGATGCCAGCACTGTAGGCAGCAATTTTACCCACTATGCCACAGCGCCAGCCCCTAAGTATCTTAATCTTTATTCCAGGATCTTGCCCCAACAGAGGCATAGATACATGCACAAATGAAAGCAGGATTTATTTCTAAGAGAGTAAACAGATTCACACATAAGTGCAGGTCGCCCCACATGGAGAAATAAATAGCTGTCAGGAGTGTGCCGGAGAGTTGCCTATGAGGAGAGAGTGAGAGAGGGCCAGAGAAGGAGGTATCAGCACAGCCCCAAAGCCCAGAGCAAAAGAAGGGCCCCTCCAACATTATCAGCTTCTTTTATGAGGTAGGGGGTGGTACCCTAATTGAATAAACAAAAGGGGTGGAGTTTAGCATGTGTGAGGCTTTCTGGGAGTTTCATGGCACCTCCATGTAGAATTTAACTTTCACATGGCCATCATGGCATCTCGTGCTTCCTGGTCCCAGATGAGACACAGATACATCATGGGAAAGTATAAATTGACAGATAAAGAGATAGAGCTCCAAAGCAGGGTTGGCAGAAGTTCTAGCTCACCTACGTTTATCTGATCTTTTTATTTATTTATTTATTTATTTATTTATTTATTTTTGACAGGCAGAGTGGACAGTGAGAGAGAGACAAAGAGAAAGGTCCTCCTTTTGCCGTTGGTTCACCCTCCAATGGCCGCCGCGCGCACTGCGCTGATCCGAAGGCAGGAGCCAGGTACTTATCCTGGTCTCCCATGCGGGTGCAGGGCCCAAGCACCTGGGCCATCCTCCACTGCACTCCCTGGCCACAGCAGAGAGCTGGCCTGGAAGAGGGGCAACCGGGACAGAATCCAGCGCCTGGACCAGGACTAGAACCCGCTGTGCTGGCGCCACAGGCAGAGGATTAGCCTATTGAGCCGCGGCCTCATTTATCTGATCTTACTGCCTAGTTCTCCCACATCAAAGGATGACCAGAAAATGCGTGTCACCCAGGGGAGGCCTTCTCTTGCCATCTCATCAAAATCTTTCACCAACCACCCCCCACCCCAGCTACACACCCACATATTCACACACACATGCACACTTCCTAAGGCAGGGCAGGAAAAAATACATTTTTCTTCTACCCTCCTAGGTTCTCCAGCTAACAGGAGCTTTAGTATGGAAATGAAGACTCCAAGAAAGTGTTAGGCCTGAGCATTTGCATGCTAAGTTTGACGAAGACTGCAAAGATAAAGAAAACAAGATGGGACAAAAACGGGCAGGAGCTGGTAGTAAACCGAAGGGAACTAAGCAAGCTCCATGCTCAGATTCTTCCAGCATCCCCTGTCTTGAGCAAGGAGGATGTTCCTTCCCTCTGGGTGTAGGGAGGGCAGATCTCACAGAAGGCTGTTAAGACTTGATTCAAGGGAACAGGAAGAGAGCAGAGAGTCCACTGCACCTGTCATGTCTTAAATTCCTTTGGCTAAATATATGCAGTGCACCAAGGCACCATTTTGGGAGGTAGCATGTTCCTAATCCTATCACAAACCTCATTTTTATGGGCTTTTTTCTCCTTCACACGTATCACTACCTAATGTCCTATTTTTTTTAATTTACCTTGTTTCATTTTGCCCTTTTTTATGGCCTTATTTACCAAAATATGAGCTCCATAGAGCAGGGCTTTTCATAAATTTTATTCAATTTTTTTGTATCATCAAGGCACAGAGCAGTGCCTCAGACATGGAAGGCACTCAATAAATATTTATATGGAGAGATGGAAAATCCTGAAGTTCTACAAAGCAAAATGTCAGATTCTAAATAAATTGACTATGCTATGATAAAAGCACATTTTTAGCAAGTAGACATGTAATTTTTGCTTATTTTAGTCTCCAAATTTTGCTTTATAATGCATAACATGCTGGTATCAAAGTATTTCAAAATAAACCATTCCCAATGTGTAGCAATCCCTCCATACTAGTCACTAAGACCCCAAAGGCAGAAACTGGGCCTTAGGCCTTGGTGACACAATGCTTCCTCAGTAAGCACTAAATTCTTAAAATGTAGCTAATGAATAAATAAAGACAGGATTTTTATTTCCCACCAGGACCCATGCTATCCCATAAAGTGAAATATCAGCTTCAGCTTCTTGATATAAAATTATCTTTGAATGTAAATTAGAATTGGTTGGAATTATGACATCTTTGAAAACAGGGGAAAAAAAACCCTATTTAAGAGAATATTTATTGTTTCCCCAGGAATGTGTACTTTTTGACAAGTGACCTATATCTTTTAATAACTCCAAATTATATAATAGTTCTTTTAAAACGTATGAGAAAAAATAAACATTTTGACAGTTTTACTTTAGACTTGACGCTCGTTCCCTAATGACACCTATTTTTCATCAACTTATCAGAGCAATCAGGCTATGAAAATAACCACAAATTATTATATAAAAAATTTTCTCTCATGATCCTATTTCTTTGGAATACAGCTTTCAAAAATTCATCTCACAGAAAGCAGCAAAATAGTCAAACTTCACACTGAATAGTGAGCAAAAATTGTAAGGAAATCTTTGAAATGGAAAAGTATGACTTGCCTACTGGCATAAGGGAATAAAGAAAGATTTAAGGAATAGAATTCTGAGGCCAGAAATACACATTGACATTTATGGTTAATTGATTTCAACAAAGCTGCCAAGACAATTCATTGAGAAAAGAATAGTCTATTCACAAATGGTGCTGGGATCACTAGAGTCTCATATGCAGGAGAATAAAGATGGAGACCTCCCTCACACCTGGCTCAAAAATCAGCTCTCAGTGGGGCCGGTGCTGTGGCGTAGCAGGTAAAACCGCCGCCCGCAGTGCCAGCATCCCATATGGGTGCCAGTTCAAGTCCTAGCGGTCCATTTCTGATCCAGCTCTCTGCTATGGCCTGGGAAAGCAGTAGAAGATGGCCCACATCCTTGGGCCCCTGCACCCACATGGGAGACCTGGAAGAAGCTCCTGGCTTCTGGCTTCAGATTGGCATAGCTCCGGCCATTGTGGCCATCCGGGGAGTGAACCAGTGGGTGGAAGACCTCTCTCTGTCTCCCTCTCCCTCTCCCTGTCCCTCACCCTCACCTTCTCTCTTTTTAACTCTGACTTTCAAATAAATAAATAAATCTTTTTTTAAAAAAAAATCAGCTCTCAAACCATACACCTATAAGAAGATAATATCCAACACATATAAGGAACCCAAACAGCTCAATAACAACAACTCAAATAACCAGATTTTAAAATGGGCAAAAAATCTGAAAACATACTTCACATAAACTGACAAGCAGCTTGGGGTGAGCACGGTGATGCAGTGAGTTACGCCGTACTTGGATTCCCTGCATCCCATAATCAGAGCCCCTGGGGTCAATCCCACCCCACTTCCAATTCCAGCTTCCTGTTAATGTGCCTGGAAGGTAGCAATACTTGAGTTCTTGCCACCACCATGGGAGACCCAGATGGAGTTCCCATCACCTGGCTTCCGCCAGGCCTAGCCCTCACTAATGGGGGCATTTGGTGAGTGAGCCAGCAGATACTTCTCTCTCTGTCTCTCCCTTTCTCTTTGTCTCTCAGCTTTCCAATAAATAAAATCTTTTAGAAAAGGACATAGAGCTCTTTTTGAGAGAGAGAGAGATGGATTGATTCAGTGGCAGGTACTGGTGACCTTGGATCTGCCCACTGCAATGCTTTGACCTCTACAGCTGCCCTTGCTGAGCAACACATCACACAGGAAGCCACACTGCAGGCGTGGTCTTTAAAGATCTTGTTCCATGGAACCAGAGGTGTTGCTTCATTAAATAAGAATCGCTCAAACCAACTACAACACAAACTCTCTAGGCCACAGACGCAATGGCAAAGAATCTCAACATGAAAGGAGCAGTTTAGAAGACCACCAAGGTCCCGCGGATCACTGTGAGGAAAACAGCTGGTGCTGAAGTTTCTAAGACATAGGGTCCTTTCCAGAGAGGAGTGCATGGAGCGCTCACTGATTTGCTCAGTGCCCTGACGATTGCCAATTCATCATTCCCGCTGGCAATGAGCCAGGAGTGCAGCCGTCACCACTATAGACACCTATGTCAACTATTCTGAGAAATCAGCAGGTATTTTTTTAAAGACCTCCAAATGGCCAACAGATATATGAAAAAAAAAAATAAAAATAAAAAGCTCATCACCACTGTCATCAGGGAGATGCAAATTAAAACTTCAATGTGAGATTATCTCACACCTGTTAGAATGGCTTATCACAAAGATGAAAACGACAAATGTTAGTGAGGATGTGGAAACAAGGGATCTCTCAAACACTGTTGTGGGAATGTGAAATAGTAAAGCCATTATGAAAAACAGCATGAAGGACCTTAAAAATGTCTAAGTAGAACATATGATGCAGAATTCCCACTACAGAGTATATATCCAAAGGAAATCGCATCAGTGTCACCTGCACACTCATTCCATGGCAGTATTATTTATGAGAACCAAGACGGGAAAACAATTTAACTGTCCATTGATGAATGGATAAAGAAATTTAGTCTATATACATCACAGAATACTAGTCAGCCTTTTAGAAAGATAATCGGCCTAGTGGTTAGGTTGCTGCTGAGGGTGTCAGTATACGACATAGTAGTTCCTGGGTTCAAGCCCTGGGTCTGTTCCCAATGCATACACTGGGAGGCAGCAGGTGATGGCTTAAGTAGTTGGGTCTTCCCATGGGTCTTACCCATATGGAAGACCTGGATTGAGTTCCTGGCTTCAGCCTGCCCTAGCCTGGCTATTGCTGGCACATGAGTAAGCTAGTACATGAAGTGCTCTCTCGCTTTTGTTCTCTCTCTCTCTCTCCCCCTCATTTTCTTCCTATCTCTCTTACTTGCAAATAAACAAAAATTAAATTTAAAAAAAATCACAGTGATATACCATTTAGGCAGATAAAATCAAAAGAGAAACAATAGCAAGTGTCCATGAGGATTTGGAGAAAATGAAATCCTAGGGGGCTGGTGCTGTGAAGCAGCCGCATACCATTTCCGTGCCAGTGGGTCCTGGCTGCTCCAATTCTGACCCAGCTCCCTGCTACTGCACCTGGGAAAGCAGCAGAGGATGGCCCAAGTCTTTGGGCCCCTGCACCTGCATGAGAGACCCAGAAGAAGCTCCTGGTTCCTGGCTTCAGATCAGCCCAGCTCTAGCTGCTGCAGCCATTTGTGGAGTGAACGAGCTGATGGAAGACCTTTCTCTCTGTCTCTCCCTCTCACTGTCTTAACTTTACCTCTCACAAAAATAAATAAAAAATCTTTAAAAAAAAAAAAAAAAAAAGAAAGAAAGAAAAAGAAATGTCCAGAATGACCAAACCTTTTGAGACGGAAAGTGGTTGCCAGGACCTAAGAAGCTGGGTTGAGGGGCAGAGGGGATGTGGAGAGATTGCTAATAATGGGTATGTTGTTTTTTGTGGGGAAGGAGTGGTGAATATGTCCTAAAATTATATAGTAGTAGTAGTTGTACAATTCTGGGAATGTGTTCAAAACCACTAAGCTCTAGAATTTAGAAGAGTAAACTTGATGGTATATAAATGATATCTTAGCAAATTGTTATTAAAAGTAAGAGTTGGTTTTGGGGACAACACAGAACATACCTCAATTCAATCCTGTTATTAGATATTTCCTCCTATTAGATATTTCCTTCTTTGAACAGGAAAGAACCTTAGCAATCTTATTTTTATTTGTGTGAGCAAAGACAGCCAGTAAACTACCTTATTTTGACTATGGAAATGTGCTTTATGAATTGTACTCACCTTCCTGAAAAGATCAGGTGAAGTAATACAGGGAAAATTACTTGAGAACAAAAACTGACTCTGTAAATATATTACATCATTGTCATTTTTTTCAATGTAAAAGGCCATAGAAGTCTGTGCCCTTTTAAATCCCTCTACTAGCTTTCCACATAACTTTTTCAAATAGTTTCATCCACTCCTCATAAGAAGAATTAAAATATTATGAGAAACCTTATAATCTTATTGGAAAAGTCTTCATTTACTGAACTTGCTTCAAAGGGCAACTTTGGGGGCTAACACCGTGGTGTAGTGAGTTCAGCCGCAGCCTACAGCACCAGCATCCCATATAGGCGCTGGTTTGAGTCCTGGCTGCTCCACTTCCAATCCAGCTCCCTGCTAATGCACTTGGGGAAGCAGCAGAGGGTGGCCCAAGAGTATGGGCCTCTGCACTCATGTGGGAGAGCCAGAAGAAGCTCAGCTGGCCCAGCTTGTGCCGTTGCAGCCCTTTGAGGAGTGAATCAGCAGATGGAAGATCTCTCTCTCCCTCTCTATCATCCTCCCTCTCTCCCTCTCTCTGTCACTCTGACTTTCAGGTAAATAAATAAATCTTTAAAGAAAAAAAAGGATAAATAAAAATAAATCTCAAAAAATAAAGACCACTGGTTCCTTTCTTCTCTTCCTTTACCCTCTAACTTCCTTCAAGAGGGGAATAAAAAACCAATGTTTCAATTTTTAGTGCTGTCCAATACTATGTCTAAGTAGCTTAACACAGACAAGAGTGATAGGGATCTAGATAGTACTTGTCTTTTGAATTATTGAATGACTATTAAAGTGGTAATCTAGAATCTGTTAAAAACGGATTAAAATTTTTTTAAAAATCAGGAATGCAGAACAAACTGAAATACAGGAGAGACCATTCAAATCCTTGGCCTGAAGGTGCAAAGTACTTGTAACCTGTGTTACTCAGTGTAACCTGGAAAATAACAAGAAACAACAAAAACGTACATAAAAATAAATAAATAATATGTAAAGTGGTAATCTAGACATCTTTCCCTACATGAGCTTTTAATGGGAAAACAGAAACAGTGTAAGCCACAGACTTCTATTGAGGTTTTACAAAGAATTTTACTATACCGTGAAAGTGGTGTAACATTAAAATTGGGAAGAAAATCTATGGAAATAGGCATGTGTGTAGCAAACAGAACAGAAGGGGTTTGGGCAGGCACTGGTCGAGGTGAATCAGTGGATGGCTCTCACTCTTTCTGTCTCTGTTGTGTGTGTATGCTGCTCTCTGTCATTCTCTCTCTCCTTCTCAAACATAATTAACTGATTGATGATTTTAATGTAATGAAGGGGAAAAAATCATATCACAAAGTTAAACAACAGGAAAAACCATCATGCTATAACTGAGTTAAATAATAGGAAACATCCATATCTTGCAGTTTTTCTAGACATTCTAGACAAGTTTTCATTAAATTCTGGTGAGGTTACTAGAAAAATAGCTGGATTAACCATGTTTCTAACATGGCCCTCGAAAAGAAACTTTAAGATAATCATTAGTTTGCCTTCTTCTACCCCCAAAATCTCCTTCGGATGACATATCTAGAAAAAGTTGTTCAGTTATTATTTTCCCTTATGCCTTGTCTCAGTCTATTCTTGCTGCCATCACATAATACAGGTATGGTGATTTATAAACAACAGACATCTAATCCTCACCATTCAGGCTGAGACATCCAAGATCAAGGTGTCAGAAATGTGAGTGTGGTGCAGGCTCACTCTGCTTCCAAGATGGTACCTTATGGCTGTGGAAGTGACAAAGAGCAAAAGGATCTTTCTAACTCCCTCCAGCCCTTTTATAAGGGCAATAATCTAATCCATGAGGACAGAGCCATCGCGGCCTAAACACCTTCCAAGTTCCCCATATCTTATTACTCTTGCATCAGAGATTAAGTTTCAATATGAATGTTGGATGCTACAGACATTGAAACTATAACACACTTTCCATAATAGCTTCACTCTGAGAATAAAATACCAGAAAAGTGTGTGTGTAGAATCATAACTTTAACTCTCTAGCTGGCTTGAACACTCTGGAAGGACCAATCAATCCTTTTATGACGCCAGTATAGTGTCACTAGCATTTGGAAGATTTGGTAATCAACACAAGAGCTGAGTGCTGTGATTCATGTTTGCAAAGACGCGGGAGTATTTCCCTGAAGAGAGACTCCTAAGACGGTTCTTAATGAAAGCTTAGGATTTTGCTAGACCAAGAAACAACTTTGAGGAAAGCTTCTTGCAAACCAGGAGGCCAGAATGGTAAGAGACACAGATCATGCAGAGCTTTTGTGTTTACTCAAAGCAGTTGGACTTCGTCCTGTGCAACAGCCCTTGCAGAGCCACTCAAGAGCTTACTAGCAGGGTTAGACAAACTGCAAACTGCATAGGATAGCTTTCCCCAAATGCCTCTACCTTCAGACTTCATGAGCTACGCTACAGTGAGATGCTTCTCACCAGAAGCTTGCAACAGGCGCCTATCCAGTGATTATGCTCTAAGTTCTCGCTCTGTTGCTCGTCACACTCAGACCTGGTTGCCTCTGTTGTGTGGATGCTTATTTGTTTTTGTCTTTGCTGTTGGGTGTGCCTGTTTTGCTCTCGGCCTGAAGTTACTCTCTATTTCTACATTTACATTTACATTACATTTCTATGTTATTTATACATTTACAAAAATCAATTTGAGAGCTAATCATCAGAATTTAGTTATCTTGTTTGTGCCATAACAGACATTAATTATGTATACACATTGTTTTTCATCCAGAGAAATTCTAGGCAGATAGACACAGGCTATGGCTCAATAGGTTGGCTTTCTGCTAACAGGAAACCAGTTACTTAGGCAAATAAGAACACCAAAGCTTCTTCATTAACCCAAAGAGCTGTAAAGCTGTTCAGTCTGGCTTAGGCTGGGGATCCAATCAATCTTGCTTTCCAGGTCAAGTGACAATATTTGCTCAACATTTATTTAGAAGATGGTAAATCATCAGCCACACCTGCCACTACCCCTTCAGGTGTGTTCTATCATAATTTTAATGACATTTAGGCTGTAACTGAGAACTTGACTCCAGTTCAAGAGTTTCTGCTTATGTGCAAGTATTGCTAATAGGATGCTGCAGAACAAATGTTTTCATCATATAAATTATTCCTACGTTGTCGTGACAAGGTTTTATTCTAAACTTCCAAATACTTACAGAAAGTCACCTTAAAGAAAAACCATTCAGAAGCTCCTCTCATTCACATGACAAAGCCAAATGTAACTACATACTGTTTTGCACCTGCCTAGTTCTGTTTTGATTTCAGAACAAGCAAGCTGTAGTTTCAGAGTGGAAGCACCTCAAAAATGAATTACTGCTGAAGTCACAAACAATCCACTCCTGACACATGCTTAAACAACGCTGATGAGTTAATAAACATTCATTTGTTCTTGTTACCCACAGAACTGTCACTCTTATTTTATCTGACTTTTCTGACACCAAGCTATGACATCTCACTGAAAATACAGGTATTTGAGCAGTGTTCTACTGCATTTTAAAAGTGAGTTCTATGAAAACTATACACAAAGACCTCCCTGTTTTCAGGGGAAAATATTGCTTGGGCAAAGCCTTTTCATCTAAATCCTCTCATGATTGAAAATCATTTTAGTCTCCATTAACTCATAATTAGATTACATGTCAGGGAGAAGGACTTCGAAACAAAATATCTACCAGTCCTACAAACATAGCATTTTAAAACCCTTTAACCTGATTGCTAGTCCTTTACAAGACTTCCCATTATGTAGTTCAATAAAAAATAAACATCGTCCATCATCTGCAAATACTATGCAGATTATCAGTTTATAGATGTGTTCATCAGATCCCAAGATTCCTTTGGATAGGAAATACTTTGCTGCTGCTTTACAGAGCTGAGTCCACTGGTTAGATTTTAAATTAAAGTGGTC
This sequence comes from Oryctolagus cuniculus, assembly GCF_964237555.1. Lineage (NCBI taxonomy): Eukaryota > Metazoa > Chordata > Mammalia > Lagomorpha > Leporidae > Oryctolagus > Oryctolagus cuniculus. The sequence continues at coordinate 116,573,455 of NC_091440.1, forward strand.
AATCAAATAGCACAGCTCAAAAGAGAAGCAAACTGTTTTGTGGTTACGGAGCGCCAGGCCCACTGAGAAAGCAATGACTGCTTGGTTCTTTGGAAAAAGAACCCGGAAGTGCTTTCAAAGTGGATGCCTCAGCAGTATCTAAACAGGAGGACACTGCTGTGCCTGCAGCCTAGGAGGAGCAGCCTGGAGCAGGAGAAAAGAAAGAAAACATGAAAACAGCAAGCTGATGTCCACAAATTAGTTCTCACGCCCAACTACCTGTGGTTGTCAGTCCGCACTTCTAAACCAAATCAATAGCAGCCAGTGCAGATTTTGGGCAATCTGTTAAGGTCAACTTTTGATTCTTTCACTTTGAAGCATAAGCTTTCTTCCTAATGCTTTTTTGATGCATTAGTAGAAAGGATACAGTACAAGCCCTTAACTCTGTCTGGATTCCATTTTGCCTCTAAATGCATTTCAGCATTGTATTTGAAATTGTATTGGGAACTTCTGCGGGTAGACATTTAGCCTCATGCTTAGGATGCCCGCATCCCATTTGGGAGTACCTGGGTTTGATGCCCAGCTCCGGCTCAAGACTCCAGCCTCCTACCACTGCACACCTGGGGATGCACCAGGTGATGGTTTAAGAAACTCGATTCGTGCCAGCCATCTGAAAGACCCGCATTGGGTTCCTGGGTCCTGGCTTCCACTGGCCTAATCACGACCATGGCTGGTATTCGGGGAGTGAACCAATGGATGGGCGCTCTCTCCTTCTTCCTCCTTCTCTCTCTTTCTCTCCTTGCATCTCAAATTAAAAGAATAATATATATTAGGAACTTCTAAATTTCCTGATTGGGAAAAAACATGAGAAAGAAATTACATTTGAGGCATGAGACTACAAATTGTTCTTCAGTTATTTAATCTACTTATTATAAAGAAGGAAAGATACTTATCTTCCTTGTTGTGTTGTGAAATTTTCACCATAACATCATCCTTCCTTCTGAAAATGCTTTCTACCAATTATTTTTATTTCATTAAAACTTCATGATCCCTTTTAAACGTTTTCTCTGAGTAACCTGGACTGAACTTTCCCCAGGGCCTGAGCTTAATGAATATTTTTCTCATCACAAACCTCTTGGACTTGTTAAAAGCTCCCTCAAATACACAAGTTGTTCTTTCAGAGATAGTGATACTGCCCTTGGAGCTCTGTGTTCAGAACAGATGCATCTATTCTCAATATTTCAAGTATATTCAAGAAAACATTGGCAATGACTATCCTAAAGCAAAATGAATACTACATCAAATTTGGACAAATATTCCTAACACCCCCACACACATACACACACCCTGTGGGTACCACTTCTTAGCCACAGTGAGAACACTTCACTTGAAAGTGTCACCCTATTAGTATCACAAAGAACCCCTTCAAAGCTGCTGTGCATGGCCGTGGCTCAAGACTGGCCCCAATCCAACATAACCAAGCTAAGCTACAGCTGCTTCCAAGGCAGCTCCAACAAGCAGCTGGCAAGCTGGTGCCTTGGAGAAGGTTCTTGCTGTGCTGGGCTACTTTCTGGCACTCAGGCAAGCTTCAAAATTGTGAAAGCCCCACTTGAGTAACTGTCTGGTATTTGTCAAAAGTCACCAAGGTGTAAAACGTCACAAAAAATTGTCTGTCTTACTAGTTCAAAGACTTGGTCTGCTCCATTGCTTTTAATTAGCCCAACCTTACCCAATAAAATTTATTTATGCAAAGTTACATTTATTAACTCTACCATTCAATTTAAACCAGTTGCCTAAGCTCAATGGTCAGCTAATTTTCACCTCTGCTATAGGACATGGGAGAAAGCATGAGCTGGGGTAAAACACATCCATATTTATGTCTTTAATGGAAATTTTATAACATTAGGCCATAGAGCTCAAATGATTAGAGCAAGGTGCTAATGAGGACAAGGTTGTGGATTTAATTTCTTTATGAGCCAATTAATTTCATTTAGGCAAAACCACCATTCCACAGATGCAGATTAAACTCCCAAATCCAGTCATCCATGTAAAAAAAAAAATTGTCAGTAAGCTCAAGGGAGTATGAAGTGAAAGAGTGTGGGTAGCCCACAGTATATCATCATTACTGCTTAGAGGAAAGAGGAAAATTGGTGACTCATTCATTCAGAAATACAGTGTGCAAGGTAACACCCAAGCAAGTGGTGGACAGGAAGAAAATTAAGGAAGAACAACTTTCAATCTGACATCCAATGTCAGTAGATGCCCTGCTCAACAAAGATATGAAATCTAATATGAAGGTTAAGACATGTAAAAGAGAAACTACAATATACTACAAAGTATGAGAAGCATCAAGCAAGTTAAAGAGCATCAGTGTCTTGCAAGTGACTGAGAGTTTATACTTCTCTAATGCGAAAAAGTCAACACTGATCTGAACTTAACAGGAAAAGAAGAAAACTCTAAAGAGGGCAACCTAGATAATAGAGGCTCTTGAATACTAAATAATAAATTTAAGCTTTATCTTCTACAAAACAAGGAATTATTAGAAATGTCTAATACAGCAGTGATCTTCTTAGAACTCAAAAGAACTTAAGCTAGCAGTGGCACATAAAATGCATTGGAGATTGGAGTGTGGACAAAAGCAGCCAAAATCAGGCTTTCATGATGGGGAGTATCCCATGTGTTAGTAAGAATGGAAACTGGGGGCCAGCACTGTGGCACAGTGGGTTAAGCAAACCCCTGCATGCTGGCATGCCTTGACAGTAGGGACTCCATTTTGGAGACTTGATTCTCCATTCTGGGAAGGCACCCCCTACAGTGAGACTCTGGCCTGAGAGCACCTGAGGCTGCATTCGGGAAGGCAACCCCCACCAAGAGACTCTGGTCTGAAACCATGATCTAAAACTCGGACAACAGCAGTCCACTACGTCACACTTGGCAAAGCATTGAAACCCCCTAGCATGATCGCTCAAGCTTGGAACCGGATAGGCTGCACCTGGGTTTATGATAAAAATTTAATTTGTCTATGTCCTACATATGATTTAAGCCAATATCTGGATTAATGTCAAAATGATAATTGAAATTGTTAAGATTGTAACTGGTATTGTCAAGATTATAGTTGATACTAGTTTTGTATAGGTTTTAGGTTAGCTTGACTCCAGTAACCATGTATTCCCCCCTGATCCTAGCAACCATGCATTCCCCTCCCAATTTTGTGATTTTTGCCTTTAAAAACCTTGTTGCTTTGGGCTTCGGGGTCAAAAGTTCTTTGGGGAATGAGCCCACTCTCAGCCGCCAGTAATAAAGGACTCTAAAATTTATCAGTGTATGGCGCTCCTCTGTTAGCACTTCCTCAAGCACAATAATATTAGCAACAGTTCAATTCCTGCCTGCTCTACTTCTAATGCAGCTCCCTACTAATGCACCTGAGAAAGCAGCAGCAGATGGCACAAATCCTTGGGCCTCTGTCACCCATATAACAGACCTAGATGGAATTCCAGGTTCCTGGCTTTGGCTTGACCCAGCCCTGTTCATTGCAGCCATTTGGGGAGTGAACTAGAGGAAGGAAGATCTCTCTCTCTCTCTCCCTCCCTCCCTCCCTCCCTCCCTCCCTCCCTCCCTCCTCCTCTCCCTCTCCATAAGACTGCCTTTCAAATAAAAAAAAAAAAAAAACTAAAAAAAATGGAAACAGATTCAAAAATATTAGAAAAGTGGAAATAGAATTCAGCAAATAATCAAAATTTAGTGACGAGACACCAGAGTCCCATATCAGAGAGCTTGATTGAGTCCCAGTTACTCCATGCTTCCTATCCAGCATTGCTGCTAATGTACCTGGGAAGCATCAGATGATAGTCTAAGTACCTGGGTTTACATCAGTCATGGGGAGACCCAAAAGGAGCTCCTGGCTCTTGGCTTTGACCAGGCCTAGCCCTAGTTGTTGTGGCCATTTCCTAAGTAAACCAATGGGTAGAAGATTCCATCCCCCCAGTTACTCTTTTTTTTTTTCTTTTTTTGACAGGCAGAGTTAGTGAGAGAGACAGAAAGAAAGGTCTTCCTTCCATTGGTTCACCCCCCAAAATGGCCACTATGGCCGGCACACTGCACCGATCCGAAGCCAAGAGCCAGGTGCTTCCTCCTGGTCTCCCATGCAGGTGCAGGGCCCAAGCACTTGGGCTATCCTCCACGGCCTTCCCAGGCCACAGCAGAGAGCTAGACTGGAAGAGGAGCAACCGGGACAGAATCCAGCACTCCAACCAGGACTAGAACCCGGGGTGCCAGCGCCGCAGGAAGAGGATTAGCCTAGTGAGCCATGGTGCCAGCCTCCCCCTAGTTACTCTTTCAAATAAATATAACTTTAAAAAAAAAATTTAGTGGCCGGCGCCACGGCTCAATAGGCTAATCCTATGCCTTGCAGCACTGGCACACCGGATTCTGTCCTGGTTGCCCTCCTTCCAGGCCAGCTCTCTGCTGTGGCCAGGGAGTACAGTGGAGTGCTAGGGCCCTGCACCCCATGGGAGACCAGGATAAGTACCTGGCTCCTACCTTCGGATCAGCACTGTGCACTGGCCACAGCGTGCTGGCCACAGCAGCCATTGGAGGGTGAACCAACGGCAAAGGAAGACCTTTCTCTGTGTCTCTCTCTCACTGTCCACTCTGCCTGTCAAAAAAAAAAAAAATCTAGTATTGGAAAATTTACATACCATGAGCAGAAACAAAGGAGTTAAAATTAACTAGGAGTAGTTAGGAAGTATGATGAGGATGAAGAATTGATGTTTGTATATACTGATTTTGAAATATTGATAAAACTCTTATCTGGATTCTTACAGCTCATTAGTAGTTGTAAAAAGGGATAAGGTGGGCCAGTGTTGTGACACAGAGGGTTAATGCCCTGGCCTGCGGCATCCCATATGGGCACTGGTTCTAGTCCCTGCTGCTCCACTTCCAATCTAGCTCTCTGCTATGGCCTGGGAAAGCAGCAGAGGATGGCCTAAGTCCTTGGGCCCCTGCACCCATGTGGGAGACCTGGAAAAGGCTCCTGGCTCCTGGCTTCAGATCGGCGCAGCCCCGGCCATTACGGCCAGTTGGGGAGTGAACCAGCGAATGGAAGACCTCTCTCTCCGTCTCTGTGTAACTCTTTCAAATAAATAAATCTTTAATAAAAAAGGGGGGGGGTGGATAAGGAACAATACCAAATGCTGTAGAAGCAAATGGAGAATGGAGGCACCGAAAAATCTATTTTATTTGTAAAAAAGGAGACCTGGTAGTTCACCATATATGTCTCTGTTCATCTGGGCACACTTGTACTTCCTCTACTACCCCATTGGTTAGATGGAGCTATGAGACTAGCTCTGGCCAATGAGTTGGAGCAGAAGTGACATGTCACACTGCGAGGCCAGAAAATGTAATTTGCTGGTGCCAAACCCTGCAGAATCCTTTTTTTCCTCTGCCAAGGCAACGTGCCATGTCCCAGATGTGGGCTGCATCATCACCCTGGATCTTAGCGCAAAAGCATAATGAACCGGTGTCCCCAGCCAACCCACACCGTCGTGTTGGTCATCCATACAGCATGCACAAAAATCAAAGCTTTGTGACTTTAAGCAGCTGAGAACTGGGCTGAGATCAAGCCTATACTGTGATAGAGGATGACCTTGATAACCATCGAGATAACAGCTTCACTAGAGAAGTGAGGAGAAAGGCTGTCTTGGAAGGTGATCACTGATAGAATGGAAAACAGTAAGATATTCAGCAACATCACCATGTTATTAATCTTGTTCATGAAAAGATAGAATTCAGCTCCTTTGAAGGTAGCAGAAAAGAGAAATAGATGGTGACAGTTGTTTTAGTATAAGAAAGCAGTAAGAAGCAAGCAAAAATAATTGTGGGAGAGGAACAGATTAGTAGAATAAGATTACAAAGATTTGGAAGAAGGTCAAGGGTTATTTTTAGAAATTAAGAGTCGCACTCATTCCTGAAACAGCAATAATGCAGAGAAGGACTAATTAGCCTTCAGGAAATGTTAAGATGGGAAGGGAATACACTGAGAGAACTAGTGTCAGATGGCTTTAACCAATCAACAGTGCCATCTTCCTTATCCAGGATTCTATCTCTATTCGTGAAATACTAAATAAAAGCCAAATCTTTGGTAAAATTCCTCCTCTTTCTAGTATGTGATGAGTGACTACCATGTTCTAAACACAGAGCTAAGCACGGTGAAGGAAACAATTATCTAAGACATGTATAGTAAGCTTTTCAGTAAACTTATACGACAAATGAGAAAGAAAATTAACATATACATGTAATTAATGAATAGAAGAAAATTGTGTGAGGTACTTCAAAAAGTCCATGGAAAATTAAATTAAGATAAATTTATTTTGGTGCAAAACATATATTGAAATCCACAGGGGCCGGCACTGTGGCACAGCAGGTTAACATCCTGGGGTGTCGGCATCACATATGGGCACTGGTTTGAGACCTGGCTGCTCCACTTCCGGTCCAGCTCTCTGCTATGGCCTGGGAAAGCAGTGGAGGATAGCCCAATTCTTTGGGCCCCTGCAGCCACATGGGAGACCTGGGGGAGGCTCCTGGCTTCTGGCTTCAGATCGGCACAGCTCCAGCCAATGCAGCCAGTTGGGGAGTGAACCATTGGATGGAGGACCTCTCTCTCTCTCTCTCTCTCTCTCTCTCTCTCTCTGCCTCTCCTCTTTCTGTGTAACTCTGATAAATAAATCTTAAAAAAAAATCCATGCCTAAGATGTAAAATACAGAGGTGAGAATGATAATTAAGGTCTAGAAGAGTCAGGAAAAGCATTAGAGCTTGAAGATATGAAAGGTTTGAATAAAATCACAGGCAAAGAGAGGCATTTCAAATGATTAGATTGATCCTGGCCAGGCATAAAGCCCAAAATGAGCCTGACATGCTATTGGGAAAAGAAACTGAACTGTCCAGGATAGGGGATATATACAAATGTTAAGTCAGAATTTTTAGTTATATACAACAGAAAACAACTCTGGATAGTAATTTAAGGGTTTGAACACCTCATAAAATCTTCAGAATCACAGAACCAGGTTTAGAGGCAAACGGCGAAAATGATAGCATAAGGGTAATCTTGTAGAGAGTCTAGCGCAGAACTTGAATACAGGCACAGAATCTCAGTTGGCATAGTTGGCTCCAAATATTGTCACTGATACCTCTGGAAAATGGCGGGGCTGGCAGCTGCCCTGCTGCCTCATGCTCACTTTGCATTCCATAGGGTCTCTGTCTCTGCATCTCTATGACTCAAAGACTGGCAGAAGTATATCCAAAACAGAGTTTAGACTGTGTGCGCTGATGAGGGAGGCAGGAAAAGCCATTATCTGGAATCTGCAGCAGGAATGTAGTTGGACTTTGAAAGGTTTCAGACTCCCCACATACAATGAGAGTTCCTTTGGTGTGTAGCCAACAGTCTACTATTCTGTATACTAAATAGAAATAGGACTGGAATAATTCTTGGAAGGCAGAAGATGTGAAAATAAAATACCATGAACTGGGGCATTAACAGAAGTGCGGTGTGTGTGTAACAGAATAAATGATTTAGAAACCTTAGTTGAGTGAATAATTACAGCAATGAGTAAGAGTACACAGACTGGACAATGGATTAAAGGGAGTTTAGAATGCTAGGCTGCAGCGGTAATCTAGACACGAGAGAATGACATCTTGAATTAGGGATGTAGAAACCGAAATGGGAAGAAAATCAACCACTTAAAAATATTTCGAAGAAAAAAATCAGCGGGCTCTAGTGACTGAGTGTAATCAATAGAAGAATAAATTACTTCCTGCAATGATTCCAAAATTTTGAGCATAGGTCACTGAGGAAATTTAGATCAAAGCTAACCTGGGAGAACTTTCATTCTGAAGACTTCAAATTTTCCTCTTCCATCTTCAATCTGTTGTAAAATCATCTAGCACCTTTCCCATTGCTATTGTTTAGCTTCCAGTTCCAGAATTTTTGCTTGTTTCTTTTTTTATAATTTAAAATTCTCTGCTGATTTTTGATCTGTTATTAAGATCATATTTTCCTTTCATTCTTTGAAGATATTCATAATAATCAGTTTAAACTTCCTTAAATCCAAAATATAAGCTGTGTTGCAGTTCTTGACTTTGGCTCACATTTTCCTGGTTTTTCAACAGTCTTACTACGTTGTGGAGAAATCACTGCGTAGACTCTAGAATCCGTTTTCTTTCTCTGAAGAACTGACTGGTTTTCAAAGGTGCCTTGATGATCACCTAGAAGTTACAGACTTTATGGCTTTATGCTCAGTAAAGTGCAGAATGTTTTCAAGTCCCTCTACTTTGGCAGAATTCAACTTCCAGACTATTTTCCCTATGGGTATTTCCAGGGATTCGTCATGGATTTTGCTATGCCCGGTGTACTCTAGGCTTCATTCTAAGTGTATCCTTAGAAGTGTTTCTGGCATCTTAGCTAGAAAATGGAATTAAAATGAAACTCTATTTTAACTTTTATTTATTTACTTCCATTTGTGGTTGAAAGAAGACAGAAAGATGGAGCAAGAACTTCCATCTGCTGTTTCACTCCCTAAATACCTACAATAGCCAGGCCTGAGCAGCAGTCAGAAGCCCAGAACTCAGTCTGTGTCTCCCACACACCTGGCAGGGACTCAAGTACTTGAGAAATCACCTGCTGCCTCCCAGGGTATACACTAGCAGGAAACTGGAACAGAAGCAGAGTGGCCAGAACTCAGGGTTAACCACTGCACCAAACTTCTGCCCCTGTAAAATACAATTAAAAATAAGCTTCTTTTGTGCAAAACAAGGATTGAAATCCAGACATAGCTATGTCTTTTTCCATGAACTTTTCTTTTGAAGATCCCACGTGGTCCTGGGATATTAAGTCAATTTCTCCACTATAGCTAAGCTGGAACCCTAAGGCCCCCAGTGCCACTCGATGTCTAGCATCTCTAGTCTACTCTCATAACCTCAAGCCTCAGCTTCCTGGTAAGCCTTGAGTAGTCTCATCGCACATATGGATCTAATCCTCAGCCAAGATGGTGAAGAACCACTGCACAGACGTCTGGGGATGCCCCCTACACAACTTTTTCCTCTCGCATTCCTAACAGTCCAGCTGCTTCTGCTATCCTAACCTCTAATCTCTATCTCATCAGTAAGACATAACCACTATGAATTCCAACTCCTCCATGCTGTAATTAAGAAATGTTTCCCAAGCAGTCATCCAGGTCAATTATGGGGCTTACCTTGTGAATTTCTCTCCCTAAGGGATCACAGTCTTGCACTGCCTATTGTTCAAAGTCTGAAAAGCATTGCCACATCTATTTTGTCCTGTTGCACGGTGATTTATGGCATGAGGCTAACCTTGTACCAGTAACTCCATCGTAGCCAGATGCAGAAGAATGAAGACATTAAGCGAAGGGGATGTTGAAACAACAAACTCAAAGTTCAATAGACTTCTGGCATCCCCTTTGCCTCAGGCTCTTATTCTGAGGCCAGCCAGTCTACGCTCATTCCTCAGGAAGCCCTTAAGTACAGGCTTTGGAAGAGCACCTCTCCCTGGCCTTTGTCTAGACTGTTTGTTTTCCAGTTTGACATTCAATTTCTTTCCCCAACCCTTCAAGTTCATTTGCTGGGATGGGAGAACAGGGTACTTCTTTCTCTTGCTCTGAATTTTTGGCAGCTTTGAGACCAGGAGCTGTGATGTTGTCTGCATTTTAGGGAGAAATTTCTTTCTTTCTCTCTCCTTATCAATGGCTTTCCCAATAGGAAAAGAAATGACTTACCCATTGACTCAGCCTGGGAGAAGAGCTGTTCTAACTAAATGGCTTCTCCCCTTAAAATCAATCTGTTCCCAGTCTCCAAGCCTGCCTTCCATGAGGTGCAGAGTTGCCCTGCACATGCCCAGCCGCGGTGCCTGGCATGGGCTAAATGAGTCAGAGCCACAGGAGGGAAAAGCAGGAAGCTGCTTAGGCCTTGGGCACAAGGCACAGCTCAAGTTCATGTGTGCTAATAAAACTAAGCCCAGAATAGAAAGGGATATGATTGATTGGCTCCCTCAAGCTCCAACACCCTGCTTTAGGCCCAGCTCTTTATTTTGGTGACTCATGTACAGTTTCCTTTCACTTTGTTTAAAGGTCAGTTCTTGCTTCCTTTATGCCTCATTGGTTTTATCAAACCTAACTCTTTGAAACAATCTGCCAGCAACATCCCTTTGGGACAAACACCAACTCTGATTCCTTCTCCTGGATTTCTTAGTGAAGATGGAAGATTAGAACCCCAAGGAAAAATGCCATTTTCATTTCTTAAGTAAGCTTTGTCTGCTGCTTATGTTTGGCTGTTGATTAAAGAACAATGTAAATCATACATGGACCAGTTAACTTAACCTTGTTCCTCTCACCTTGGCTAATCCCCTAACTCTCCTAGCTTTCCATTCAAGTGGAATCTCAAGAGAGAATAAAATGAAAAGTGAAACTCCCAGATGCTTAGTGGGACACTAGCTAAAACATCATGCTGAACTATTGATCAGCAGCATCCTTTATGCATACCAGGGACAGAATTATCATTACACACATTGTCAATACAAAGGAACCCCAAAAAGTCCATGGAATGATTTAATTAAAAGATGAGTTTCTGGGCCCAGCACTGTGGCATAGCAGGTAAAGCCACTGCCTACAGTGCCAGCATCCCGTATGGGCACCAGTTCGAGTACTAGCTGCTCCACTTCTAATCCAGCCCCCTGCTAATGTCCCTGGGGAAGTGGCAGAAGATGGCTCCAAGTCCTTGGGCCCCTGTACCCATGTGGGAGACCTGGAAGAAGATCTGGCTCCTGGCTTTGGATCAGCCCAGCTCCAGCCATTGAGGCCATTTGGTTCACTAACCAGCAAATGGAAGACCCCTCTCTCACTCTGCCTCTGCCTCTCTGAAACTGTCTTTCAAATAAAATTGGGGGGAAAATGAGATGGATTTATTTTGATACAAAAAAAAAATTTTAAATCTATGTATAGTTTTCTCATAATATACATTCTGTATGAACATTTCCACCCTTCATATGCAAGGATTTTAGAAAATTGGAGAACAAAGAAAAAAACCTTCATCTCTTAGTTCCATTTTCCATGAATGCTTTGAAGTAGTCTTGTAGAAGATTTCTCAAAACCAAAGATATTTCCTTCTTTGATGTTAGACCCACATAGATGAAAAGGTTAAACATTAGGAAAAAGCACAATATAAATTTTTTATCCTCAGAGCAGTAAGATCAATATATTATGAATTATTTATTATTATTAGCATCATAAAAAAATTTCTCGGTAGGTATTATATGCAACACATTATGCCATGTAACACAATGGAGAACAGACAATGAGCATCCTTAAGGAATATGTGAAGTACTTGAAAAGGCAAGACACGTTCATTTGAAAATACTGTCAACAATACAAAATAGTATCAAGAAGTGTCAAAATAAATGATGCAGAAACCATGAGGTGAAAAGAAGAGTGAGTACTGTGTACCTCAGGCTATCCATCATCAGTCTCACAATGGACACTGGGGTCTGAAATGAACTTAGCAGTTTAAATAGAGCGTATGAGATTGAGTCATATGAAATTGTCATATTTTTTGGTCAATGATGTTGAATATCAACTTAGATGTTCTAACCCAATAGCTAGGGAAGTGTTGTTTCCTACAAGTAAAGGGAAGTTGGAGTCTGAAGCAATGGATCACATCAGAAGTAGAAATCCACATGGATGAGGCTGGAGGGCATTATGTTAAGTGAAACAAGCCAGACACGGAAAGACAAATGCTGCATGTTCTCACTTACATGTAGAAGATTAAAAAGTCAATTTCATGGAAGTAGAAAGTAGAATAGTGGTTGACGGGGGCCAGGAAGGGTGGTAGAGGTGGGAATGGATTGAGGATGGTTAACAGTAGAGGGGTAAAATTGGATAGGAAGAATAACTTATACCACTCTAGAGAATAATAGAGTAAATATTGTTGACAACAACCACTGTATAATGCAAAATAGCTAACAGAGAGGATTTTTAATGTTGTCAACACAAAGAAATAATAAACACAATGGAGAATAGACATTATACATCATGTACCTATATTGGTATAGTATATGTCAAACACTTTTTAAATTTTTTTATTTTTTTATTTTTTTTTAATTTTTTATTTAGTAAATATAAATTTTCAAAGTACAGTAATGGATTACAATGGCTTCCCCCCCATAATTTCCCTCCCACTCACACCCCTCCCATCTTCCGCTCCCTCTCCCATTCCATTCACATCAAGATTCATTTTCAATTCTCTTTATATACAGAAGATCAATTCAGTATATATTAAGTAAAGATTTCATCAGTTTGCACCCACACAGAAACACAAAGTGTAAAATACTGTTTCAGTACTAGTAATAGCATTACTTCACATTGGACAACACACTAAGGACAGATCCCACATGAGAAGTAAGTACACAGTGACTCCCGTTGTTGACTTAACAATTTGACACTCTTGTTTATGGCGTCAGTAATCTCCCTAGGCTCTAGTCATGAGTTGCCAAGACTATGGAAGCCTTTTGAGTTCGCCAACTTCGATCTTATTCCAACAGGGTCATAGTCAAAGTGGAAGTTCTCTCCTCCCTTCAGAGAAAGGTACCTCCTTCTTTGATGGCCCCATTCTTTCCACTGGGATCTCACTCCCAGAGATCTTCCATTTAGGTCTTCCTTTTTTTTTTTTTTTTTTTTTTTTCCCCAGAGTGTCTTGGCTTTCCATGCCTGAAATACTCTCATGGGCTTTTCAGCCATATCCGAAAGCCTTAAGGGCTGATTCTGAGGCCAGAGTGCTATTTAGGACATCTGCCATTCTATGAGTTTACTGTGTATCCCGTTTCCCATGATGGATTGCTCTCTCCCTTTTTGATTCTATCAGCTAGTATTAGCAGACACTAGACTTGTTTGTGTGATCCCTTTGACTCTTAGTCCTATCATTATGATCAATTGTGAACAAAAATTGATCACTGGGACTAGTGAGATGGCATTGGTACATGCCACCTTGATGGGATTGTATTGGGATCCCCTGGCATGATTCTAACTCCACCACTTGGGGCAAGTCCAATTGAGCATGTCCCAAATTGTACATCTCCTCCCTCTCTTATTCCCACTCTTATATTTAACAGGGATCATTTTTCAGTTAAAATTTATTAACACCTAAGAATAATTGTGTGTTAATCACAGAGTTCAACCAATAGTACTAGAACAAAACAAAGAGAAAATACTAAAATGGATAAAGTATTACATTCTACATCAACAGTCAGGACAAGAGCTGATCAAGTCACTGTTTCTCATAGTGTCCATTTCACTTCAACAGGTTCACTAGGTTCCTGTATCTACTATAGGTAGGCTATTTAACCAAGATTCTGCAAGGTGAAATTGTATAGGATTTTCTGTTTTCAGTTATTTATTAAAATGAAAATAAATGCATGGAAGATTATCAAAGACTACACATCTGTTATTTAATCCTCACAAATGGGATACATATTTCCTCATTTTTTACAGTTAGAAACTAACGTCAAAAACAACCTTGCCAGGTCACACAATAGAAAACTCAGGAGTTGAGATAAAAAGAGATCCAGGTCCCCCATTGTGTCCTATCCAGGGTACTATACTGGTGAAGGAAATTCTTGCCCCCCCCCAATTAAATGATTAACATTTTAAGATATCTTTCATTCGTGTGTAATAAATCAATGAAAATTATTCCTAATTTGGTACAATCAAAATCCTATAGATCTTGGGTTTGGCATAGTGGCTAAGACTGCTTAGAGGCCGGCGCCATGGCTCACTAGGCTAATCCTCCGCCTTGCGGTGCCGGCACACCAGGTCCTAGTCCCAGTCGGGGCACCGGATCCTGTCCCAGTTGCCCCTCTTCCAGGCCAGCTCTCTGCTGTGGCCAGGGAGTGCAGTGGAGGATGGCCCAAGTGCTTGGGCCCTGCACCCCATGGGAGACCAGAATAAGTACCTGGCTCCTGCCATCGGATCAGCGCGGTGCGCAGGCCGCAGTGTGCTGGCCACGGCAGCCATTGGAGGGTGAACCAATGGCAAAGGAAGACCTTTCTCTCTGTCTCTCTCTCTCTCACTGTCCACTCTGCCTGTCAAAAAAATAAAAATAAAAAATAAAAAAAGGCTGCTTAGAACACCTGCATCTCATATCAGAGCTCCTGGGTTTAAAACCCAGCTTTGTTCCTGATTCCAACTCCCTGCTAATGTGCACCCTGGGGGGAGCAGCAGGTGACAGCAGAAGTACTTGAGTCCTTGTCACCCACATGTGTGACCCAGATTGAGTTCTGTGCTCCCGGCTTCAGCCTGGCCCAGCCCTGGCTGTTGTAGGCATTTGAGGAGTGAATAAAAAATGGGAATATCCTTCTCTTTCTGTTTCTCTACCATTCAAATAAATATAATAATTCCTAGAAGTAATACAAATCCTATACCATGTATGCAGGGGGAATATTTTTCATATCCATTCATTATTTTGGATTATTTTCTAAAGGGAATTATTACAAAGAATTTGATACCACAGCATTCTTACAAGCCACAAAGTTCAAGATTGAGCCTATTTTTCCTCAAAAAAATTGCAGGACGTTCTTCATCCACATGATGCCTGTCCAGAAAAATAATCCTGCTGAGGCCAGAGTTGTGGAGCACTGGGTCCAGCCATAGTTGCTCATATTGGGAAGCCAGTTCCAGTCTTGGCTACTCCACTTCTGATCCAGCTTCCTGCTTCCTGCTAAGGTGCCCAGAAGCAGAGACTGATGACTCAAATACTTGAGTTCCTGCCACCCACATATGAGACCTGGATGGAGTTCCTGGCTTCTGGGTTCAACCTGGTCCACTCTCAGCTGTGTGGCCAGCTGAGGAGTGAACCAGCAGACAGAAGAGGGGTGTGTGTGTGTGTGTGTGTGTGTGTGAGTGTCTCTGACACTCTGCCTCTCAGATAAAATAAATAAATCTTTAAAAATTCTTCCATCTGCCAATTCTTGATGTGTCCTTAACTGCAATATTAGATACTCTAGAGGAAGATTTCAAAGACACCAAATCTATTTCAGTGAAATCAAGACTCTGCACAAAGCTGATGTGTTTTCTATGTTTTAAATTAGTTTATATTTTTCTAGAGCTACATTAATTATTTCCAAGCTAATTATGACAAATTAGATTCATCTCATTGGGCTATATTTACAAGTCAACTTGGAGACATAGGACAGCAGCTAAATATTCAGAATTTTTTCCTTTTTTAATTGTTTGCTTTATATTACTCTTCTCATTGTTTCTAGAAATCTAAGGTACTGGGGGAAAATGAGGGATAAAAATCTTTTATACCAAGAGTTATTACTTAGTAAGCATTAAGACATTGGAAACCTACTCTCTTAAAAATAATAATTGAAAATAGATGGCCTAGTTAATTTTGAATTAAGGAACTAGAAATCAAAACTGCCTCTCAACCATGTGATAAAGTACTATAAAATTATTCTTCCCTAAAGGTGTTAACCATACCTTTGAGATCCCAGAACAGTAATTCACACACAGAACAGAGACCACTGCCTCGCTTCTTTTTGATGCTCTGCATGTATTCATCACTATGTGACTTCATGTAAATTATTTAACATTTCTCCACAAAAGTAATTCTGACACTGACTACCTCCTGATAAACAAATTATTGTCTCACTGCATCTGAAAACTGTTTAAGATTTATTTATGTAATGTTTAGAATGATGTACTTAAAAATCAATCTGTTAAAACAACAACAAAAAAAAGCCAATTTATTTGAAATGCAAAGTTACAGAGAGAGGGGGAGATAGAGAGTTCTTCCATCTTCTGGTTCACTCTCCAAATGGCTATAGCAGCCAGGCTGAATCCAAGAGCCTGGAAATCCATTTGAGTCTCCCACACGGGTGGCAGGGGTCCAAATACTTGGACCATCCTCTGCTGCCCTCCCAGGCATGTTATCGGGATCTGGATGGAAAATGGAGCATCCAGGACTTGAACTGGTGCCCATGTGGGACGCCAGCATTGCAAGTGGCAGCTCAACCTCCTGCGCCATAACACCAGCCCCTGAAAATGTTTTGAATAATCATTATTTCATAGCATATGAAAACCTTTTTGTTGATCATTTTACTCATTGTTGGTGAGCTTTGAAATATAAACTGTACAAACTTTTAAATATACTAATTTGTGCAAGGAATTGGTTCTTACACAATCCCTTTGAAATTGGCACTCACCAATTCTACACCCAAACAACTCATTTACTCTGTAAACCAACAAATCTAGCTATATTTTCCACCCATTCTTCTAACTCTTAATAGCTTCCTTATTTTTTTAAGATTTATTAATTTATTTGAAAGTCAGAGTTACACAGAAAGAGGAGAAGCAGAGAGAGAGAGAGAGAGAGAGAGAGAGTCTTCCATCTGATGGTTCACTCCCCAGATGGCCGCAACAGCCAGAACTGATCCAAAGCCAGGAGCCAGGAGCTTCTTCCAGGTCTCCCATGGGGGTACAGGGGGCCGAAGGACTTGGGCCATCTTCTTACTGCTTTCCCAGGCCATAGCAGAGAGCTGGATTGGAAATGGAGCAGCCATGTCTCGAACTAGCACCCATATGGGATGCTGGCACTTTAGGCCAAGGTGTTAACCCACTGTGCCACAGCGCCGGACCAAATAGCTTCCTTATTTTTATTTATTTATTTTCATTTTTATTTGAAAGGCAGAAAGAAATCTATCCTCTGTTTCACTCCCCAAAATGCTCACAGCAGCCAGTAGAGGGCCATGCTCAAGCCAGGGTCCCAGAACTCAATCCAGGTCTCCCACATAGTGGAAGGACCCGGATTACTTGAGCCATCATCTGCTGTGTCCCAGGGTACATGTAAGCAGGAAGCTGAATTGGAAGCAGAGCCAGGGCTAGACCCAGGCACGCTGATAGGGAATGTGGGCATCACAAGCAGTAACTTTTACTGTTGTGCCAAATGCCCACCCCAAAGCCTCCTTCCTGCCATATCTAATGCACTTGAGCCATTGCTCATCCTTTTGAACAGTCAGTCTTGATTCCTAGAATTGATTTTTCCTTCTTTCTCTCTCTTCTCCTTTGGCTTCAATAGAATTTTACTATCCCTGTTCTTTTATGTTCCCTTTGTATCTGTTCTTTCTCCTCCAAGCTGCTAAACAACTGCTCCAATGCTCAACTCCTTCTTTGCCCTCCTTTGTCTTAGCCTTCCTCTGCGACACCATCCATCATCCTATCAGAGCTTCAGATTACATTACATGCACCAGTCACCCAATCTGTCTCCAGCCCAGAACATCTTTTAATCTCTAGACTCCAACATTCAATGAACACCCTACATCTCCACCTACCTTTCCCTCACTGTGATTCACTTCTCAGGTGAAAATCATCTATTCCTAGACACAATTCCACAGGATCTATTTCTCTTTTGTTTTTAGATTTATTTATTTATTTGAAAGAGTTACACAGAGAAGGGGAGTCAGAGAGAGAGAGAGAGAGAGAGAGAGAGGTCTTCCTTCCACTGGTTCATTCCTCAATTGGCTGCAACAGTCAGAGCTGCATCAATCCAAAGCCAGGAGCCTGAAGCTTCTTCTGGGTCTCTCATGTGGCCACAGAGACCCAAGGACCTGGGCCATCTTCTGCTGCTTTCCCAGGCCATAGCGGAGAGCTGGACCAGCAGTGGATCAGTCGGGACTCGAACCAACACCCATATGGAATGCCAACACTGCAGGCAGCAGCTTTACCCACTATACCACAGTGCCAGCCCTGGATCTGTTTCTATTAATGATAGACTAACCTCAAGATCAACATGATATACAACTTTGGATTTGTTTTAATTTTTCCCTCACCTTTGACCCAGACTTTAGATCACTCAAGTTCACATCTTTCAATTCACTACTTTGTTTACCAACTCTGTTCTTAACATAGAGCAAACAGTAGTTAGCAAGAGCAATGTTCTAATTTTTCTTTAGTGATTTGTATAATGCCTTTTTTTTTTTTCAAAATTCTGTGCCCCAAAGGGGGAAAAAAAAGGAAGGGACTGTGTTTTATGCATACAGGATAATCTTTTAGCTGAATCATTCAAATGCTAGAAGTGCAGAAAGCAGTAGGCTACAGGATTTCAACAAAGAAGGGGTCTGGAGGTGGAAATCTGGGAAGGGAGGTATAGAAATTTTGTTTGAAGTAACAATGGCACGGTTATCTCCCTGTTTCCACTTAGGCTTAGGTGACCTTGTGATCCTGATGGAGATTCTGAGGGCTATTTAAAAGAAAAAAAAATCTCAGCACTGCCTTGGCTGCTAATCGCATTGCATGAAAGTAAATTTTATTAAAGATCAGATAAAGCCAACTTCTAGAGATGGTGAAAAGAGCCCTTTTCATTTTTCTGGAGGCACAGCCAATCCCCACTGTGTCCAGCTCCAAAGGATGTGAGGAAGAGCCTCCTTGTTTCCTTCCCCTGCTTGCCCTGCTCCCCCTGATTTCACTGATCTGCTCAGCCTGGATTCTCTGTGCTGGAAGATAACACCAAGGAAGCCTGCCTCTGTCTGCTCAGAGCAGGACAAAGCATGCTAACCTCATTGCATAGTCCCAGCCCGTTATTCTAAGGAACCTCCGACTCTGTTCCTCCTCTCTGACATTTTCTGATATCCTAACATGAAATAAGCCAGAACCCCAGGAGAGTAGTAAGCACTGCACCCAGCATGGGTGAGGATTTTGAAAATGTCGCCTGCAATTCACATTGCCCCCCAAAATTCAACACAATGACTAATGCAAATCGCCAGTGAGTAAACCAACAAGCCCTCTGTAAAGATCCACGGATGAAATGGAAGTAGTCTAAAACCAAAAATACTAAATTCTGATCCATGTGCAATGCTTTATAAAACACAATAAGAACATTCTATCTTTTTCACCCCTCGAATGAGTGGTGTTTTCCTAATGAATCTAAGTTGTTAATGAACTTGGCTCAGCTCTACTCAAATCGATGAAGCATTTCTAGCAAATCAGTATGCAGAGGATGTGACCATTGATTTCAGCATAATACTTAGTGTGTGAACGACCAAAACACAGTTATTTACAATCTGGTGCTCAAATCTCTCTCTTGCAAATATTATGAAAAATGCTCATGTTATAGAGATACCCTAAAATACAGAGTTCAAAATGTCCTTAAATAGCATGTGAAGCCTTGTATCACTTTAGGCATTTTAGAAAACCATGTTCTATATTTTTACTCAATAAACCAATTGGAATAAAAGTTACATAGCTGGATGTGCTTGATTGGTAACACCCTGTCTTCACCGCCTGGCTTCACTATCCATTTGCAGAAACCGGATGGAAAATGGGACAGAAAAAAAAAACAGCTTTATGGGGTCCTACACTGTGGTATAGTGGGTAAAGCCACCACCTGCAGTGCCAGCATCTCATATGGGTGCCGCTTCTAGTCCCAGCTGCTCCACTTCCGATCCAGCTCTCTGCTGTGGCCTGAGAAAGCAGTAGAAGATGGGCCAAGTCCTTGGGCCCTGCACCCATGGGGGAGACTCGGAAGAAGCACCTGGCTCCTGGCTTCGAATCAGCACAGCTCCAGGCCACTGCGGCCAACTGGGGAGTGAACCAGCAGAGGAATGACCTCTCTCTCTCTCTGCTTCTCCTTCTCTGTGTTTAACTCTGACTTCCAAATAAATAAATAAATCTTTTAAAAAAAAAAAAAAGTTTTACGTGTGGATTCTTGGGTCTAGAGAGAAGCAAGTGCAAAGGAGAGCGTCCAGTCCATTTTTCAGCCTGCCCCAGGGATTCAGCCTGAACTGCCCTGTAGATCGTGGCTGCACAGGAAGCTAGAAGCAGCTGTTTACCCAAGAACTACATGAGACGGGCACCCAGGTTAACAATGTTCAAGGCAGAGCTGCAGAGAGGACATTTTGTCATTTCTGCAAATCACTCAGCGTGGCTCCAGTTTGCACTAAAAATGAAGAGGAACCCAGCAGTGTGTATTTGGCAATTTGGAGATTCTGCAGCTTCAAAAGCATGCGAGAGTCTGCTGGGTGGAGAAGCAGCGGCTCCACAGAGGCCAGCCCTCAGCGGCTCGCAGCCAGCAGCTCTCCAAAAGGAGACTAAAATGGAAAAGCATGACAAGGGTTTTATGAGCACGAGTGATCTCAAGAATGGCTGGGGACTTTCAGAGGTTGTGCAGGTGGGAATCAACCAGCTAATAAAAAGAAACTACAAGCTATCAAGATTGTAACCAAAGCCACTGACATTTGGGGACATGCAGAATATAGTTATAAATTGTAAATCGATGTCCATCTGATTCAAAGTTAACCATTCCAATTTGTATGTGTGTGATTTCATTTAAGAGTCTGAAGTTGTCAGGTATTTGGACACCAGACTATCACCCTTAATTCGATCCAACTCTTTTTCTTGTTTTTTTTCTTTTTTTCTTTTTTTTTTTTGATTATTCAATCCAACCCAAAAAGAAAATAGCAA